>NC_057861.1:602355681-602671681 GCF_019393635.1 Dromiciops gliroides
GTTGGAGCTTTCCTACAGTAAGTCTCCAGCAGGTGGCATCATTCCAATCATTACAGTAATAAAGGAACACACTTTGGTGGGGACTTATAAGTTATGGATTTGAGAAACTCCAGATGCACATAGTACTTTGAACCCAGAGTAGCCTCATTTGGGGAACCCAGTCTACTAACTTAAGGGTGTCCACAGGTGCTATATGAATTTTTATCAGTGCTTTGTTTTTGTTGTTTAGTCATTTTAAATCATTTCTGACACTTTGTGACCCCATTTGGGGTTTTCTTGGCAAAGATACTGGAGTGGTTTGCCATTTCTTTCTCCAGCTCATTTTTTTTTTTTTTTAGTGAGGCAATTGGAGTTAAGTGACTTGCCCAGGGTCACACAGCTAGTAAGTGTTAAGTGTCTGAGGCTGGATTTGAACTCAGGTACTCCTGAATCCAGGGCCGGTGCTCTATCCACTGTGCCACCTAGCTGCCCCTTCCAGCTCATTTTAAAGATAATGGAACTAAGGCAAACAGGGTGAAGTGACTTACCCAGGGTCACCCAGCAAATAAGTTTCTGAGGCCAGATTGAATCCAGAAAGAGGAGTGTTCTTAACTCCAGGCCCAGAACTCTATTTGCCAAGCCCTCCTGCCCCACCTGGCTGCCTTTGTTTTTACATGGGATCAAATACAGGGAAGGCCAAAAGTCACAAAGGGGTTTCAATATGTAATAACTCCTTTATTTTTTTGTTTTTAATGTACAATACCATAGCAGCATATACAGTTTATATAGAAAATGAATTTATGTTATGTGTGAAAAATCAAATCTTGTAAATGGTGAAAAACAAAGAAAAAATAATTTTCAAAAAGTTGACTTTTGGCCCACCCTGTCTCTAAAATTGAGAAGGATTTTTGAGGTCACCTACTCTAGATGAAGAAACTAAGGCCCAGATAGATTAAGTGACTTATCCAAGGCCATTCAGGTAGAAAATGGCATATAAAACAATTTCCAGATATATACCTTTCCTTTCCTACCTCCCTTTTCTTTGAGGTTTTTCTTATGACAAAGGAAAATGAAGTCAAGCCGACTGGCAAAGTAACCACATCTGACAGTATATACAACATCTCATATCCATAGTTCCCAGTTCTCAAATGAAAGAGGAATGGTTCATTGCTTACTTTCTTTTTCTCTTCTTTTAAGATTTAGGAAGTTGTCTAGTCAAAAATCTGGTTGATTATCTAAATGAGACTACTGACCATTCATAGTTTACCTGTACCATGCTTTTGTTCATACCTTTCCTCTTTCCTATCTATAAAACCTTCCTAGGGAGCAGCTAGGTGGCACAGTGGACAAAGCACTAGTCCTGGGATTCAGGAGGACCTGAGTTCAAATTCTGCCTCAGACACTTGACACTTACTAGCTGTGTGGCCCTGGACAAGTCACTTAACCCTCATTGCCCCGCACAAAAAAAACCAAAACCAAAACCAAAACCAAAACCAAAACCCTTCCTCCTCATTCCCCTGCCATTCTATCTCCTCCTCCCTACCCTTAGTCCTGCTATTGAAATACTGTTCCTTATTCCAAACCCAGGTCTTTTCTTCCTCTGAAGGTCCATGGTGCTTTGTTCCTCCTCATCCACATCACTTGTCACGTTGTGGCCTTTATTCTAATTGGGTGTGTACATGTTTTATCATCTCTGCTAGACTTGTGAGCACCATCTTCTTTATCTTTGGGTGCGCCTAGGAGACCTAGCACAATGCCTTGAGTATAACAACAACAACAATAATAATGAACTCTCATTTCTCTGGTGTTATTTATGGTTTGAAGAAGTTTGCAAACCAGTTTACTTACAAAAGCCTCATGAGGTAAGTATGACAGGTAATATTTTCCCCTCCGTTACAGATTAAGAAACTGAGGTTTAACCAGAAGCTTGCTTGCCCATGGCAATGCAGCTGCTAAATTGAATTGGCATTAAATCCCAGTCCTCCTGACTCAGTCAGGTGTTATTGTTTGGTGCAGTGGAAAGATTGATGATTGTGGAGTCAGGAAGACCTGGGTTCAAATCTTGCCTATGAGAATTAAGAGTTGTGTGACCATCAGCAAGTCACTTTACCTTTCTGATACTCAGTATCTGTATATGGGGATAATAATACCTGTTGTATCCAACCCACAAAGTTGCTGTGAGGGTCAAATGAGAGGATGCACGTAAAATGCACTTTGCAAGCCTTTTAAGGCTACAAATGCCATCTATTATTAATAACTATTGAATGTAAGAATGAGTACCTGAAATCCCATTCAAAGTAAATTTTTTTCCCTAAGGGAAGAGATGTGCACACCTAATTTATCTAACATTTTTCTTAACTTATTTTGTGCACTATAGAGAATTAATTCCCAAGGTGACTATCCTTGCACATAGTATGGTATAATAGAAGGACTACTAAATGTAGAAGGGATATGCTGGTAAATACTTAATAACTGGCTTTCAGGGGAGGAAACCTACTATACTCATGATACACTCTTTTTTGTTTTGTTTTGTTTGTTTTGTGGGGCAATGAGGGTTAAGTGACTTGCCCAGGGTCACACAGCCAGTGTCAAGTGTCTGAGGCTGAATTTGAACTCAGGTCCTCCTGAATCCAAGGCCAGTGCTTTATCCACTGAGCCACCTAGCTGCTCCTTCATGATACACTCTTAATGTTAATCTATTATAAACATTTTCTCTATCACTTTCTTAAGTCTAGACCATCAATAAAACAACAAATCAAGCCCTGATTTGTAGCATCTGTTGATTTCTAAGGTATAAAAGCTCAGACTGAAAATTTAACTACCAGCTCTCAATAGCTGGTTTGAGCTGGCTCCAACACACTCCCTGAGTTGAGTCAAGAGGTCTGAATTTGAGTCCTTGCTGCTGTGTGGACATGACCAAGTTATTTCACATTTCTGTGTTTTGGAAACTATAAAAACTTGGACAAAATTGCTACTTTTCTAGGAGGGCTATTATGAAGAAAAGCATTTTGGAAATCTTAAAGTACTTTGTAAATGTGCTTTATTGTTAAACAAAACACTGAGGTTCCAGGCTGTAAGTGGCTAGAATTCTTTCATCTAATAGAAATTCATTTGGGGGGGGGGGTGGGAAACAAAGAGAACAAGACAGATGTAGCTGTACTGGAGAAGTGATGGCCTGTTACCCAGAGTTTGACTTATGTTCCCACAAGGGATTCAGAAAAGAAGGCAGTCCTCAGGAGAAGAGGACCACTACAATGGTGCCCAGGGTGATTGTGTTACACAGTCATAACGGGTAGACAAAAACCCTGATCTGATGCATGGTGGTTCCTATAGGAATGAATGTTTCCCATTCCAAATGAGTTAATATTTGGAAAGCATTTAGCATAGTGCCTGGTATATAGTAGGTGCTATATAAATGCTTATTCCTTTCCCCTTCCCAGTATTAGTACCCTGGGATAAAAGCTTGCTCATGTCAGAGAATAACATCAATATATTGTATATAATCATATATTATAAAGCATTACACATCATAATGTATAATAATAATTATAGCTAGCATTTGCTTCTTGCTTTATAAATATTATTTCATTTTATCCTTACAACAACCCTGGGAGATAGATATTTTTTGTTGTTATTTTGTTTTTGTTTTGTTTTGTTTTGCGGGATAATGAGGGCTAAGTGACTTGCCCAGGGTCACACAGCTAGTAAGTGTCAAGTGTCTGAGGCTAGATTTGAACTCAGGTCCTTCTAAATCCAGGGCAGGTGCTTTATCCACTGCACCACCTAGCTGCCCCCTAAAAGAACACTAGTAAATTATTATTATTTGCAGGGCAATGAGGGTTAAGTGACTTGCCCAGGGTCACACAGCTAGTAAGTGCCAAGTGCCTGGGACCGGATTTGAACTCAGGTCCTCCTGAATCCAGGGCCGGTGCTTTATCCATTGTGCTACCTAGCTGTCGCTAGACTTTTCGCTCTTAATTCATCCCCACATAACCAGATCTTGCTATTTCTGCCTCTACAGCATCTCTTTTACCTGATCCCTTCTCTATTCCCCACTCTATCTAATCCTACACACTGTTGTCAAAGTGATTTTCCATAAACTCAAATCTGACTCTATGATCCCTATTCAATCAACTCCAGTAGAGTCCTATTGGTTCTAGGATCAAAATACACTTTTTTATTTAGCTTTTATCATCTTTCACAACCTGGTCCTAACTTATATTTAAAGCCTCACTGGATATGTCTAAAACTCCCTCTCCTACAGACTGTAATCCAGCCCAACTGAAATCTCTGTCCCTCAAACATATCATCCCACTGGATGACTTCCCTCCTTGAAGATGCAGCTCATGCACAGGCTTCTTCATGAAATCTTTCTTAATCTCATCCAACTACTTATACCCTCTCTCACAAATTACCTTTGCATATATTTGTTTTTATTCACTTGATATTTAAGCTGTGTGTATGTATATATATACATGTGTACACATGCATACAAATATGTTTATGATGTAAATTCCTTGTGAATAGGGATTATTTCATTCTTTGTGCTTGTATCTTTATGTCTGGTATATTACAAATGGCTTAATAAATGCTTGTCGATCAGGGCAGATAGGTGGCACAGTGGATTAAGATTTGGCCCTGGATTCAGGAGGACCTGAGTTCAAATCCAGCCTGAGACACTTGACACTTATTAGCTATGTGACCCTGGGTAAGTCACTTAACCCTCACTGCCCTGCAAAAAACAAAAATGCTTGTTGATTAACCATCTAGTCAGAGGGTCATAGATTTTGTGTTGTTAAGGAACATGGAAATAATCTGGTCTGATCCCCACTCCTATTTTACTGATAAAAATACTGAGACACGGGGCAGCTAGGTGGCGCAGAGGATAGAGTACCGGCCCTGGAGTCAGGAGTACTTGAGTTCAAATCCGGCCTCAGACACTTAACACTTACTAGCGGTGTGACTTTAGGCAAGTCACTTAACCCCAATTGCCTCACTAAAAAAAAAATACTGAGACAAAGAGACATTAAGTGACTTGTCCAAGTTCACACAGGTACTAAGTAGCAGATAAGGGATTCAAACCGAGGTCATGTGACTACCAATCCAACATTCTACACATCCATTGTGCTACCTTCCAATCTCTTGGAAGGGAACAAAGAGAGAAGTAAATTGCCCAAGGTCACACAAGTGGTAAGTGTAAATTTAGGACTGGTACCCAGGCCTTCTCACCCTAAGTTAAATTGTTTTTCTCACTTTGATTCTGTGAATACCACAGAAATTCTCAAATACTCAAGTGAAGCTATGATCTCTCCTCAATTCAGATGTTCCCTCCAATAAAATCACAGAAACCACAGAAATTAATCTGTATGTTCAAAAATAAATGTTTTGAAAAATTAATTCAATAACTTTACATATTCCAAAGGAATATAAGACACAGAAAGACTAGGAACAATACATTTTCATTTTATTTAGTAAATAGCAGGTAGGAGGTTGTGAGACCAATGGGAATTGTCCCACAATGGAAAGGAAATAAAAGAGATGGAAATCTTATTGATTGTGCATAAAATACAGGTAACCAAAGAAAGCTTGCTTTGTGGGGGAAAAAAGTGTAATACTTATTGTAGCTGAAAACCCCCTTCTAGAAGAAAACAGCAAATCTCAGGCTACCAAATAGCACCATCTTGTGGTTTAAAATGTGAACTCTGTCAGTCTGGTTTTGTGGGTGCCAAATAGAATGGGTCTAATATTTTTTTCTTATGGAAATATGATAAATAAAATTGCATTGATAGTTTACAGTTCAAAATTATGATTGAAGGAGGGTGGCCTAGTCTAAATATTCATCCTGAGTGAAAAGCGACAGTGTGTTGTTAAGCTGAGTACTCTCATTAATCTCTTTGGTGTCTGTTGTTGTATTGCTCAGTATGTTATCCCCTGCTATGTACAATACTTTTTCAGAGAGAGAAGCACTATCATTACAATTATAATGGCAAACATGTACTGTCCAGCTCTTAAAATACTCTGAGGCCTCTCTTCAAGATAAATTCTGAATGCTTCTGCTTTCTACAAGGAAATATATTGTTAGTAAAATAAAGCATTGGTTCTAGATTATATGGACAGCCTTTTAAAGAAACCTGGACCATCCAAATCCCCCTTTCTGTATTCCAAGGCAGTAAAAGTATTACTGACAACATGTTTTATATTTATTGGGGCAGCTAGGTGGCACAGTAGATAAAGCACCAGCTCGGATTCAGGAGAACCTGAGTTAAAATCTGGCCTCAGACACTTGACACTTACTAGCTGTGTGACCCTGGGCAAGTAACTTAACCCTCATTGCCCCCGGGGAAAAAAAGCAACATTTATTATAGCTAGCATGTTTGTTTAAGGTCAAACATTACATAAGAGAATATTATGTTTTTTGTGCTTACATATACCTTATAACATATTGCCCTCCCTTGTGTAATTAGTATGTGTGGAACATTTTCAGACATTTTATAGCATTTTAACATAATTTTACTACTTTAGATTATTATAAAGGTTTGTAGTCATATATTTTCTTTTCTGGCATATTGTTGCTGCTAGTTAAAGTTAATTCAATGTCATATACCTATAAGTAAGGTAAATTCCTCACTCTCTCTCAGAGTTGATCTCCTGCTCCTCCCATTTCACTTTCCCCCTCTTCCCTCCATAGAAATATTCCTGGGGAAAGAAATAAGATTTTTAAAATCAGCACCCTGGCCAGGGACAAAGGGAAAGCTGAGAATTGTGAGTTGAGTCAGCACTGCTACAAAGGACAGAGCTGAGTAGCTCACAGCTGAGTTTAATTATGAGACCATAATGGGTAAAGGGGGTGTAGGGAGAAGGAAGAGTGTACTTAACAGCTGGTAATTACCAGCTGCTATTGTGGAGGCTTATAACAGCTGCCGTTCTTTAGTTCAAGGTAAGTCTCCGGGGCTAAGGAAGGGCATGCCTGCATAGCCAGGATACTTGGGATACTTCACTGCCTACATCACTATGCTTCCTCAAGGATTTTGACTTTGGGGAATGCAGCTAGGAAAATTAAGTATGCATTTGTCTTTCCCTTTCCCTCTTGATTTCTCCTATAGCTGTTGTATATTATTTGAGGCCCTGGACTTTGAGTCAAGAAAATGGGTTCAAATCCTACCACAAACACTGTGGGACCTTGGGCAAATCACTTAACCTCATTGTGCCTCAGTTTCCTTATCTATGAAATGAAGGATTGGACTCCATGGTCCCTTTTTTGCTCTAAGTTTATGATCTATGATATCCCCATTGTCTAGGGATCAGTCTTTTTGTAGTAAGCAATTCCTAGAAATCAAGAACACCTGGGTTAAAGTCCTCTGGCGCATATTGGCTATGTGACTCTGGGCAAGTCACTTAACCTCTAAGTGCTCTAGGCAACTCTCTAAGACTATATGCTGCAGGGGAGGTGCTTACCTGTATTGAGAGAGGAAGATGCCTCATCCAGAAGTTCTTTATACCAATTAAATCACAGGTCCTATTCCTCTCTCAGTGATTTTATGACCTTCCTAAGACAGTTTAAGACTACATCCTTGGTGTACCATCTGTCTGAGACTCTGTTCCCATGAATCTCAGGATTGGTTTAAGAGTGCTAGCTTTAACATTCAAGTCATCAATGTAGTTATGCAGTTTATAGGAATGCATTAGAGAAAAAAATGGAGGCTGCCTTCTCCAATTACAATATTGTAACTTATTTTTAATAGTATCTTATTTTTCTAATTATATGTAAAGACAACTTTTAAATTTAATTTTTACAAAATTTTGAGTTCCAAATTCTTCTCCCTCTTCCTAAAATGGTAAGCAACTTGATATACATTATATATGTGCGATAATTTAAAGCACATTTCCATAATAGTCATATTGTGAAAGGGACAAAAAGGAAAAAAGGAAAAAAAAATAAAATGAGAATAGTATACTTTGATCTGCATTCAGAGTCCATCAGTTCTTTCTCTGAATGTGAATAGCATTTTCCGTCATGAATCCTTTGTAATTGTCTTAGATCATTGTATTGCTGAGAAGAGCTAAGTCAATCATAGTTGATCATCATACGGTGTTCCTATATGTATTCCTGACAATGTTCTCCTGGTTTTATTCACTTCACTTTGCGTCAGTTTTTTCTTTCTAGTTTTTTTTCCTGAAATCATCCTGTTCATTGTTTCTTATTGCACAATAGTGTTCCATTATATTCATATACCACAGCTTGTTCAGCCATTCCCCAACTGATGGGCATCCCCTCAATTCCCAATTCTTTGCCATTATATTATAATTTAAATAAGCCTTTTCTGGCTGTCCTAGGAACTGAATCATCATTTATAACATGGTTTCTAAGAGAATATGCTACATTCTCTTTTTTGTTGTTGTTTAGAATTTTATTTTCCAAATTACATGTAAAAACACATTTTGACAACAACTTTTTAAAACTTTGTGTTCCAACTTCTCTTATTCCCTCCCTTCCCCCCACAAGAACTCAAGCAATTCAATATAAGTTATACATGAGTAGTCATGCAAAACATCTCCACATTAGCCAGGTTGTGAAAGAAAACAAACAAAAACAAAACTTCAGATTAAGGAACTATCAAAAAAATATGCTTCAATCTGTTTTCAGATACCATTAATTCTTTCTCTGTAGATGTGTGGATTGCAATTTTCAAATATGCTACATTCTAAGTCCAAATAAATGATTTACAAATGGGTGGTGGCAAGAAGAATGGAAGAAAAGGAATAAATATGAGATCTTATGAAGGAAGAATCAATAGAACCTGGTGGCTGATTAGATAATGGGAAGCAAGGGAGAAGAGGAAGAAAGGGGTTACCACAGTTCCTAGTTAGAGTGACTGACAGTGAAGCTAACATTGACAGAAACAGTAAAGTCAGGATATGGATCTGGTTTGGGGGCTAAAGGATTGAGGTATATTATCTCCTGAGGAAAAAGTATCTGTCAGGGTGTTGAACTGGAGGACTAGAACTCAAGAGAGTGATCAGGGAGAGAGATACAGATTTGGGATTTAACCAGACAATAGTTGAAGCCACTAGATTGGATTAGATTGTGATGCTTCAATATTCCTTTCTGAAGGGTGGGACCAGGAATGAAACAGAAATGAAGGGAAGCTAGACATTTGTGGTACATGCCCCTGTTTGGGGATAAATAACCAAGAACCAACTACTTCTCAGTTTCCAATAAATCAGAAAGTGTGGGAAAAGTACAAAAAGCAAAACTTGAAAGCAGCTTAAACAAACCACAGCAGGAGAAGGAAGACATTTTATGCCATAAAGAACAGGGAATGGCTTTCAAAGTGTTGTCAAAGACACAGCTGCTAGACTGTAACTTCCATGGAGTTGGGATATCATATCTTATTTAAATTTTGTATTTTTCTCAATGCCCAGATGATTGTTCTGCTTAATGAATCCTTGTTGAATGAATGAATGAATTGCTAACCCTGTGATAGGGATTCATCACCATCAAATCCTCCATAGTTCTCTACCCCAGACTCCAGGCAGTTCAGCAGTACACAAGTTTTCCCTAGGAACACACACAATACCAGGAACAGAGTGAAACCAGGAACAAGAACTCTTCAGTTGGACTGTTTGTTCTACCATAAAGAAGTCTCTCCTAGCTCACTGTCTTTCAAGACAAATGGGTCTATGACAACAATTTTGTTGTCCAGTCATTTCAATCATATCTGACTCTTTGTGACCCCATTTGGGGTTTTCTTGGCAAAGATACTGGAGTTGTTTGCCTGTTCCTTCCCCAGCTCATTTTACAGATAAGGATATTGAGGCAAACAGTGTTTTTTTTTCTTTTTGAATAGAATTTTATTTTCCAAAATATATGTAAAAACAAATTCTAACATCAATTTTTAAAAAAAATTATTCCAATTTCTCTTCCTCCTCCATTCCCACCCCCCCACCCACTAGAACTCAAGCGTTTCAAAATAAGTTACATGAGTAACTTATGAATACATGAGTAGTTATGGAAAACATTCCCACATTAGCTAGGTTGTGAGAGAAAACAGTCAAAAAAACTCCCAAAACTTCAGACTGAGGAATTGTCAAAGAGAAAAAAATGTTTTTTTAAAAAAATGTGTTTCCAGGGGCAGCTAGGTGGTGCAGCAGACAGAGCACCGGCCCTGGAACCAGGAGCACCCGAGCCCAAATCCGGCCCCAGACACCCAACACCCACCAACCACATGACCCTGGGCAAGCCACCCAACCCCAATTGCCTCACCAAAAAAAAAAAAGAAAAGAAAAAGAAAAGAAAAAAATGTGTTTCCATCTATTTTCAGACACTATCACTTCTTTCTCTGTAGATGGGTTGCCATTTTCATAAGTCCTTCAGGGTTATATTGGGCCATTGCCTTGCTGAAAATAACCACATGCTTCCCAGCAGATCATCTTACACTATTGCTGTTATTTTGTATACAGTGCATTTCACTCTGCTTCAGTTCATGTAGGTCTTTCCAGGTTTTTCTAATAGTATCCTGTTCATTATAACCTAAAGTACCTTAAACTTAACAAAGAATTTTCTTCATATTAGCCCAGCAAAGTCATCATAACTATTTCCCTCCATCCTATTCCCTTCCCATGATATTTACTCTATTTTCTATCTTCTTTTCAACTATTCCTCCTCAAAAGTGTTTTACTTCTGACTGTCCCCTCCCCTGCTCTGCACTCCCTTTTTTTTCACCCTTCCTTCCTTATCCTCTTCCCCTCATACTTTCCTTTAGGGTTAAATAGATTACTCCTCCCAACTGGGTGTGAATGTTATTCCCTCCATGAGCCAACTCTGATGAGTTTAAGGTCTTTGAGCTAATTCTATATTCCAAATTTTCTTCCTCCCTCTCTCCTCAACCCTCCCTATGAAATCAAGCAATTCAATATTTCATACTTGTGCTGTTATGCAGAACATCTTTACCTTCCTCGAAAGGATTTTGCTTTTTACTGCTCTCTCCCCTATCTTCCCTTCCCTCCTTCCCCTCTCCCCCCCCTTATCTCCCTCCCCTCCCTCAGGGCAAAAATATATTATTATACCCACTTGGGTATGTATGTTAGTCCTTCTTTGAGTCAATTCTGATGATATTAAGGTTCACTCACTCCCCAATTCCTTCCCCCTCTTCCCCTCCCCTCCATAAGCTTTTTTCTTGTTTCCTTCATGTGAACAACCTCTCCCCAGACCATCTCTCCCCTTCCCCCTCCCCCAGTGAGGCAAACAGTGTTAAGTGACTTGCCCAGGGTCATGCAGCTTAGTAAGTGTCTGAAGCCAGATTTGAACTCAGGAAGATTAATTTTCCTGGCATTCTATTCACTGTGACACCCAGCTGCCCATAACAACAGTAGAACAGTCTAATAGTCACAAGCCCAGGAGTTCTACTTCTCCTTGTGTGTGCTTTTGGCATTTATTTCCGGCCTACAGGTAATCTTGGAGTCAGAGAGTAAGGCTAGACTCTAGAGGAGCAGTCCTCAAAACTCTTTGGTCTCAGGACCCCTTTATACTCCTAGAAATTATTGAGGACCCCAAGCTTTTGTTTATATGGGTTATAACTATTGCTATTACTGTATTAGAAATGAAAACTGATAAAATTTTAAAATCTTTATTTAAAATGATAATAAACTCATATTTTTTTTTACTAAAGATAAAATGCATTTTCCAAAACAACAAAATAGGAGAAGGGTGCTATTGTTTTGAATATTTTTGCAAATCTCTTTAATGCTTGGCTTAATAGAAGATAGCTAGATTCTCACATCTGTTTCTGCACTCAATCTGTTGCTATATGCTGTTTTAGTTTCACTGTATGAAGAAAATCTAGCTTTATACAGACATGTAGTTAGAAAAGGGAGAAGTATTTTAATAGGCAAATAACATGTTATAATATTGTGAAAATAGTTATGACCTCACAGACTCCCTGAGAAAGTCTTGGGGTACCTCAGGGGTTCACAGACCATACTCATAGCTATTCTTTAAGATTCTAGATTGTTTTTCTTTTCTTTTTTGTGGGGCAATGAGGGTTAAGTGACTTGCCCAGGGTCACACAGCTAGTAAGTGTCAAGTGTCTGAGGCTATATTTGAACTCAGGTCCTCCTGAATCCAGGGCTGGTACTTTATCCACTGCACCACATAGCTGCCCCCTAGATTGTTTTTCAAGAATATTTCCAAGAACCACTGCTTGCTGGCCCCATTGCTCAGTTGTCTGTCAAAAGCAAGAAGATGTAGGTTTGGGAACATTGCCAAGAAGGGAACTGAGCTGCCCAACACTCTCACCCACTGTGTTATTTTGTTTTTTATATTGGGGGATAAGACCACAATCCACATTTACTCCCTACTTCACACAATATGGCTGCTTGCTCCTTTGCAGCTCAGGTAGAGGTATTGGAATATATCTATAAAGAAGGAATGAATGGAATATCTATCTATCTACCTAAAAACACACACTATATGCATATATAGTATATTTAAATATATTGTGTGTATATACATATTCAGATACATACTACTGTATACCAAAAAATGCCATATATTCATTCATATTCTCTCTTTATAGGTTCATGTAGATATCTCATATACACACACGTGTGTGTGTGTGTGTGTGTGTGTGTGTGTAGGCAACTGGGTGGCACAGTGGATAGTGTCAAGCCTGGAGTGAGGAAGTTTAGGAAGTCCTGAGTTCAGATTCAGTTTCAGATATTTAATTAGCTATGTGACCCTGAATAACTCATTTAATTAACCATGTTTCCCTCAGTTTCCTCATCTTTAAAATGAACTAGAATAGAAATGGCAAACTACTCCAGTATCTGGCAAGAAAACACCAAATGAGGTCATGAAGAGTCAGACACAACTGAAATGACTGAACAACAATACCACCACACACATATATATGTGTGTATGTATGCATATATGCACACATATGTATATGTGTACATGTATGTGTGTATATATATATATGATAAGATTAGCTTGCTTTTTTATAAGAAGTGCCGAGAAAACTGAAAATTAATCTGGTAATTTAGCCTAATATCTTTTTTTTTAATTTTTTTTTTTTAGTGAGGCAATTGGGGTTAAGTGACTTGCCCAGGGTCACACAGTGTTAAGTGTCTGAGGCCGGATTTGAACTTAGGTACTCCTGACTCCAGGGCCAGTGCTCTATCCACTAGCCTAATATATTTTACCATATACCACAATAAACTCAAAATTGGTATGTGATTAATTAAATTAAAGGCATGCTATTAAAAATTGGGATAGAATCATATTGGGTAACTTTCAAGGTTGCCTTCACAATTATGGATGGGGTGAATTCTTTTTTTTTTTTTTGGTGGGGCAATGAGGGTTAAGTGACTTGCCCAGGGTCACACAGCTAGTAAGTGTCAAGTGTCTGAAGTGGATTTGAACTCAGGTCTTCCTGAATCCAGGGTCAGTGCTTTATCCACTTTGCCACCTAGCTGCCCCTCGATGGGGTGAATTCTTAACCAAAGGTTAGAGGTGATTACAAATTGTAAAATAAATCATTTAGAGTACATAAAATTAGATTAATGCATCTGTGATGATGAGAAGTGTCAGCAGAGAACAAATCCAGAACTGAAAAAAATTTAGAAAGAAGTTTATTAAGTTGTCCTGCAGGGGGAAGAGTTGAAAAAGGGTCAACTCACTCCCAGGAAGTCTCTGTAAACTTTATACTAATTATTATTCAAAGGACCAAAGAAACATTAACTGATTGGATAACATGGAGGTAGTTTACAGTAGGGGAACACAGGTTGCTTGAGATGTTTAACAGGAAGTAACTCCTTACATTCCTTGCATCCATCTCCCAATCTGCAAAAAGGTTGTTGGTCAGTATAACCTAGAGTCCTGAGTTAAGGAAATTAAACAAATCTAGTCTCTAAGCAACAGGTTTGGTCTCTCAGTCATGCAGAGCTAGGTTCAAACAATGCAATGAAGCTTTCCCACAGAAGGAAAGAAGTCAACAAGGGGAAAAAAATCTTTGTATCAAATATCCATGTTAAGCCTCCTATATCTAAGATACATAGGCAACTAATAAATATTCATAAAAGACCTAAAAATAATATGAACAAACATTTCTCCAGAAAATATTACAAATTCTTAACAACCATATATAAAAGTGTCATGTCACTAATAATAGAAATATAAATCAAAATAATTCTAAAGTTTTATCGCATACCTAAGCAAATTGGTGAAGATAATAAAAGATACAAATTGTAACTATTAGAGGAGCTTTGGAAAGATGGGCACTTAAGTATTGTTGGTGGGGCTATGAATTGGATCAGGTTGTTAAAGGGTTTTTGTTGTTGTCGTTGTTAAAGGGTTTTTGAAAGCCAGAGGAGTTTATATTTTACCCTAAAGGCAATGGGAAGCAATTGGAGTTTATTGAGTAAAGAAGCCCAGCTCATAATAACCAAGATACTGTGACAGAGATTTTTTTTTTTTCTCAACTATCCTCTTCCAATGAGGTTACACTGAGGAAAAGACAGATTAAAACAACATCTTATTCTCTTGTGGGAAATTATTACTTTCCCTTGAGCAAAAAGACAAGAGATCATTTCTAAGGCTCTGGCTAAAGACTGATTACTTAGGTAGGATAAAAGGACAAGATATGGTTCTAGAAAGCCCTTTGAAGCTATGATCAGTGTCTACAGCTATTCAGTGTCTACCAAATAACCATCTACAAGAATTTGGAGTGTTAGAAAACTATTGATTGAGATACAAATTAGGTTGAACTTGACCATGAATCATGAGATAAAAAGAAAAGGAAAATCTGGTACAAAATCCAAAAGAATTTTCCTATCCCGAAGTTCAGAAACCTCTTGAATCTCTGTGCTTTTCTCATTTCATTTTTCCTTATTTTCTGTGAATGATCCCACAAGAGCAACTTTGATTGATTTTCCCCTTAGGAATCAGAATGTCATCTCCCAGGACAATGCCCACCATCAAGGAAGAAAGCTCATCTGAGCTTATAGAAATAGAAGATACAGCAGAGATGGCAGAATCAGTAAAGATAAAGGACATTGCAGATGCCACAGAGAAAGTGGTGAAAGCCAGGACAAAGTCATTTTTCTGCCCGGTATGTCCCTAAAACTCTACCATGTGGTATCAAAGGGTCTTGAATGTTTAAGCACTCTCTTGAGTGCTCCTAGCTTCTATGATAGTATCTATGAAAAAGCTGACAGACTAGGTCCTCATGACATTTATAAAGCTTCTAGAAAATACCCATAGTATAAACCAGTGATTCCTACTATACTTCAACCAATCAACAAACATTAATTAAGTAACTACTCTATGCCAGGCATTGTGTTGCATAATGAAGATACAAAGGCAAAACGAAACAGTCCCTGCTCTCTGGGAACTTACAGTCTGGTAGGAGGAAACAACACACGCATACATAAGCAAATGCAAAATAGTGTGAGAATATTTTTGATGACTAGCTGGGCCTAATTTTGGAGGGACTAAACTGTAGATGACTAACTGGGGACTTTTGACTATTTGGCCGTCTGACTGCTGTTAATTTAATATGGGCCGTTTCTAAAGTTCTACCACACTGCTCCCAAATTGATAAACTAAAGATTAAGAAGGCTCTTAACTAAATAATCAAAGCAGAGTTTATTTATGAGATACTATTTAAAATTAAGAATACAGGGAAATAAAATGTACAACCTGACTGCTTTCCTGCGGTCTCTTTCTACTGCATCTCTTTCCCACCTGCTGCACTTCCTAACTTTTTTAATACAATAAGGACCTTAGCCACCTCTCGCCTCAGGACACAGTTATATTTTCCCTGTTCAGCTACTTTCTTCTAACTCCTCTTAATCTTCACTTTCTCCAACCTGTACCCTGTGCTGACCACTTCTGTGCTCTCCGCTGCCTCCTGGTCAGTCTGCCCTCTGCCGCCTTTTCCGCCCCTCTAATCTTGTCCACTGGTCTTTCCTCCTGCGTTACTGTTTGTCTCGTCCCCGCCTTCTTCTTGTCACCTCTTCTCAGCCTCTCTCGTCCGTCCTTGTCTGAACGAACCCCCTTGCTCTCTAACTCCCAGGTCTATATATACCTTTTCTTCTCTCCACTCAAATCTCCGGGCTTCCTGCACCCACACACCAAGCTAATCCACCAGTCAGGGTTGCGGCTGGGGCTGGGGGGGGGGGGGGAGAGGGGATGCTCCAGCATCCCTTGCCTCAGCACAGGCTAACCGGGATCTTTCAGATAGCTCCGCTCAGGTTGGAGGGAGCTGGGGGCTTTTTTCTCCCCCAGCAGTCTGACCTGGCGTCTTGTGCAGCCCATGGGGCTTTTGGGCTCAGCTGAAGCTGAGGAGGAGGGGTACTAGCCCCTCCCACACAGAAGAGACCCTGAGGGCCTAAGGCTTTCCAATCTCAGCCCAAAGGTAGGGTCCCCAAATCAAAATAAATTTCCACAATAGATAAGATCAATATAAGGTAATTGGTGGGATGGAAGGGGGAAGGAAGGCATCAAGAACTGGGGGAACCAGGAAAAGCTTCATATAGAGGGCAGCATTTATGATGAGTCTTGAACAAAACTAGGTGGAGGGGGGAGGGGAGCAATACCAGGCATGAGAGGAAGTCAATACAAAGACACAAATATAGGAAATGGAGAAAATATGAGTAGCAGTAACAAGGGCAGTTTGGTTTGTACATAGCATATGTGACATGGAATAGAAAACATGGTCTCCCAGCATGCATTTGCAAGGAAATTGCCTGGAATTAAACATGTAGCTTGCTTATGTAAGCTATTATGATGATAGGCAAAGGGTCCTGAAGTAGTAATCAAACCTGAGACTTTGGCCTGATTTACCAGTATTGTTCAATCCTTTTCTTCTTAGGTTCTTGTCAAATTCTAATTTGCATTATATTTTATATTCTATGCATATATGTTGCATACCCTACTTGACTGTCTTTATATCTTTCTCATCTTCTCCCCTTTCCTTAGGTACCATATCTAGCATATAATAGATGTTTCATAAATGTTTATTGCTGAATGAATGGGTAAATGAATGAGCTGAACCAGCTGACTCATAATTTCTTTTAGAGATAATGGCATTTGCTGAAAAAAGTGTCTACTTTTTCAAGATTCATCTTCCCATCAATATAATATTTTAGAAAAGCAAGGATATTGAGAGGTCATTTAGTCCCCCTCCTTGATTCCCACTAGGCCACAAACACAGCTTTGTAGGAAGACCTGGGTTCATGCCCTATTTTGACACTTAATCGTACTTCTCCTTGGCACATTCTGATTGTTGAGTGCCTGCTAAGTCACTTAACTTCTAAGTTCCTCAGGAAACTCTCTAAGACTCTCAGTTGCAGAGAAGAAAATTTCTTCATCCTATATTCCCCCAGAGCAATAAAATAAAAGATCCAGTCCCTATATAGTCTCTGCCATTTTTTCCCTTACCCATCCTTGAAACCAAAAATAATAATTTCCTCCATGTATGTGTGTATGTGTATGTGTATATGTATATGTATATACATACATACATACATACATATATATATATATATCAGTGATGAACTGTTGACAAGAACATGCCTCTTGATGCTGATGCAAACTGCGTAATTTAAGATTCTAAATGTGGATTCTAATCTGTTCCCCCAGTTTTGGGGGAAACTGACTAAAATCACTGATAAAACGAGTTTAGGTTTTTAAGGGTTTATTGGAAAATAGAAAGAAAAAGATTGAGAACAGAATTCCAACAGCCTGGCATTCCTATCTTTCCTCAAATTTCCTGTGAAGTCCTCTGCCGCCACCACCATCAAGTCAGGAACCCAAAAAGCCCCAGAGCTCTCCGTGCAGGCTCCCTTTCCACCTTCCTGTCTCCTCCCAGACCATAGGAGGCTCCTCAAGTTGATTGGCTGGTAGCCTTGATAGACAGCCCCCATGAGCAAACATCATTTCCTGACGCCAAGGAAAAGCCACAATGCCTCTGCAGCATTTTCCTCATGATGGAGCTTTCCCACAGCAAGTCTCCAGTAGGTGGCATCATTCCAATCATTACAAGACTCAGTCAACTAACATTTATTAAATATCAATGGTCTCAAGGCATTGTGCTAAGTGATAAGGTTATTATTATGTGAAACCCTATTGTGTTTAACAGTTGGTATATTGTAGGGGCATGTGGCCAATGGAATCCCTTGTCTACAGCATTAGGACTCCATTCCCTATTATTTATCTCTGTGAGTTGATAGTTCTCTCTTAGAACTCATCTATTTGGAACTAGATTTTTATTTTTCTTATCTGTGTACTTCTAATACTATAAAAGAATCCTATGATGCTTAGAGTTGGAAGGGAATTTAGGGTTGTTTATCTAGTTCAATTTGATCTGGGATGGAATTAAGGTGAATTACAAGACTCAATGACTCAGTTTCCCAAGTTTCATTGCAATACTGTGAGTGACCACAGGGAGAGTACCATGGAGATGCCAGGAAGGCTTTTTACTCCTGCTCCTAGATCTCCCACCATTCATAGACCTCCTGTTGGTCCCTTTTTCACCCCCATTCAGCAGGAAGTAGCTACAGAAGAAATGATGGGGCAGCTAGGTGGTGCAGTAGATAAAGCACCGGCTTTAGATTCAGGAGGACCTGAGTTGAAATCCAGCCTCTGACACTTGACACTTACTAGCTGTGTGACCCTGGGCAAGTCACTTAACACTCATTGCCCCTCCCCACCCCACACACTAATTTAGATCTGAGCTCTAAGAGGGATTCAGACCCCAGTTCTGAAAGGGATTAATGGATAACTCAAGACCTGGGCCCTCATCAAAGTCAGGGCCTAGGTTCTTGTTAACTGGTACCTGGAGGTCTGGCTCCTATTAATTATCCCCATTAATCACCACTCATAAAAAAACATAAAGAGGCAGGTCATAGAGACCTTAACTAAAACAAAAACATAAAGAGACATGTTATAGAAATCCTAACTGATAAATGTTAATACCCAGAAACTAGGCCTGAGAATGAAAAACACAGGGACACTCTGACCTTGGCAAGTTGAGGTAACATGTGGAGAAAAGGCCAAATTTGTCCCCAGTTCACCTTATGACATGAAAACCCCCAAAACACACCTCCACGGAAAAAGGTACCCACCTCAGGGGTTGGCTTAGGACCCCAGGAAGTCCAAATTAGGATAGGTCGTTCCCTGTACCTCCCTAAGATGGAGATTATTATAATGAGACTGATAATCAATTTATCCATACTATAAATATAACTATCTTCTCTTTCCCTATTCGAGAGACACCCCCATGGTGCTCTCCCTGTGATCACTCACAGTATTGCAATAAAACTTGGGAAACTGAGTCACTGAGTCTTGTTAATTCTTTGGGACACTTCACAATCAATCTGATCAATTAAACCCACCCCACATCAAATTGAAACCTTGAATAGAATCCTGTATTTCATGTCATTAAACCTTTTAATTTTACATGGGAGGAAAATTATGCCCAGAATAATGAAATGACTTGTCCAAGTAGATTATTATTATTTGGGGTTCAGAGGGATAAATGAAGAGATGATCAGTCTTTTCTTTCTTTCTTTCTTTTTTTTTTTGCGGGGCAATGAGGGTTAAGTGACTTGCCCAGGGTCACACAACTAGTAAGTGTCAAGTGTCTGATGTCAGATTTGAACTCAGGTCCTACTGAATCCAGGGCCCGTGCTTTATCCATTGTGCCACCTAGCTGCCCCTGTCTTTTCTACTTATTTTATTCTTACTATTTAGCATGAAATGCTTATCTTAATGAGTAATTTTTGTGTTAAATCATCATCCACCATAGGAAAAGAACAGCTCAAGCACAAAATTTAAGTGTCCTAATGAGATTTATTAGGGGATATATTTTATATGTAGCTGACCAATGCCTCAGAAAGGCTGAAGACCTGAGAGGATCAATTTTTTGCTTTGAGATGGCTCTCTTCCATTCATTTTGAAAACCACTGGTAGCTCATGGCCATTCAGCAATGAAGGTGAATTCCTTATTTTCCTTTTTATACAGGAAACGTGAGTGTAAGCTATGTTTTGATAGTTTCCCCAGGGTTCTAAGGCAGTAATGGGTGAAGAAGCAAAGTGTTATCTGCTACCTTACTTCCAGGATGGCTTCAAGGTCTTTGAGTATTGTGACTGGTTGAAGGGACAAAGAAGGGAGAAAGGACAGGAGGGAGAGGGTCTACCTCTCCCCCCCCACACTTGATGTTGCTGATTAATTGGACCTGTTCACAAAGAAATATGAGAGGGGTGCTGCTCTCATTGTTTTAGCTGGATCCTGAGAAACATTCATCAATAAATTTTCCAGACCCTTAAAGATTCATCCCTCTGCATAAATGACCATTAACCTCTAATGGACATCATGTCAAAACAAAGAACAAAGGTGTCATCGGATTTTTGATGGCCTTAATTTCTAACTCTAAAGTCAACCTTCAAACTCTAAAGCACAGGTACATTAAAGAGGTTAACATTCATTCAGGGGATTTTTGTCCAATTTTTCATCTATGTGAGGTCTCACGTTGATGAGACAAACCAGAGGGCAATTACTGCAATCTAGACTAGGTCCTGTGACTTCCAATGTTACAAAAGCAGATTGGTAGTAAAACAAATATTAAAACCTGGTTCTAGTAACTCTATGGTCAGGATTTCTTTCCCTCCACCATTCTACTTTGCTTTGGTTTGCTTTAGTTTTGTAAATATACCCCTTCCCCCCTGAAAGAATAACACTTCTATTTTCATGGTCATGTGATATTTTGTTTGCCTTAGGACCTATATACTTAGCACTCCATTTAATATCAAACATTCTTTTCTTTTTTTTGTTTTTGATTTTGCAGGGTAATGAGGGTTAAGTGACTTGCCCAGGGTCACACAGCTAGTAAGTGTCAACTGTCTGAGGCCAGCTTTGAACTCAAGTCCTCCTAAATCCAGGGCCTGCGTCTTATCAAGTGCAACACCTTGCTGCCCCCTCCATTTAATTTCCAATAGAGTTTTTGCAAGGGTCTCATCTTCTCATTAAATCATTTCATTTTACCTGCTAGATTTCTTCTTTGTATGCTACTCTAATGATACAAATGTTCCATTTTTTTTCTACAGCTCTCGAAGTTGTATTTATCTGCTGACACTTTGATAAAGGAAAATGAAAAATTCCACAACTTAAGAAAACATGATATTTCCGTTACAGAAGCAAAGAACTATCTTCTTCAAGTCTTAAACATCATCTCACTAGAAACACTAGGTCGTGAAGCACCACTAGAGTATGCTCAGCCTGCTGTCTTGAAAGACAAGAGTACTATTTTTGACCCAAAAGGAATGATTAAAATCTTACATCGCACCTTATTAGCAGGTGGCACAGCACAATCATTAAGGGAAAGGAGTCTGATGCCTTCCAGAGCAATTGCCCCCATTAGAAGAATCCTCCGGCCAATGCACATTTTTCCTTATGAGATGCTTGCCCACCATTGTCTTCCTTTCTTGTTACCTTTCATGATAAAAGATGACATTCTGAGTGAGAAGATTTTCTGTAGGATAGTCCTTTTCAACATTGTCCCTCCCAAAGGGAAAATCTTCAGACCACAAACAAAGAGACAAAAATTTTCTGAAAAACTGCTCCATCCAGGTGGGCAAATCACTATTATCATTATCCTGAGCACAATATGGTGAACAGTGCTATACTGGGAGACAGAAATTCTTGCATTTGGATCCTGTCTCATTCACTTGCTAGCTGTGTAAACATGGTCTCTTTCTATGCCTCAATTTCCTGATCTGTAAAATGTGAGATTTTAAAATAATGGTGTTTGAGAAATGTTACCCAAGGCAAGAGGACAGGTTTGGTTAGCTAGTTTTTGTTTATGGCCATTTTGACTAAGAAAGACTTTATTATATGGCATCAAGTAGACCTTAATAATCCACCAGGGTGTCCCAATAGTCTTTTTTTTTTTTTTGGCAGGGCAATGAGGGTTAAGTGACTTACCCAAGTGTCAAGTGTCTGAGGCCGGATTTGAACTCAGGTCCTCCTGACTCCAGGGCCTGTGCTTTATCCACTGTGCCACCTAGCTGCCCTTGTCCCAATAGTCTTTTTTGTTTTTGTTTTTGTTTTGTAGGGCAATGGGGGTTAAGTGACTTGCCTAGGGTCACACAGCTAGTAAGTGTCAAGTGTCTGAGGCTGGATTTGAACTCAGGTCCTCCTGACTCCAGGGCTGGTGCTTTATCCACTGCGCCACCTAGCTACCCCCCCAATAGTCTTTTTAGTGGTTTGGTTTTTTTGGGGGGGTTTTTTTGGTTAGGCAATTGGGGTTAAGTGACTTGCCCAGGGTCACACAGCTAGTAAGTGTTAAATGTCTGAAGCCGGATTTGAACTCAGGTACTCCTGACTCCAGGGCCAGTGCTCTATCCACTTCGCCATCTAGCTGCCCCTCCCCCAATAGTCTTAATGCAACTATTTGCTGCCTTAAGACTTTTGGTCTGTAATAAAGGTACCAAATCCCACGCCTTACCATGTATGAGAAAATAATTATTAATAATGGACTTTTTGGGGACACAGGGACTACCACAAGAGAAGGTTTAGCTCAGAAACTTTGGCTAATCTCTTTTGGGACCAGCCCAGGAGCCCAAAGGTGGATCAATAGAAATGGAGATTGACTAGCTCAGTAAAGGAGAAATTAAAACCACACCTAACTTAAAGGGCTTTTGCTCTCAGGGGGTCTGTCTTTGCATTAGACCCTGACACAGTACAGCTCATTTTAACATGGGCCACCCTCAGGTCACCTCAACCTTTGGAATTGAATGATCAGTGTGTAAGAACCATCTCCATTGGAAGAGGAAAAGAGACTGAGATCATGAGGTAAATGTCATTCTGGGTGACACAGTTGGCGAGGAAGGTGGTATGGTAACTCTCTCTCTAGGTAATGTAGAGTTTCGGAACTCTCCTGGGAGTCATGTGCTCTCTTAGACAATATGGTACTGGAGGGTTTTTCAGCTTGTGTTAAATGCGGTCAATACTCTCCTAACATTTAATATGATTTAATAAATGCTTACTACCTAAACTACTGCAATAGCCATTAATTTATAAGTAGCAATATGTTAGAAAAACCCCTGCCTAGTTCCCCAATAATTTAGGCAGAAAAAGGCTAGTCCCTGATATTTTAAATGACATACATGCTAGTTAAGAAGTCTCTGTATCTGCTTACTCAAAAAGATGCAATATTCAAAATCCTGTACATCAACTCTATTAAGATCACTTAATAGAATTCTGCTTTGGGACTGCCTCCAGGTGGGGCAACTAGGTGATATAGTGGATAGAGCACTGGCCCTGAAGTCAAGAGAACCTGAATTCAAATCTCACCTCTGACACTAGCTGTGTGACAATGGGCAAGTCACTTGCCCCCTGTTGTTTAAGGCAATTGGGGTTATCTCCAGTCATTCTGATATATATCTTGCCACTGGACCCAGATGGCTCTGGAGGAGAGAATTAGGTTGGTGACCTTGGACAGCCCTCCCTCACTTAAGTCCAGTTCAGTGCAGGTCATGACATCACCTCAATGTCATGGTCCTCTTTTTTTTTTTTTTTTAGGGAGGCAATTGGGGTTAAGTGACTTGCCCAGGGTCATACAGCTAGTAAGTGTTAAGTGTCTGAGGCCGGATTTGAACTCAGGTCCTCCTGAATCCAGGGCCAGTGCTCTATCCACTGTGCCACCTAGCTGCCCCTCATGGTCCTCTTCTAAAATGGACATACCTCCGGGTATTTTTAAATGTTTCCTATTTAATCTTCTCATTCTCTCTTCCCACAGGCTAATTCAAAATTCTTCTAGAAATATATATTTCTAATAATAGCAAAAAAAGGGAATAGAAATAAGAGCCACAATGTGTTACAATTTACTGAGGCTTTCACTGGATTTCCTTTTATTTGGTTATCTAATTTCTTTTAGACCTTCTTTAGCACAAGTTCACTCTTTTTTTTGTGTGTGTGAGGCAATTGGGGTTAAGTGACTTGCCTAGGGTCACAAGCTAGTAAGTGTCAAGCATCTGAGGCCAGATTTGAACTCAGGTACTTCTGACTCCAGGGCCGGTAATCTATCCACTGTGCCACCTAGCTGCCCCACAAGTTCACTCTTTTACCAATTAACTAGTACTATAACATGATAGATGCAAAATATATATATATATATATATATATATTCTTTGAATGCATTTGTCACCACTAAAATAGAGTTGAATTGGATAAACATGCCTTCCAGTGTTGAAGGAATTCTTCCCCAGAACTATCCCTGCAATTCAGGCTAGGTTGTTGGTTTTTTTCCAAACAAAATTTTTTAAATTTTGTTTATAAGACCATGCTTTAACAGGTTAAGCAGACCAGAATTCAATGTTGATAACTGAAAAACAAATTATTTTTTTTAAATGGAGGTAAAAACTGATCTTTATTAGGAAAAAAAAGAATACTATAGGAGCAAGGATTAAAGAAACATAACTTCCCAGTGATATCAGAATACCTGTCATTAATCTAATTATTGATTGTTATTTGACTAAGTACAGGAATTCAAATTTATTTTTCCCCCATCGGCAGATTTTCAAAGCTATTTATTATATTTTCTCAACACTATTATCTGAATCCATCTCCTTTTGCCCTTCATTTGAATTGTACTTTAGGTCTTTTGAATAGCATCAGCTTAAAACTTCCTGCTATTTGATGAACCAAGTCTTTAATTGGTGTTTCCCTAATCACCTTCCCTGGAGCACTATTCCTCTGGGTCTAGATCTGCCTTTGCTCTTTGGTGGGGAAGAAGGATTTAAGTTATGCCTTCACAAGCACAACATATCAATATCCTCTCTAGCTTCTTTTTACTAGTGGTTCAGAACTGAGAGGAAAGCCTTAAACATAGCATGGTAGTCATAATACCAAGGGTCAGCCTCTGATGGTTTGTTTTAACCTCCATTAAGGTTAATAGTTTATCTTGGGGGCAGCTAGGTGGCGCAGTGGATAGAGCACCGGCCCTGGATTCAGGAGTACCTGAGTTCAAATCCAGCCTCAGACACTTAACACTTACTAGCTGTGTGACCCTGGGCAAGTCACTTAACCCCAACTGACTCACTAAAAAAAAAAAAAAAGTTTATCTTGGCAACCATAGTGACTAGAGTGTCAATCACTCATTCCTCTAACTTTGCAATTCAGGGAAATCCACAATAATACCTTTTGCAAGATCTGGCCCAATTTAAAATGTCCTAACCAGCTGAATTCAAGTAGAAAAACAGTTAGGATTCCTCTTCTACAAAAACTGAAAAGATGTTTCCAAGAAGTCTGAAAGATTCCCAAGAGATTCCCTGATAAAATTGGATATAATCACAAATTCATAGAAAGAAGAGGAGAGAGGAGGAAAGGTATAGCTCTTTATTCTAAGAGTGAGAATCAAGTACCATAGGGATTCATGTGTGAAATGTGCATATTGAAGTTACTATTAGCTGACAATTTGAAATCAACAAACTTAATTCTCCCTCCATCTGATTATTTTCAGAAAAACAATTTATGGATCTGAAAGACCTCCAACGGAAATATTTTAAGGGCATTTTGAAATGGAAACGAAAAGCCCCAGTTCTGAACAAGGAAATACCTATTGTTGTTGAAAAGAGCTTTGTACCAGAAATGATCTCTGTGGATTATAGTCCCAATGTCATTTTTAAGCTGATCAGAAATATTAATTTTAATGTACCATAAAGTATGGGTTATTTGTGTTAAGTGGAACATTCCATTAAATAAAACAGTGTGCATCTATGATTATGATTTTGAGATAATTGAAGTCAAATAGATAATGAAGCAGATCTTTCTCTGTATCTTGGGAAACACACAATCTCTGAAGTGAGAATGGTAACTCTTTCATACTTCTCAGATTCTTCCCTGAATCTGAGTTCAGGATATCAATCAGTTAATCAAGTATTTGTTAAGCTTCATCTGTATTTATTGTTCCCAATGTTACCGCTAAATTGGTTCTAAAAATATTCCTTTCAAAAAATTACTTGCATACATGTTCCAACCAGAATTTTTTTGTTTTTGTTGTTGTTTTTGTTTTTTGTTTATTTGTTTGTTTGGGGGCAATGGGGGTTAAGTGACTTGCCCAGGGTCACACAGCTAGTAAGTGTCAAGTGTCTGAGGCCAGATTTGAACTCAGGTACTCCTGACTCCAGGGCTGGTGCTTTATCCACTGCAAAACCTAGCTGCACCCCCAACCAGAATTTAAGTAAAAGGGTTTTTTTTATTATTTGGCACACAGAGGTATGGCTGGGAGAAGTATAATCTTCATCTCCCGAGGAGGAACAGGTTTATGGTATGTTCCTCAATCAGTCAGCACATAGAGCTATGGCTGAGAGAAGAAGTCTAAACTTCAACTCCCTGAACAAAGGAGAAGATGACAATTTTATAGAGGAGAGAAGGGGGTAGGGGGAGAGACTTAGGACTGAAAAATTACAGCAGTTTAGAAAATGATGATGCTAGCTATATGGATATATGAAAAATAAAAATTCCACATTTCTAACTTGAGATTATTCTAACTACCTGATCCTAATCACATAGCAAACATAGCTGGCTCCCAACTAAACTCATGCTGTAAATTCAAGGTGACCAGCTTTCTGGGTGTCTGACATGTTTGATTTATTATCTGTTTAACTAATCACTATCTGGTTAATTAACTACTTTGCTTCTCCAAGGAAAGAGTAATCCCTAATTGACCCCAGCCAGATGATCAACTGTATTTCTCCATGGTCAGAGTGTCCCCCTCAGGACCAGAGCATCCCTAACTAGGCCCAGGCCTACCAAGCTGCTATTACACCAACAATTCTAAACTCTGAGGGAAATACACAAGAAAATATTAGCTATTCAAATTCTTTAAGCAGACACAAGTGGTGTGAAGGAATGACTCATTTTCTCCAGTGTATACTTCCTAGAGTAGAGAGAAGGGATCTGGAGTAAGCAGTCTGCTTACAATGCTCTGACACATGAACAACTAGGCAAGGAAGGAGTCTGGGTTTCCTTGACATTTCATGCTTTGGTCAAATCCTGAACTCTTTACCTTCTACTACTACATCTAGAGGTGGCTAAGTTGCATAGTGGAGAGAGCTCTGGGCCTGAAGTCAGGAAGACCTGAGTTCAAATCTGGCCTCAGACACTTACTAGCTGTGTGACTCTGAGCAAGTTACTTCACCCTGCTTACCTCAGTTTCCTCAGCTGTAAAATGAGCTGGAGAAGGAAATAGCAAACCACTCCAGTATCTTTGCCAAGAAAAGCCCAAATGGGGTCACAAAGAGTTGGACACAACTGAAAATGACACAACAACAATAACTAAATACCCTGGATAGTGGTAGGTTGAGAGCAATTTACACTCGGGTCACCATCAGCTTTCACCCTTGTAGAAAAGTGTTGTTCTATATTTGCCAACATCAGTGATGATTGAAACTGGTTACCTGATTATTCCCCCCACCTCTCATTATATATGTGGCATTCATTATGAGCAATTTTTTCACCCACTATAATTGTTCTTCCTCTTTTTTGGCCTAAATTATTGTAAAAACCAAGTAAACTGGTCTTTCTACCTTTCTCCACTCTATTACCTTCCTTCCCATCCATCCTTCACACTATCTTCCCATTAATCTTCCAAATGCTCTGCTCTGATTATTTCATTTTTTATTATAAAACCTTTAGTGCCTCCCCTGTTGCCTGCTGAATCAAGTATAAACTCCAAATTAGACTTTCCACAATGGACTCCAACCCACCCACTTATTTCATGTTATCCCTCCTTCATGTACAACACATTCTTGTTACAGTGGCTCTATCTGCTTTTCTTTTCTTTTTTTTTTGTGGGGCAATGGGGGTTAAGTGACTTGCCCAGGGTCACACAGCTAGTAAGTGTCAAGTGTCTGAGGCCGGATTTGAACTCAGGTCCTCCTGAATCCAGGGCCAGTGCTTTATCCACTGCGCCACCTAGCTGCCCCTCCATCTGCTTTTCTTAATCTCAGCCTGTTCTCCCGTATCTTCCTCGTACTGTTGCCCTATGCTGTTGAAATGGATTCTTCCTCTGCCTGATGAAGTCTTATAGTCCCATCTTAAGTGTCAAGTCCTCCCAAAAGCTTTCCCTGATCCTTTCAGGGGGGGGACTGATTTTTCTATCCTCAAATTTCTCAGATCATATTTGCTGGACTTCTCCTTTGTACTTAGCATTAAATTTGATGTCCTATCTACATTTTTCCAGGCTCTAGCATAACATAGTCTTACTCTGGCCAGCCTTAGTCTGGTCATGCACCAAACCATTGTTATACTAGCAAGGGGCCTTTTAAAAAAGGAATTTTACAATCTTTGTTGAATTGAATTGAAGGATTGATAGAATTTAAGTAGGGAGAGAGAAAGGGAAAGGCATTGCAGGAAGAGGAGCAAATACATGGAGGTGAGATTAACAGTGGCATGTGTTAGTGAGAATGAAGAGACTGACCTGGGGGTAGGTATTTGTGGGAGTTAGGAGTGGAAAGCCAAGCAGGATGGTGGTGGTTCAGATTACAAAAGATCTTGAAACCCAGGCAAGGGGCAGCTAGGTGGCGCAGTGGATAGAGCACCGGCCCTGGAGTCAGGAGTACCTGAGTTCAAATCCAGCCTCAGACACTTAACACTTACTAGCTGTGTGACCCTGGGCAAGTCATTTAACCCCAATTGCCTCACTAAAAAAAAAAAAAAAGAAACCCAGGCAAGAGAACTTAAAATTTATGAGCCAAAGTGTAGGAGGGGGTAGGAAGTAATCAGGGGACTTAAGATAAATTGAGTCACCTTAAATCCAACTGAGAAAATTATAGGGTGTAACAATTATCATTTCTCTTTCTTATAACCTTTATCAGTCTGATGGATGTGAAGTATCACTTCAGGGTTGGTTTACTTTACATTTCTCTTATTATTAGTGACTTGGTGCATTTTTTGTTTGGTTGTTGATAACTTGCTTTGCTTCTTCTGAGATCTGTTATTCCTATCCCTTCATCATTCATTTATTGTGGAATAGCTTTTGTTCTCATATATTTGAATGAGTTGCCTATCCATATATCTTGTATATCAGACCGCTGTTGGAGAAATCTGATGCAAAGATTTTTTTCAAGGTAACCATTTCTCTTCTGACTGCATTAATTTTGTTTGTGCAAAACCTTTTCAATTTTATGTATTCAAAATTGTCCATTTTATCCCAACATCCTCTCTATCCCTTTGACTTTTAGTCAACACCTTTTTAACTACAATCAATCAATAATAAATGTTATCATCTGGGATTGTTGCAGGGTCTCTGGTTTCTCTCTGACTGAAAGAGGAGGTTCATGAAGCATATTGTCTAGTTGTTTGGGGTTTTTTTTGGGGGGTGAGGCAATTGGGGTTAACTGACTTGCCCAGGGTCACACAGCTAGTAAGTGTCAAGTATCTGAGGTCGAATTTGTACTCAGGTCCTCTTGACTCCAGGGCCAGTGCTTTATTCATTGTCTCACCTAGCCGCCTCATAGGAAGCATATTGTCTAACCCAAACTCCATTTATCAGTTCAAACCACCATCACCTCCTCTCTGGACAATAGCCTCTTTTTTGGGGGCCAGGCCTAACTCAGCTTGAGCTATCTACCAGTTCCATCTTGGAACTAGAACAGAATGAGATACTTATAGACCATATGACACTTAGCAAAAGAAGTTTACTTAACAATAAAATGAAAGGAAATATTTGACAATTATACAACTGTTGATTCAGTTAGGAGCAACTTCCCTTCTCTCCTCATTTATCATTATTGTTGTTATGTATTAGTATAGTCATATTAATTATATAATATACAATATTAATTGATTACATAGTAATTATAGTATGTTGTTTAAAATTATTATATTAACAAATAATATAATACCTAGCATTTATATAGCAATTATTATGTGCCAGGGACTGTTCTAAGCATTTTATGAATATTATCTCACTTGATCCCCACAACAACCCTGGGAAGTAGGCTGCTATAACTATTGCCATTTTAGAGTCGAGAAAACTGAGGCAAACTGAGTCAGACTTTTACTGATAAGCTAACCCTCCTATCCTTGGAGGATAGGAGGAAGGGCAGAAGCCACAGAGAGTGTGCAAAGAAGAGACATCTCCAACGGCAGCTGTGTTGGCACAGGCAGCCCATGGAATGTTTTTTACAACACGGGGACTTTGTGATTAAGTCATGCACCAAAGATGTGGAGCAGATCCTGGGTTGCTGAAACTCTTCAAACTGTCAAGACCATGGCTGGTGATTCCTCTCCTTCCTCTTCCTTCTTTCCTTCTCACCCTTCCTGGCGGACATGTGTCTATACCCTGAATATCCATTTCCTAAGAGTTCCTTTGTTTTTTGTTTCTCTTTTGTATCAAAGTAATTATTTTTCCTAAGATAAATGAGGTTGACTAAATACTGTTCATCCATTTCATTACTCAACTGCAGCAGAGAAAAGGTAAAGGTGGGTGAGGAATGACTGGAAGAGGGACAAAGAGAGAGAGAGAGAGAGAGAGAGAGAGAAAGAGATGGCTAAGGGGAGACAGAGACTCAGAGAGAGATGGATGGGGAAAGAGAGAAAGAGGGAGGGAGAGAGAGGGGGGAGGGAGGGAGGGAAAACAGGGAGGATGGTGGGGGAGAGAAATTGATTTCACAACTATTGTATATTCATTAATAAAATTTTCCTCGCTGGAGGCACCCAAGTTTATAATGAGTCTATATAGAAACCAAAAGCTTAGCTACCTTTACATGTCTGCTAAACCAGAGAGAAATGAAGTTGTTTGTTTTCTGAGTTACTAGTGACAGTGAATTTGCTCATTCTCCTTTAATTTCAAGATGACAGAAATTCATTTCTAAAGCTGCTAGATCGAGGTCTTTATCCTCCTGACGTCCTTGAAAGCTATTTATACTTTAACACACTTGTGACTGAGGTCAAATAAGGGTGACAAAAATACATTGTCATTTAACATCTTAGGAAATTCATCTCCAATCCACACTCTGACACACATAATTTCTTTTTGTTGCTTTAAAAAAAAACCTGTGAAATAAACAAACATCAACAACTGAATATTTCAATATACAAAGAATGGAAAAATAGGATCATATGTGAAAGTTTGCACTTCTAGCCCATACATTTTTTTTTTTTGGTGAGGCAATTGGGGTTAAGTGACTTGCCCAGGGTCATACAGCTAATATTAAGTGTCTGAGGTCGGATTTGAACTCAGGTCCTCCTGAATCCAAGGCCAGTGGTTTATCCACTGTGCCACCTAGCTGCCCCCTATCCCATACATTTTTATAGATATAAGTATATATTAAATTTAGCACAATTCAACCAAACCTATTCTGTCTGTATCTCCTGAACTTCTCCTCTCTTCTGTACTTTACTAACATTCTTTTTTTTTTTACATCACTATCACTACACACCTGCACTCCTCCACACCTATCTCCCCTCCCCAAATAAAAGCTCTCCCTTATTTAAAAAAAAAATACATCTAGCACAGTAGCTGTCCAGCACCATCTGGATGAGGTACCTGAGGCTGGTTGGACCCATATCCCTTATCTGCCTTCTGGGTTTACTCAGGTTTAGCTCAAGAAACCTGACCTCTCAGAAGGGGAAGAAGACTTCCAGTCTCACAGCTCACATCCTCACCCTAGTCACAATATTACTTTTGGTTCTAGTCTGAGTCCTCACATGTGGATCACATGAGGGAATGTTAAAAGAAAGGGATTGTTAAATGATGAATCTATACAAAATTTATTAGAATTCCCTTATTTTCCAGAGGAACTGTATGAAAACCTGGTCTAATAAATCAAAACTGTGTGAGAAAATAATAGGGGTTTTGGGACTTCCAGGGGCCCCCGAACCACACCTACCTGAAAGCTTTGTTCCTGCCAGAGGACCTGTTCTCGGGGCTCTAACATCAGCATGCATGACTGTGCTGAACTATCCTCAAATCCAGTAACCCAATAGGTTTGAGTGATGCTAGCCAATGAGCTTTGAACAGTGTTTATGGGCAGGCTCTGCTCCTGCCCTCAGTGAGCTTGCACAGACTCTTGAGCTCTCTTGGGTGTGGGAATTGGGTGAGTGCAGATGCAGCCCTCTAGGGTTCCCCATTTTCTCTCTTCTCTAGGTTTTCCTATCTTTCAGAGTCATGTGTTCTCTCTTTACGAATATCTAATATATTTTAATAAATGTTTAATGCCCCAAACTGGGGCAGTGGCCTCTAACTTCTAAGTAAAAAATATATTAGAGGGGGCGGCTCGGTGGCGCAGTAGATAAAGCACCGGCCCTGGAGTCAGGAGGACCTGAGTTCAAATCCGACCTCAGACACTTGACACTTACTAGCTGTGTGACCCTGGGCAAGTCACTTAACCCCCATTGCCCCGCAAAAAAAAAAAAATATTAGAAACCCCAGCTAATTTTCTCTACACTTGGGACAGAAATAGGCAACCACACATTTAATTTTAAACATCACAGTTGGCAACCATGAGAGGGGGTGCTGAACCCCTCAATCTTCTGATCTTCTTTGCAAAACAAGTTGGGTAAGAAATTTTATATTTATACATTCCTCCTATTTTCACTGATTTTATGTGCCTGTCCCCTTTAAGTTTTCAAAGTACCTAACTACCTCCTAAGTATCTGCTTTCTCTAACTTTAATCTGGTTAATCAGACAAACAGGGGATAAGATCATGTTAATGCTTTGTTTTTATGGATTTTCTATTTTTATTTTTACTTTTGTTATAGTAAGGCAAATTTTGAATTACAGGAAGGAGATTAGAAATAGCATACCCTGGGGCAGCTAGGTGGCTTAGTGGATAAAGCACTGGCCCTGGATTCAGGAGTACCTGAGTTCAAATTCAGCCTCAGACACTTGACACTTACTAGCTGTGTGACCCTGGGCAAGTCACTTAACCCCCACTGCCCCACCAAAAAAAGAAAGAAAGAAAGAAAGAAATAGCATACCTTGCAATATTCCCCAGGACTCTCCATTAGGAAAGCTACTCATGGATTGGGATGAGGGAAAATTTACAGTGAAATCAGACATGACCAAAAGAAAGCTTATCAGACTGTGTTTCATGTGACATAGCTTATTAGAGGAAAAATGGCCGCAATATGGGTCATTTGATCCCCAAACATTGAGGAATTTTCAAACAATCTTGTGCCATGTATCCCCTAAATATTTAATTTATTGGGAAGTCTGGAACAAAGTGTCGTCTGAGGCTGGATTTGAACTCAGGTCCTCCTGACTCCAGGGCCAGTGCTTTATCCACTGTGCCACCTAGCTGCCCCAGGTATGATTACATTTTTTTTTTTAAGTATCTAGGGGCAGCTAGATGGTGCAGTGGATAGAGCACTGGCCCTGGAGTCAGGACCTGAGTTCAAATCTGACCTCAGACACTTAACACTTACTAGCTGTGTGACCCTGGCCAAGTCACTTAACCCCAATTGCCTCACTAAAAAAAAAAGTATCTAACTTTCCGAAAACAGGATCCTCATAAATTTGGATAGAAGAAAGTGACTGGGAGCTCAGATTCTCAGCATTGCTTCTCATCCCAACTCCACTCCTGATGTCCCCTCCCTTCCTAGCAGCCTTCTCCCCTGGAATATCCCCCTCCCCCTGCAGTTCCCACAAGTGCTTGGGCCAACCTTCCCTCCTCTTCACTCCTTGCCTCCTCTTTCTGTTTCCATTCATGATTCTTTAGACTTCTTCATTCCCTTTCCTCTCTCCAACCCCACCACCTTTTAGCTCTCTTTTTATGTGTTAGTTTCCCCACATTGGAATTAAATTCCTGGCAGGCATGGACTTTCTGTCTGTATTTCTTTCCCCAGTTCTTAGCACAGTGCCTGGCACATGGTGAGCCTATAATAAATGTTTGCTGCCTTGGTCAGGTTATGTTAAAGTTTGTTAGAAGAGAAAATACTATCCTTGCTACTCAAGGTCACTCCACTGGAGTGAAATCACACATAATTGCATTGAAAACAGCATAGTATTTTTTGGGGGGGTGGCAATGAGGATTAAGTGTCTGAGGTCAGATTTGAACTCACGTCCCCCTGAATCCAAGGCTGGTGCTTTATCCACTGTGCCACCTAGCTGCCCCAACCCTACAGTATTTCAAAAGTTATCAATTTGACAATTTTGATTCAAATTTTCTTGAAATTTGTATCTGTCTCTGAAAATAAAAATGAAAACTTAATCACATAATAAAAGGAAGATTAGGGACTAAGGACACAAATGGAAATTTATCAAAAGAGAATCTTGTAAAATCAGACCTAATGTAAACTTGTTCTCAAATAAAGGCCAAAATAATAAAACCCCAAAACAAAGCCTGCTACCCTCTGAGACAATTAAAAAGTCATAATCTGAAAAATTACATTAGGGAAAAAAGCATGCTTGGACTGATGTGGTCTCATGATGAAAGGTGGCACATTAACTCTGAATTAGGAGTTGTTTCTTAGGAAGATCCAAGTTAGAAGAAAAATGTCAATTAAAAGGGAACTATTAATGTCAATTACAAGCCCAAGGAAAAAACAAATAATCTAATTACAGTCAATTTAGAGACACAAATTAAAAGTTGGGTTCTGGCTCTGAGATGTATTTATTATGTCATTAAAGGGACGGAGTGATACTGAACCAGAACTTTGTGATGACAGTTTAATTAAATCTTTCAAAATGATCATCAATTAAAGGTAGAAAGGGAGGCAATGTGGAAAGAGTTTTGTATTTTAGAAGAGACAACATTAGTTCAAATTTTGCCTCTGACACTCAATATTTCATTTTTTTTTATCTGTAAAATGGGAAGGTTGGATTAGACTACCTTTAAGGCCCCTTCCAGCTCTAAATTTATGATTCTATAAAATAAAAATATTTAATGTAAAAATTACATAGGACTAAACCTTTTTTTTTGGTGGGGCAATGAGGTTTAAGTATCTGAGGTCAGATTTGAACTCAGGTCCTCCTGAATCCAGGGCTGGTGCTTTATCCACTGTGCCACCTAGCTGCCCCAACACTACAATATTTCAAAAGTTACCAATGTGACAATTTTGATTCAAATTTTCTTGAAATTTGTATCTGTCTCTGAAAATAAAAATTAATTAATATTCAAGAAATTGATGTGTAAGCTACATGTAAGGGGAAAGAGGGAGAAATTATATAGCAAAATAAATATTTGAATTCCTCCCATGTGTAGAGAAGGGGTAGCTAAATGGTTCAGTAGATAGAAGACCTGAGTTCAATTCTGACCTCAGACACTTACTAGCTGTGTGACCCTAGGCAAGTCAACTAACCCTTTTTGCCTCGGTTTCCTCATGTGTAAAATGAGCTGGAGAAGGAAACGGCAAACCTTTGACAAGAAAACCCTAAATGTTAGACACAATTGAAATGATTCAACAACAAACTGTGTAAGGTTCTAGGAGAAAAATAGAGTCTCAATGATTCAACAGATCAATTTGACAAAAACTTATTAAGTGCCCACTATGAGCCAGGCATTGTGCAAGGTGCTGGGGATACAGAAACAAAAATAAAATTAGTCCTTGTCCTCCTGGAGCATTAATTTAATAGAGGGATAAGACACCAACCCAGATAGTTATAAAAATAACTATAGTAGACAACATTACACAGTAAGTGCATTAGAAAGGTGCAAATAAATGTGTTATGTGAAGCCCACAGGGGAAAGGCTTTTATCAACCAGGAATATAAGACAAAGCTACAAAGAGAAGTCAAAGCAAAAGCACAGGAGGCTCTGAATACCAGAATAAGGAGTTCAGACTTTAGTTTGTTGGCAATGGGAAGGTATCAGAAAGCTTTTGAGCAGAGGGGTCATGTGATAGGATCCACATGTAAGGAAGATTCCTTGGGTAGAGATTAGGGTTTTCTAATAATTTATTAGTTTTTTCAATGAACAGATTGTCATTTTTTCCCCTTCCATTGCTATCCCAACCCACACCACCACCACCATCAAAGGCAGGGAAAACACTGGTAGTATATATATATATATATATATATATATATATATATATATGTGTGTGTGTGTGTGTGTGTGTGTGTGTATGTATAGTTATTTTTAATTTTATTTTTTGTGGGGCAATGAGGGTTAAGGGGCAAGTTGTGGTATATGAATACAATGGAATACTATTGCGCTGTAAGAAATGATGAGCAGAAGGAGTTCAGAGAAACCTGGAGGGTCTTGCATGAGCTGATGATGAGTGAGATGAGCAGAACCAGAAGAACATTGTACACAGTATCATCAACATTGAGTGTTGATCTGCTGTGATGGTCTATATTCTTCTCACCAATGCAATGGAACAGAAGAGTTCCAGGGAACTCATGATAGAAGAGGATCTCCAAATCCAAGGTAAAAAAAAAAAAAGAACTGCGGAGTATAGATGCTGAATGAACCATACTATTTCTTTTGTTTTTGATGCTGTTGTTTTTTTCTATTTTGAGGTTTTTCGTCATTGCTCTGATTTTTTCTCTTATAACATGACTAATGCAGAAATAGGATTAATGTTATTATGTATATAACCTATATCAGATTACCTGCTGTCTAGGGGAGGGGGGAGGGAGGGGAGGGATGGAGAAAAATCTGAAATTGTAAAGCTTGTATAAACAAAAGTTGAGCACTATCTTTACATGTAACGGAAAAAAAATAAAATACTTTATTAATTTAAAAAAAAAAGTGACTTGTCCAGGGTAACACAGCTAGTGTCAAGTGTCTGAGGCCGGATTTGAACTCAGGTCCTCCTGAATCCAGGGCCGGTGCTTTATCCACTATGCCACCTACCTCCCCCATGCCACCCAGCTGCCCCCACAAATATATATAGTTAAACAAAACAAATTCCTATGTTGGCCATGTCCAGAAATCTTCATGTTGCATCTACCACTATCTATCAGGAGATAGGTAATATTCATCAGCAGCACTCTAGAATCATGATTAATCATTTGATTGGTCAGAGATCTTAAGTCTTTTAAAATTGTTTCCTTTGATAATATTCTTGCTATAGTATAAATTGTCCTATTGGTCATTTTGCAATAGATCATACAAGTCTTCATGGGTTGTTCTGAAACCATATCATCTGTCATTTCTTTCAGCACAAATAGCATTCCATTTATTTGCATACAATAAGTTGTTCAGTGATTTCTTAATTGATGTTCATTCCCTTAGTTTCTTGTTCTTTGCTGTCTAGTAATGATTCCTAACAGGTGGAATTGGGAGAGACTGGAGGCAAGGATGTCTATTAGGAAACTTTCCATGGTGGAGGTGAGAGCTGATGAGGCCTGAGATAAGATGACGGCAGTGGGAAGGCAAAGGTATCTGGAAGATGAGGGGTCTAAAGATGTAAGGGATGATAGGATTTGCTAACTGACTGGAAGGGGGATCAAGAGAAGGAAGAATCAAAGATGACTCAGATTTTGAGGCTATGTTACTGGGGAAAATGGTGGTACCATTGAGAGAAATGTAGACATCATGAGTTGCAACTGATTTTGGGGAAAGATGAGGAATTTGATTGGGAGAGTTATTGAGAGCTTGAGTATATCTAGGTTGAAGTAGCATGTGGAAATACTGGACTAAAGCTTAAGGAAGGGGCCAGGGTTGAAATCTTCCACATTGAGTTGAGAGTCAGAGTTACAGGGGCAGCTAGGTGGCTCAGTGGATGAAGCACTGGCCCTGGATTCAGGAAGACCTGAGTTCAAATCTGACCTCTGACACTTGACACTTACTAGCTGTGTGACCCTGGGCAAGTCACTTAACCCCCATTGCCCTGCAAAGAGAGAGAGAGGGGGAGAGAGAGAGAGAGAGAGAGAGAGTCAGAGTCCCAGAACTAAATAAAATGTATCCAAGGGAAAGAATACAAAGAAAGAGAAGACGGTTTTTGGAATACTGTGTGGTGTGTTGGAAAGAGTGATGAATTTGGAGTTAGAGTAACTATAGGCTGAAGTTCTAGTTTTGCCACTATATAACCTTGGACAAGTCATTATCCTTCCCTGGGCTTCAATATGTACCACCCAACACCAGAGTATTCTCAGGGATAACCACCAAACTCTCCATATCTGAGAACTAACTGCTTCTTTCTCCATAGCTTCACTCCCTTCATAGGTGACAATCTCAATAGGTTTAGATGTAGATTGAGTCAATCAGACTAGGAAACTTATAGAAAAATCTCATCCCTCATTCATTTCAATGGAAGTCACTTATTAAAGCATGGCTATACATAGCTTTTTATTCACATTATCAGTTAGGAATAAAAACAAATACATCAATTGTACTTTAGAGAGTATCTTCTTCCAGGCTGTAAATCTCCACCAGACAATCTCCCTTTTTGTAAGCTGGTCAAAAATCAAGGACGTGTTTGTTTGTTTTTTCTCCCAGCACTTCCGATAGGAGTTAGGAGATATCTATCCCCAAGATGGTCTATTCATGACAAAATCTCCCAGAGGGTCAATGTTCAGTCAGTTGGAGGTCAGTCAGGGTGCTCCAGCTGGTACCCTTTGAACCCCCTAGAACCTGAGGGTTGTCATTCCCACCTACCCTCTACCCATTGGTACAAGTTGGAGGGCAATAACTGCAGAAGGTATGCTACACCCAAATGGGGACAGGGAGTAGATCTTTTATTTCTCTGGTGATGGAACTTCAACTACTGGGGGTTTGGTCTGTTGTGGTTGTCCTTTGTAGTTTCAGGTTTAGGTGGTGGGGTTCCAGACTCAGGAGGCAGAGCCATGGGAATCTTAGAGCCATGACTGTGGGCCAGATGTTGCCATCAGATGTTGTCCAGCAGGGAAGCCCTAAGAAGTCAGAGTGCTGGATCACAAGCCAGAGGGACACTGGACTTGGAAATCGATGAGAGTACAATATGTAAGAATTGACCTAAACGGGAAACCTAATCCTTTTTATTTCCCCAGAGGCTGAGAGAGTGCAGGAGGAATTATGCTTTTCCCAGTTAGGGGAAGGAGAGTGTTTGTTCTTGCTATACCTTTTAAGTAAATATTCCTTTCAAAAATATTTTTAAAAGAATGTTAAAATAGTCTTTATAAATAATTGGGGGTAATAAAATATTTTTTGGCTTATATTTTTAAAGGAAATCAATTCTTTTTTTAAATAATATTTCATTTTTCCCTGATTACATGTTAGAACAATATTTAACATATTTTTTTAAAAAAACTTTGAGGGGGTGGCTAGGTGACACTTACTAGCTGTGTAACCCTGGGCAAGTCACTTAACCCTCATTGCCCCGCAAAAAACAAAAAAAACAAAAAAACCTTTGAGTTGGGGCAGCTAGATGGTGCAGTGGATAGAGCACTGGCCCTGGAGTCAGGAGGACCTGAGTTCAAATCTGGCCTCAGACACTTAACACTAGCTGTGTGACCCTGGGCAAGTCACTTAAACCCAATTACCTCACTAAAAAACAAAACAAAACAAAAAAACAAAGCAAACCATAAATAATTGGGGGGTAATAAAATATTTTTCAGCTTATATTTTTAAAGGAAATCAATTCTTTTTTAAATAATATTTCATTTTTCCCTGATTACATGTTAGAACAATATTTAACATATTTTTTTTAAAAAAACTTTGAGTTCCAAATTCTATTTCTCCCTCTTTCTCTCCCCTCCCTCCTCCCTGAGATGGTAAGCAAACCATTAAAGGTTATACACATGAGTGCACACACACACACACACACACATACACACACACATATCTATAATTTCAAAAAATAAACATTCCTTTGTAAAAGCTAATCTACTGTTAAATGGAACTGGAGTGTTGGAGAACCCCTAAAATGGAAGGAAAACAATCAATGGAGACTTGAACCAATGGCAGAGACACAGAGACATGTCATCCTCCTTCAGGATACTGAAGAAGCCTGAATGAGGAGCAATGCATAACATACTTGGGCTTCAGGCAGCAGAAAACCAGAGTAGTCACTGTTACACCAAGAGCAGGAAAAAAATAAACACAATGAGACAGCCACATGCTATGGCCAAGCAGGAGCCAAGCAAGGCTTATTGTACCCCCTTCCTCCTCCTCCTGACTCTTGGAAACAATCCAAAGTAATCCCTCCTTACTCAGGGCCACAAAGGAAAAAAAGAGAGGCAAAGGAGCAAGCTGCCCCTTTTGCATGCCCATTCGATCACTGCCCAGCAACCCAAATCACCAGTCATTTCAGCTCCACAGTCCATTCTTGTTATCATATAGTACCAAGCCCTGAGGCATAAGGGCCAAAACTGACTCCAGACTACTTTCCACATGGTCATTTGGCATTGAAACTAGGCAGGGAATATCTGCATACACTTCAAAGACTGTCCCTTCCTGGACCAGTCCACTTCTGTTATATCTATACCTCTGTTCCAAACTCTGATTTAGTATCATCTTTGTTGTCCTAGAATCATAGATTCAGATCTGGAAGGGCTTTCAAAAGTGATCAGGTGGGAGCAGCTAGGTGGCGCAGTGGTTAGAGCACTGGCCCTGGAGTCAGGAGGACCTGAGTTCAAATCAGACCTCAGACACTTGACATTTACTAGCTATGTGACCCTGGGCAAATCAGTTAACCCTCATTGCCCCACAAAAAAAGAAAAAAGAAAAAAAAAGTGATCAAGTCCAACTCGCCTCATTTTATAGATGAAGAAGCTTGATGTCTATGGAGAGATCACTGAATGACTTGCTCAGGGCTACACAATTAGTAAATGTCTGAGGTGAGAATTGAATTTCAAAAGCTTTTTGACTTTAAGTCCAATGATCTATCCATTTTGCTAGGCTACCACTCCAAGGTCCCTGCCTTTGAATCCCATCTGGGCTTCTGTCTGTCCTTGCAGCTCTTTCTGGTTTCTTCACTTCCTTAATCCCTGTCATTAACAGTCAACTTTAAGGATGGGCAAGCCCTGTCTTTTCCCTAGCAAGCAGCTCGGGCTGCTCACTGAACTTGTTCAGGCATTCAGCTGTGTCAAACCCTTTGTGACCCCATTTGGGGTTTTCTTGGCAAAGATACTGGAGTGGTTTGCCATTTCCTTCTCCAGCTCATTTTAAAGAAGAGAAAACTGAGGCAAATGGGGTCAAGTGACTTGGCCAGGGTCACACAGCTAGTAAGTGCCTGAGGCCAGATTTGAACTCATCATGTTTTCCTGACTACAGGTACAGTACTGTATCCACTGAGTCGCCTAGCTGCCTCACTGAATTTATTGCCCCCCTGATGGTGGGATTTGGTGATTGCTTCCTCTCCTTTCTTTCTGTTTTCCTCTTTAGTCCTTCTTCCACTGCCTTTCTAACTCGAAACTTTTCCACTGAGCACCTTGAAGAAAAAGTGTCATAAACATTGAACAAATAAACAAAAATCCAACCCACAAAGGGTTCTATTGAGGGTCCAGAGAGAGAGATTAGCACTACTCCATACAACTTTTCATGGGTCTGTATTTGCAAAACTTTCCCCAGAACTTTTAGGCAGGATAATTGCATTGATTTTAAAACAAGAAAACAGTCACACTGAGCTAGGTGCATCACTTGGTGAATCATCAGAACTTGGGCAATCTCTTGAATAAAGGAATTGTGTTTGAAGGGGTGATTATTATTATTATTATTATTTGACTATAAAAAGGCAGAAATAAACCTGCCATATTTAGCAGAGAATGAAATGGTCTAGTTTAGGTTTTCAACAGTTAGACCCAACCAGAGAAAGAGAAGATTGTCCCTGATTGTTCTGCAGAAAATAATAACTTTAAAAAGGTTTGTAGAATTGTTCAAATCATCCTGTACAATTTTTTGAGCATGGAGAAACCAGTGCACAATAGTGTCGACCATTGTTCCTTATGATACTATCCCATTGGCAGAATGTTTCCTTAAAGAGAGAGAGAGAACAATCATGCTGTGTGTGTCTGAAAGCAATGTCTTTGACAAAGAAGAGGTCTTAGGGTCAGAAAGTTTCATTTTGTTGGTAGTTCATTTCAATTTGGTGAGGGAAGCACTGGTTCAGGGATGACTTGAATCAATGAAGTATTCTTTCAACACCTACTGCATGTTCAGAACTATAAGCATATCTCACATTTATACAGCATTTTAAAGTTTGCATAATTTCATTGCATTACCAGGGTAATCATGTGATGTGGGTGCTATCGTTCAGTCCATTTTACAGATGAGGAAACTGAGCCTCAAAGAGAAGGAAACTGAGGCTCAAAAAGGTTGACTTGCCTAGGTTCATACTATGTTAGAGAGAGTCCCTGCTCTAAAGAAGTTGGCATCCAGATGGTATTGAGATAAATGAAATCAAAACCAAGTGAGAGGTGGTTTTGTCTGATGATTAAGAGTAGTGTCAGGGAAGCTAGGTGGCGCAGTGGATAGAGCACCAACCCTGGATTCAGGAGTTCAAATCCAGCCTCAGACACTTAACACTTACTAGCTGTGTGACCCTGGGCAAGTCACTTAACCCCAATTGCCTCATCCAAAAAAAAAAAAAGGGTGTCAGAAGAGTAGTGTCACATGATTGTATTAAAATTCTCTACCCCACAAATTGGGGAGGTTAAAATTCCACCTTTGTAGGGAGTAGAAAGATGGCCATGACTGGGCAATCACTCACCCTCCTATTTTCGAGAGAGATATTGGTCATTGAATTATATTTATTATAATCAGATATTTGAAATCTTTTTGTATGTTACTTTTGGGGATTCTGGATATACTCTCCACTTTGCCTGATTTCTGGAGGTGGAGTGGGTAGCAGTTCCTTTTAGACCTGGAGGGATAACAATTAACTTAATCTTGGCTGGTTTAGCTTTCTCTCCCATGGAATGCTTATTACACAAAAGATAATCACAGATATTAAGCAAGCATATTTAGTCAAGAATGCCAGTAAAGACTGTAATCAGAAAAGCCATACAAATTAATTTAGGGAATAGAAGACAAAAGAGTTAGAGGACTCTGTGACCTAGAAGTGAAATTAAATCTCAGCTCAAGTGGGGAGAGACTCATCTGATGAATCTGTTCTTCAAAGTGTCAGAAATTATAGATACTGAAAATCAAGAGATGTATTTGGATACTGTCTTTCCTCCACATGCTTGTAGCTACTGTTCACAATTCAAAGGCTGTGTTGTCTCTTCTTTCCCCATTTCTCCTTCCTATCAGTTCCTCTCTCCCAGAAGTCTCTTAGCAAATCAGGAGTCACTTCCTCTGCACAAATCAGCTTCAATGCCTTACTTTTTTTTTTTTTTAGGGAGGCAATTGGGGTTAAGTGACTTGCCCAGGGTCACACAGCTAGTAAGTGTTAAGTGTCTGAGGCCGGATTTGAACCCAGGTACTCCTGACTCCAGGGCCGGTGCTCTATCCACTGTGCCACCTAGCTGCCCCAATGCCTTACTTTTTTCTTTTCTTTTCTTTTCTTTTTTTTGGGGGTAAGGTAATTGGGGTTAAGTGACTTGCCCATGGTCACACAGCTAGTAACTGTATAAAGTGTCTGAGGCCGGATTTGAACTCAGGTCCTCCCGAATCCAGGGCCGGTGCTCTATTCACTGTGACACCTAGCCGACCCACTTTTTTCTTTTTATATCCCCAGGGATCAGATCAGCATAGTGCTTTATATCTTGTAAGTGCTCTATAATCTTTTTTATTCATTCATTCATTCATTCATTCATTCATTCACTCACAGGATTGTCCTTCAGGGGACTATTGAGCCTTCCTAAGAGTGAGACTATGTCAGGGTTGTACCATGTGGGTGGGCTGGAATAGTTTAAAGGTATAGAAGGATAGATATCTGGAATGTGGAACTAGGATTATTCACATCTACTAAATTCAATCCAAGTCAGCAAGTACTTACTAAACAGATACTATGTGCGGGGATATTGTGGTAGGTGCTAAAGATATAAAGACAAAAACTAATAGTCCGTACTCTCAAAGAGCTTATATTTTGCCTAGGGCACATGACATTTCCACAGATAAACAAATGCAAATATATACATAATAATACAACATAATTTTGAGAGCAAGAGCAATACTGAAGTCAAATACACTGGGGATGAAAGTCAGCTAATTTCATCAGGATCACCAGGATTGTTGAAGAGATTTGTGACCACTATACTTACCTAGCATCACACATTGTCCCTGATAGAGTATTTTCTTCTCCTCTCCATTCCCCCAATTCACTTTTTTTGGGGGGTGGGGCAATGAGGGTTAAGTGACTTGCCTGGGATTATGTAGCTAGTAAGTATCAAGTGTCTGAGACCGGATTTGAACTCAGGTCCTCCTGAATCCAGGGCTGGTACTTTATCCACTACACCACCTAGCTGCTCCGCCCACCCCACCCCCATTCACTGTTTATTTACGTCATCACCATAGAATGCTTAGCAAGAAAGATGGTGATAGTGAAAACTCTAGGATTTGAGGATTACTTCAAGGGCAATTTAGGAACCCAGAACTTTTTGGGTAGCATGTGAATTAAAAGGGGATAGAATAATCTATATTCCATGATAATGTTCATGATTAAATCCATGATTTTATAATCTAAAGCTGCTTATTTTATAAGCATTTATTTATTTTCTTGTCTCCACTGCCACCTTCCCCAAATGAAAAAGAAAAAGAAAAGAAAAACAAGAATATACTGTCTAGCAAGATGAATTCCCTCAGTGGCTATGGCCAAAAATGTATGTGTTTTTCTGCATTTTAAGTCTATCACCTCTCTGATAAGAGAGCTATATACTTCATTGTTGATTCTTTGGAATCCAGCTTTGCCATTGCATTGAGAAGAGTTCAAAGTTGTTTTTCTTTTTCTGTTATTGCCATTGTATAAATTATTGTTCTCCTAGTTCTATTCACTTCAAGTTGTATCACTTTATGCAGATCTTCCCGGTTTCCTCTGAAATCATCCATTCCACCATTTCTTTCTTTCTTTTTTTTGTGGGGCAATGAGGGTTAAGTGACTTGCCCAGGGTCACACAGGTAGTTATTCTACCATGTCTTACGGCATAGTAATATTCCATTACAGTACTGTACCATAATTTGCTCAGCTACTCCCCAATAGGTGGGACCCCCTTCATCTTTTTTTTTGTTTACTACAAAAAGAGTTACTATAAATATTTTTATGCATAAGTATGAGTGGAATTGCTGGGTCAAAGAGTATACATAATTTAGTGACTTTGGGGACAGAGTTTCAAATTGCTTTCCAGAAAGCAATTGTCTGGACCAATTGACACTTCCACCCACAGTGCATTAATGTACCTGTTTTTCCATAGCTTCGCTGATATTTTTCAGTTTTCTATTGTTTTTGCCAATATGATGTATATGAGGTGGAACCTCATTAAAGTGGACCATGTATAATGCTCTACTGATATGCCTTAGGTTACAATATCATTAGGGGGTCATAGCGCAATCATTTTTGAAGCCAGTGAGGCTAGATTAGCATAGCATATACTCTGGAACTACTGTCATAGACCTCACTTGCACTGGTCCCCAAAGGATAGCTGTTACAGCCCCTCAGGATACCAGTGTTAACCTTGGTGGGTGGCATTCTAGAGCTATAGTTTATGAGCTCCAACTAAAATATCTCATCCACCAATTATCATTAGATATAAAATAGCTACAGATTCAGTTAGCTTTTAGTAAGAGATATTTACTAACATATCAGGGTAAGAACAACTGTTACAAAAAGACTTATTTGTACAAAAATATTTATAGCAACTCTTTTTGTGGTGGCTAAGAATTGGAAATCAAAGGAATGCCCATCAATTGGGGAATAGCTAAACAAGCTGTGGTATATAATGGCATATTACTGTGCTATAAGAAATGATAAGCAGGATGATTTCAGAAAAGCCTGCAAAGACTTGTATGAACTGATGTATAGTGAAGTGACCAGAACCAAGAGAACATTGTGCACAGAGACAGTAATATTGTTTGATGAAGAACTGTGAGTGACTTGACTTTTCTCAACAATATAATGATTTAAAACAATCCCAAAGGACTATTGATGAAACATACCATCCACCTTCAAAGAAAGAACTGATAATGATGGAACACAGACACGCTATTTTTTATTTTCTTTCATTTTTTTTCTTTTGTTCAAATTTTCTTTTTTGTTGTTGTTGTTTTGTTTTTGTTTTTGCAGGGCAATGAGGGTTAAGTGACTTGCCCAGGGTCACACAGCTAGTAAGTGTCAAGTGTCTGAGGCTGGTTTTGAACTCAGGTCCTTCTAAATCCAGGGCCAATGCTTTATCCATTGCGCCACCTAGCTGCCCCAACTCAAGTTTTCTTATACAAAATGACTAATATGGTAATGTTTTAGATAATCATAAAAAAAGAACAACTGGTACAAAACATTTCCCTAAAAGTTTATGGTACATTATCTCTCCAGTACATAAACAGTCCAAGGGAAAGTAGACAACTTTAGAGAACACATGTGCCAAAAAAAGTAACTTATAGCTTCTGGTTGCTAGAAGTTATTTCCTCCCCTTTGTAGGGGGTCCTCATGAAGTTCCTTTTAGGTATTAAGTAGATTTCTGCTAGGCTCCTTTTAGAGTCCTGAAGCCTACTTTGCTTGGTGTTTCAGCTGATTCAGAGGCTCTGGGGGTCTGTTGTTCTGGTGAGGCCTTCCTGGGACTGGATCTGTGCCAGGGTGACTGTGGGATTGGGCTCGACTCCTGTATCAGCACAGCAGCTCCCTCCTTCCAACCTTCCAAGCTGTTCTTGGTTAGAAGATGATTTTAGCACATTCTTCTGTGAGTTTTGCTGCTCCAGGCATTTTCCTATGGTGTTATTTGGATGTTTTTTGGAGTGATCATATCATGAGTTCGGGAGCTCACTGCCTTTCCTCCTCCATCTTGGCTCTACCCCGGAAGTCCTTGCTTGGTGTTTCTAGTTTGTCCTCAGCTTCTTGATACAGATGCTGCTAGCAACCACTGCTGTTGCCAAGTCACCCATATGAAGTCCAAATTCTTCTCACCTTTTGAGACTTACAAAGTCATTCTCTGGTCAAGGAGGTGAGGAGGAGCAGATAGAGGTTCTCCCCAACCCCTGTCTGCTCTCAAGTGATTCTCTTTCAGGTGCTTGGCTGAGGTTGCTTTCTTTTTCTTTTCTTTTTTTTTTTTTTTTGCAGGGCATTGAGGGTTAAGTGACTTGCCCAGGGTCACACAGCTAGTTAAGTGTCAAGTGTCTGAGGCTGGATTTGAACTCAGGTCGTCCCAGTGCTTTATCCACTGCGCCACCTAGCTGCCCAGCAATATTGTTTTTTTGTTTTTTAAACAGTTTATTTATTTATTTTTTTGCAGGGCAATGGGGGTTAAGTGACTTGCCCAGGGTCACACAGCTAGTTAAGTGTCAAGTATCTGAGGCCGGATTTGAACTCAGGTAGTCCTGAATCCCAGGGCTGGTGCTTTATCCACTGCACCACCTAGCCGCCCCGCAATATTGTTTTAAGAACAATTTTGAGGGGCAGCTAGATGGCGCAATGGTTAAAGCACCAGCCCTGGATTCAGGACTACCTGAGTTCAAATCCGGCCTCAGACACTTGACACTTACTAGCTGTGTGACCCTGGGCAAGTCACTTAACCCCCATTGCCTCCAAAAACAAAAACAAAAACAAAACAAGAAACAACTTTGAGCAAATAAGTTATTTTAACTATTATAACTACTCAGATTAACTATAAAGGACATATGAAGAAAGATGCTATCTGCATCCAGAGAAAGAACTGATAAATAGAAGTATATATAGAATAACTTTACATATCTATACCTATTTGTGCCTAATGGTAGAGGGCAGGGAGGAAAGAAAAAAAAGAAATTTACATGATAATTTTGTTGTATATTTGAAAGGAATAGCAAGTTATAAATAGTAAATTACAGTTTCATATGCAATCATCTTTTTATTGTACTACGTTGTGGAAATGCTTGTTCTATTCCATAAATTTAAAATAATTTTTTTAAAAACCCTCACCTAGATTGGGCTACAGACCTTGTTTCTGGAATGACAACTAGGAATCTTCAACTCTAGCAATCCATTCTCCTTGGCATTTTGGAAATTTTGTTGTCTTTTTCAGATTCTGTCTTCTTCATATGTCCTGAAGATGCCATCATCCATTTACCTCCCTAAAGTCTTAGCTTCCTCTTCTGATTTCACCAATGCCAACAGGGGGTTCTTGATTTTGCCCTAGCCACTGGGCTCTCAGCAACCCCAGCCCTTCTGCCTTTACTCTGATAGCTAGCTTCCCACTTTTTATTGCTAGAATTATAGTTAAAGGGAGTGCCTCACCTGTCTTTTTTTTTTTTGGCACTTTAAAAAAATTTTATTCTAGTTTATATTAAATAAATATTTTTATTTAAAATTTTGAGTTCCAAATTCTATCCTTCCTTCCCTTCCCTCCTCCCTCCCTGAGGCAATAAGCAATCAGATATAGGTTATACATGTACAATTATGTAAAACATTTCCATATTAGTCATTTTGTATAAGAAGATGTGAATAAAACAAATAAAATAAATAAAGTGAAAAACATCATGCTTTAGTCTGTATTCAATCAATATCAGTTCTTTCTTTGGAGGTGGATAATATACTTCATCATTAGTCCTTTTGGATTGTCTTCGATCATTGTATTGATGAGAATAGCTAAGTCATTCACAATTGTTGTGCCCCCACCAAAAAAAAAAAAAAGAAAGAAAGATTATCAGGAGTGGGGAACAAGAACATTGAAAGGTAGATTGGTGTGATGTGCTCCCCTTGCAGAACATAGACAACAAAGGACTTGCAGAAGCAAAATAATATAAAGATGGTTTTATTGCTTAAATTCCATATCATGATTTTGCATCCATTATTATATTCACAGCTGGCAAAAATTACGGGGTAATTGTTTGAAATGATCCACAAAAATCACTGATGAGAAGTAGACTCCATTTTTCCATCAGCAGTTCTGCTTGGTTTTTATTCCACAGATCATTCTTTTTCCCCTCCCCTCCTCCCCCTTAGGATAAGCTGAGCACCTGAAATCTCATCACCAAGTTGACTGACTTAGGTTTTGATACTCAGCACCGTCTCAACTCATCCTCAGCTGCCTCTCTTTTCTGATTAGAGGGTAGAGAATTAAAACTCCTCTCCAGGTTTTGTTTTTGGTTTTTTTTGCAGGGCAATGAAGGTTAAGTGACTTGCCCAGGGGTCATACAGCGAATAAGAGTCAAGTGTCTGAGGCTGGATTTGAACTCAGGTCCTCCTGAATCCAAGGCTGGTGTTTTATCCACCAGGTCTTTCTTTAGAAAGAGGGCTCACAATGTTCCAGGTAATTCTACAGTTATCCCTTCCACATCACAACTTTCCCCATCACAGTTCTGATATATCACAGGTTGGCATAAGAAATTAAATGGGAATTTGGGGGGAGTTTTGCAGAAGCTGCAGACACATACAAAGGCTAGCAGGCGGACACTGAAAAAGCTTAGAAACTCAGAAATGCATTACATATGTATTGTATAATATCAACATATTTTATCTTTTTTTGGTCATATTTTATCTTTTAATACCATAATAATTCAGATTTTTTTCTCTAGTGCAAAGGGAAGGCCAAAAAATTTTATGTGGATCTTTCAGAGTATATGGGGCACTGCACCCCTAACCTTAGTGATGTGGAAGGGATAACTATTTTCCATCAACATCTCTGCAGCACATTGCCTAGCACATATTAGGTACTTTAAAATTTTAATTGAATTGAATGGAGTCCCATGCCTTTGCACAATTGCTGAAGCTTCTGGGTGGTTTTCAAAAAAATCCCCAAATGCTGCACTTTGCAACCCATTCCACTGCAGTAAAGACTGGATAACTATGATAAATGATGGTGAGGCCACCCACCATTGGAAGCTACATTGCCATTCTTGAATTAAAATGTGAATTTATATTTAATTTGCTTCATGTGAGATAAAATTAATTAACTAATCCAACCTATAGCAACTGTACTTCAACAGAGTAATTATGTTCAATAGATTTCTTTTTTAAAACCAATCAGTTTGATCACATCCTAGGAGGAATCAGCTAAAGAATGATTTTGAGAATAGCTATTTCTCAGTTCTGTCAGTTATATAGAAAGTAAAGTCTGGTCCCCAGTGACTGGAAAAAAAACGTGTAAAAGAAAGTAGTATGATACAATGGAAAGAATATTGAACTTGGTACCAGGAGAACTGAATCTGACTGCCTAACTGTGACTTTGGGGAAATCATTCAACCTACTTTAAACCTTAGTTTTTTCATCTATAAAATGGGGACAGTAATACTTGTCCTATGTACCTCAAAAAGTTGTGAGGTAGGGGCAGCTAGGTAGCGCAGTGGTTAAAGCACTGGCCTTGGATTCGGGAGGACCTGAGTTCAAATCCAACCTCAGACACTTGACACTAGCTGTGTGACCTGGGGCAAGTCACTTAACCCTCATTGCCCCACCAAAAAAAAAAAAAGTTGTGAGGTAAGCATTTTGTGAAACTTAAATTATTATATAAATCTGAGTTATTTCCATTATTACAAGAATGTTGCTCTTATCTACCTTGGACCATTAGTCAAGTCTTCCCAGGAAAGCTGGTTTTGGAGTCAGAAAGGCCTGGGTTCAAGTCCATCCTCCATCATATATGATTGTCTGAAGCTAGACAAATCACTTATTCTCTCAATGTCCAAGGCAGATTGAGAAAATACCTACTTACATTAGGAGAGAACATTCCTCATAGAGAACTTTCTATTTAGATGAAATCACAGATCCACAAAATAAAATAAAATAATGAGAATCATTTATATATATGCTGAGAACACTTTTTTTGTAGGCAATTGAGGTTAAGTGACTTGCCCAGGGTCACACAGCTAGTATGTATCTGAGGTCTGATTTGAACTCATCTTCCTGACTCCAGGGCTGGTGCTCTATCCACTGCGCCACCTAGCTGCCCCCAAAAGTTGTTGTTTGTCCTTTGTTCTGGAAGAGGAGGCCTGGTCTGTTTTTTAAGGTATTTTCTTCAGTATGTTTTTCTGTCTCCTTTACCACACTGTTGACTCTTTTTTCATGATTTTCTTGTATTACTCTAATTTTTCTTCCCAATTTTTCCTCTACCTCTCTTGCCTTATTTTCGAAGTCTTTTGTGACCCCTTCCATAGCCTGAAACCAATTCATATTTTTCTTGGAAGCTTTGGATATATGAACCTTGACTTTGTTATCTTCTGCTGAGGGTGTGTTTTAATCTTCCTTATCACTATAATAACTTTCTATGATCAGAATTTTTTCTGTTGTTTGCTCATTTTCCCAGCCTATTTCTTGACTTTTAACTCTTTGTTAAAGTAGGTTTCTGCTTCCATGGTGTAGGGTACACCATCCTAAGCTTCAGGGGTTTTGTGCAGCTATTTTCAGAGATACTTCTAGGGGGGCAGCTAGATAGCACAGTGGATAAAGCACTGGCCCTGGATTCAGGAGTACCTGAGTTCAAATCTGGCCTCAGACACTTGACACTTACTAGCTGTGTGATCCTGGGCAAGTCACTTAACCCCCATTGCCCCGCAAAAAAAAAAAAAAAGAGAGATACTTCTAGGGACCTGTAGGTTTTTAGTTTTTCCAAAGTGGCATGATCTAAGAAGAGGTATGTTTACTCCTCTCCTGGTCTGTGCTCTGGTCTGTGAACAACCACAAGCCATCTCTTCTGCCCTGGAACTATGAGGAGGGTCCCTGCTCCACTGTGGCCACAAGTTCTATTGTGCTAGTGCTCCTCTCTGCCCTGGGATTGTCATCCAGGACTGCAACCTGGATCTAAGTATGGGCAAAGCAACAGAGTCATGCCCCCAGTGCCAGCAAAGAGACTCATGTGATCTCCTTTTAACCAGTTATTTGAACTCCTTACTGTCTGTGGGCTGAGAGCTCCAGAAACAGTCACTGCTGTTGCTGATTCAGTGGCTCCCAAGACCTGCGGTTGGTTTGCTGAGGCCAGGTCTGTGCTGATGTGGCCTGCACTGAACTGTGCCCCACTCTCACCCTGGTACAACAGACCTTTCCTGCCAACCTTCTAAATTGTCTTTGGCTGGAAAACTATTTCACCCTGTCCTTTTGTGGGCTCTGCTGCTCCAGGAATTGTGTGATGCCATTATTTAAAGGTATTTGGAGAGGTTTGGGTGAGAGCTCAGGCAACTTCCTGCCTTTCCTCCACCATCTTGCCTTTGCCCCCTCCCCCTTTTAACCACTTTGAAATGCAGTTTTCTAATCTGTAACATGGTCATAGTAATTCCAGTGGAACCTACCTCACAGGGATTATTAAAAGAATCAGATGAGATTATGTACATAGAGGTCTTCACAGACTCTGAAATGCTTGATAAACATCAGCTATTTCTAGTAGATTTCCTTAAGGGAAACTGAGAGAGATTTGTCTGTTATTCACCTTTGCTTTGGATCCCAAGCAACTGAAGCAGTGCCTTGAATAAGGTAGATTTTGGAGACACTTTTGTCGAATTGAATGGAAGGGATGGAAGCATTGCTTCCCCAAGGTACCATGGAGAGGTAATTCTTGCCCTGACACATGTTTCTGGGAACACCAAACGTTGCTGGAACACATACTGCTCATTAACTTCTGGAGGTTTAATTCTAGCTTGGCTTTAGCAGGAAAATCATTGTGTCTCTCCACTGACATCATCTTCTTAAATTGCCAATTGCTGCTCTGTACCCTTTGACAAACAGGATACTCTGCATGGATCGATTCATCAAGTAGCTTCCACAGCTTTGTGCCGGGCCAGGTTTTCTTGTTTGGAAAAATAAATTTACATTTTCTTGCAAATTAAACCTTAGGTACTGTCATTTGCTGTACCTATGTGTGCATCCAATACTTGCTAAGAATAAAATTATCCAGATATGAGGGCTCAAAGCACCAGGTCCTCTGTACTGGGTAAAAGCTGAAAATGAAATTAAAGGAAATATTTATTGAGTTTTACAGGAGTTATTTTACTTGATGCTAGCAAAATTCCCCTGTTTTCCATCCTGCTTTCTACCAAATTGCCAATTGACATTTTAAAAAATAAAAACAAAATTCTTTAATATGAATCCTTAGAGGAGTAACAGCATGGTGTAGTGGAAAGAAGATTAAATCAGGGAACCTGGGTTGGAATTCCAGTTCTGCTGCTATTTCTGTGACTTTGGACAAATCACTTAACCCCTCTGGGCTTTAGCTTCCTCATCTTGACTTGACTTAACATAAAGATTGATTGGTTCAAGTATGTAACTTTTGCTGACTCATGTCAGGGACCAGTGGAACCATATAAAACCTTCCACATCCAGGAAGCCCACCATCCAGGGAGTCTCCTTTTCTTGGGTGACAAGTTCCTCCCTTGGGTATCAAGGCCAGAAAAGAGATTTCCAATTTTGGTAAAATGGAGAAGGGGGCAATGTTGAACTGATCATTCCATCTCTCTCCTTTTTTTTTTTTTTTTGAGCCAACTGGGGTTAAGTGACTTGCCCAAAGGTCACACAGTTAGTACATGTCACAGGCCATTTGATCTTTCAAGTTTCCGTCCAGCTCTTTATCATATGAACCAATTCTTTTTTTTTTTTGGCGGGGCAATGGGGGTTAAGTGACTTGCCCAGGGTCACACAGCTAGTAAGTGTCAAGTGTCTGAGGCTGGATTTGAACTCAAGTAGTCCTGAATCCAGGGCCAGTGCTTTATCCACTGTGCCACCTAGCCGCCCCTGAACCAATTCTTAAAAGATCTAAATGGTTCTGTTTTCCACCCCATTCCTTAAGTTCCATTTACAGTATTTTCCATTTCATTTGTAAAAAAATGTTGACTATTTTAGCAGTATAAGGGACTTGGCAATTTTAGGCCTCTGTAATCTATAAAATAGACCCTTGACAGACTGTTATCATTCATGACTTAACATATTGCCACTCTTAAGTATCTGTTTGGCTGCTTGGAAATGTTCAGCCAAAGAAATTGATTTTTTTTCTATTATACTCCATTTTATACAAAAGAAACCCCTTGCCCTGATCTCAAGGTAGGTAGGTAGTGCTGGATGGGATACCTACAACATATTTATCCTGCCTTCACTGTGAAGAGCTTCAGTTTTGTAACTGTGTTAATTTAGAACTGACTATTTTGACTGGTTTTTTGTGATATTACTGTAAGAATATATCTTCATCTCAGAAATCCCACTTTTGTTGTCATTGTTCAGTTGTTTCAGACTCTTCATGATCCTATTTGGGGTTTTCTTAGCAAAGATACTGAAGTGGTTTGCCACTTCCTTTTCCAGTTCATTTTACAGATGAGCAAAGTGAGGCAGAGATAAGAGACTTACCCAGGGTCACACAGCTAATAAATATCCAAGGCCAGATTTTATCCCAGAAAGATGAGTCTTCCTGATTCTAAGCCCTCACTGCAATATATTTGCCCCTTACTCTCCTGTGGAGAACACATAAGACTTTGCCCCTGAATGTAATATCTTTGCTGGGTGGGGGCAGCTAGGTGGCACAGTGGATAAAGCACTGACCTTGGATTCAGGAGGACCTGAGTTCAAATCTGGCCTTAGACACTTGACACTTACTAGCTGTGTGACCCTGGGCAAGTCACTTAACCCTCATTGCCCCGCCCACCCCCAAAAAAATCTCTGCTGGGAGAGTTGTTCAACTGGGTTCTCAGGGTCTACTTTTCTCTATTGCCAGAATTAGCTGTCTCTTTTGAGTGACTCCCTCTCTGTATGTCTGTCTGGAGTGTACATTGAAAACTCAAACTGATTCTCCAACTGTTCAATGGGTTGCTTCCTTTTGGATAAGTTCCTTTGCTGCTAGGAAGCTAGGTGGCCAAGTGGATAGAGTGCCAGGCCTGAAGTCAGGAAGACATCTTCATGAGTTTGAATCCAACCTCAGACACTCACTAGCAGTATGATCCTGGGCAAGTAATTTATCCTTAATCCTGTCTGCCTCAGTTTCCTCATCTGTAAAATGAGCTGTAGAAGGAAATAGCAAACCACTCCAGTATCTTTGCCAAGAAAACCCCAACTGGGATCATGAAGATTTGGAAATGACAAAAACAATAACAAAAGCTTTGCTGATAGACATAATCATCATTTGGTGGGAGGTGAATTTCCACACACACACACACACACAGAGTAATTCGATCTCATGGGGTGGGGTTCTTTTTCCACTGATAGCAGGCACTGCCTTGTCATTTTTTTTAAATTAGATCCTAGATGTTCTGTGACTACCTCAAATATAGTGAATGGGGAACCAAATTCTCTCACCTCCACATCCCCTTCCATTTGTCTTTGATTGGGACATTCTTTTGTTGTTCAGATGTTTTTCAGTCATGTTTGACTCTTCTCGACCCCATTTCAGATTTTCTTGGCAAAGATACCGGAGTAGTTTACCATTTCCTTCTCTAGCTCATTTTACAGATGAGGAAACTGAGGCAAAAAGGGTTAAGTGACTTGCCCAAGGTCACACAGCTAGTAACTATCTGAGGCCAGATCTGAACTCGTGAAGATGAGTCTTTGTGACTCCTGGCCCGGCATTCTATTCACTATACCTACTAGCTACATTTAGGACATTCTGTAATGTTTTTCTATTCTTTGAAATACCAAAGATATTTCATTCTTCTCTGGACTCCACTGCTGACTCTCTGGACTTTTTCTCCTATACCACAGCACCTTTCTTACCCTAGAAGTTCACTCCATAGCTATGGCCTCTTCCTCTGATTGTTTGGTTCTTCCAAGAACCTCTATTTTAAGAAAAAACACCCAATTCGGTTTTGTCTCTATTCCTCTCTAGACTCAACCTCTGCCTCTCCAGAATTTCTCTATTATGCTCCCAAGGGGGGTACCTTCTCCTTCCTCTCCCTCTCCTACTTTTCATCTTCCCTTTTATGTGTTATTTTCTCCTATTAGAATGTAAGCATCTTGAGACCAGGGATGACATTTCTTCTTGGATTTGTATTCCCAGGACTTAGCACACTGCTTGGCACACAGTAGGACTTAAAAATGCTTATTGTATTCCCCACCCTCTAGGGGCAGCTAGGTAGTGCAGTGAATAGAGCATTGGCCCTGGAGTCAAGAAGACCTGAATTCAAATCTCACCTCAGACACCTACTAGCTGTGTGACCCTGGGCAAGTCACTTAACCCCAATTGCCTCAAACATCCAGGGCCATCTCCATTTGTCCTGATGAATATCTTGCCACTGACTCTGGAGGAGAGAGTGAGGTTGGTGACTTTGCACAGCCCTGCCTACTTTGTATATCCCTGCCAATTTATTGCAAGTCATGACATCACCTCCCCTTGTCATGGTTCTCTTCCAGATGAAGGATAAACAACAACAACAACAAATAACACACACACACACACCCATCCTTGGTAGTGTTCCAGAGAACTTTTGCTGTCATCATCACCCCATGTCTATTAAAACTTTCATCTATTCTTTCCCATCCAGTCAGTGATAACTATAACTGAAGCAATCGGTCACAGGAGCAGAGCAGAGCAAGTTCATCTTTCTCTTCTAGCACGATCTAATTATCACTGCCTATCTTTAAGAACAGTTCTGAAGCAGAGGTGCAAATTTAAATTCCAGCCTTGTTGTCAGCCTTCCCGAAAGAAACAGCAGGTGGCAATGGGGAACTAGGCAGAACCAAGCGTCGCCTACCCACTGAGTCAGTAAATTTGCTGAGCATGCTCATAAAGCATGGACTGACTCTCCTTACCAGCCGACTCCCCTGCCAGAGCATGGCTTTCCCTTTTCCAGTAACTCAACACCCTTCTCTCTTTACCAGGAAGCCTGGCTTGCTTGTCCAAACACACAGCTACTGTCATTGGAAAGTAAATTTTAAATGCCTTAAATTTGCTTCCTGTGCACCTTTGCAGTACTTGCTCATGGATCCTGATTACATATGCAGATACCTGGGTTCCAAATTCTGTACTAGTCCAAAACCGATTCTCCCATTTTGCCTAAAATGCCTCCGAGTCCCCAGATTGAGTTAGGGAAGATATTAAGGAGAATCTACCCTTTCTTTCATCCTTTTCAACTAGATAATTAAGCAATAAACTAAGTGCAGCAAAAGCTCAGCTATGTTGGTCAACAATTCTGTTATTATTCACTACAACTCCACTGTCTACATTCTAGAACATCTGCTCATGCTTTGCCCTGTTCTGCCTCCCACTGAGAAAGACCCTTCCCGAAAAGACCCAAACTGCCTTGATATTTGGACACTTAGCTCCTTCACTTCTTATGTGGAGATCATTATGCTCTGACCTCTGGATATTTCTCTTTTAACCTCTCCTTTCCCTTCTACCAACTGTATCTTTTTAGTTAGTTTGACTGTTGATGATTTTCCTTAAGTAATGTTCCTTAAGAGAAGATTCTAGGGGCAGCTAGGTGAAGCAGTGGATAGAGCACCAGCCCTGGATTCAGGAAGACCTGAGTTCAAATCCGGCCTCAGACACTTAACACTTACTAGCTGTGTGACCCTGGGCAAGTCACTTAACCCAATTGGGGTTAAGCAAAAAAAAAAAAAAAAAAAAAGAGCAGATTCTGACTAAGCGACTCCTAAACTCAATCAACTCTTACTGTTGTTCATTCATTTTAAGACTCCTCATGACCGCATTTGGGGGTTTCTTGACAGAGATACTGGAGTGGTTTGCCATTTCCTTTTCCAGTTCATTTTACCGATGAAGAATCTGAGGCAGAGTGATGTGACTTGCCCAGGGTCACATAGCTAGTAAGTGTCTGAGTTTATATTTGAACTGTCAACCGGACTTTTCCAGAACCAGTCTCTAACCTATGTATGGCCAGAGGCTTACAGAATAGGCCAGAGGCAGGTTAGTCAGGTATTAGAGAGGAAGTTAATTTTCTAAGTGAAGAAAAAGGCTTTCAAGTAAGGTGGAACTAGAGATGCATGTGCCAGGGTCCCACCCCTAGTGGAAAGGCCAGAGGCAGTGTGGGGAGATCTCGATGCTTATACTAGTGAGTTGTAACCCTAACAATGAGGGAGCAGCAAGCATGTGACAAGTTTGATTCACTGCAGGACATTTCAACTTTGTCCCGTGTTTGTCTCCAACCAAAGAACCCCTGGTGAATTGTGTGACTAGCCCAGAGGGTGAGATCTCATGCAGAGGGTGATTGCAAAGGATTATTGTCCTGCCGAGCTCAGGGTGCAGCTTCCTTGCTGGGCCTTAGCTCTGGAAACAGGGAGTCTAAATTTGATTTTGTCAGAACTCATGAAGATGAGTCTTGATTCCAACTTCAGTGATCTATCCACTGTACCACCTTGCTGCCCTGTTATTAACTACTTTGTTATAATTTTGTGGATTCACTTTGTATTTATATGTGCTAGTCGTCTTCTCCATTAGACTAAAAGCCCCCTTGCGAACAGAAATTGTCTCATTCTTTGGACTTTGTTCCTAGCACCTAGTGTAATACTGAACACCCTGGCCCTTGATGACTGGAAGGGCAAGCATGTTATATTTTACCTTTCCCCTGGGTTCTCATATATAATAGTTTTGTTTGTTTGTTTGTTTGTTTGTTTGTTTGGTGGGGCAATGAGGGTTAAGTGACTTGCCCAGGGTCACACAGCTAGTAAGTGTCAAATGTCTGAGGCTAGATTTGAACTCAGATCCTCCTGAAATCCAGGGCTGGTGCTCTATCCACTGAAACACCTAGCTGCCCCAGTTCCCTAATAGTTTTAAGGGGATTTGGGGGCAGTTGTCTAGTCTCTCTACCATCAACTCCAGCCCCCACCAATGGTGTTCCCCCAAGTGTAGGGCTAGTTCCCTATACCCCAGTTCCACTTTAACACTTATATTGGCTTAGATTTTACAAATAAATATTTCTTTCTAAAGGTATAATGAAAACTTAATCCACAAGACATGGGAGGTGTAATACCCCTGTTCTTCCTTCCCATACCACTTCACAGTCTGGGCAGGGGAAGGGCATGAGGTTAATTTCTTATCCCTGTTCCTGTAGAGTCCAAAACTCCCTTCATGCTCAAGTCCCAGGGCTTCCCTGCCAGGCTGGCTATTGGATTCAAGGTCCCCATTATATCTGCCTTTGAAACTGAGAAGGACAATGAAACAGTACAAAAAAACAAAACACCCAAACCTATTTTTTTAGAGCTAATAAGACAAGAGGAGAGAAAGGTACCCACGCACACTTCAATTCATGTCATCTGTATTGTAGATGAATTGTAATCTTCACCCTTCATCTTCACCTTTACTTGGTCAGGAAAGACTGAACAGGAAAGAGAACAACTGTCTCAGTCTGCCCAGTTTTTTTGGTTGGGTTTGGTTTTTTGGGTTTTTTTTTGTGGGGCAATGAGGGTTAAGTGACTTGCCCAGGGTCACACAGCTAGTAACTGTCAAGTGTCTGAGGCTGGATTTGAACTCAGATACTCCTGAATCCAAAGCCAGTGCTTTATCCACTGCACCACCTAGCTGCCCCTCTGCCCACTTTTAAAGATATGGCTTCTTCTAGTTAAGCAGCCAATCAAAGAGATTACTCATAAACCATATGGTAGGGGAACTCAGGGAAGCAGGATTACCTCCATGTTAGGCAGTCTGTGCATACTGGAAAGGCAATCCCCTTTACTCTATCAGGTGCCTGGCACATAGTAGGTGCTTAATAAATACTTATTGATTGAATAATTGGTAATGAAATGTTTTTCCTCTGATACCTTACCTATGCCTAAGTCCCCATTTTCTGGACTAAATGGTCCCCCTTGACTTTAGACTTCATGAAGCTCATAGCATGGCCTCTGTTCCCACAATAATTTGTTCTCTCGTCCTGAACTTATGTGTCCTTTTGGTCCCATCTTTGTTACCAGTAATCAACTGAACCAAATTCAGCCAAATGGGCCCAAGAGTCAATAGGAATTGGAAACCTTTCCTTGTTTTCATCAAAGGATCTAGTCACTTTTCTTTTCTTTCTTTCTTTTTTTTTTTTGCGGGACAATTGGGGTTAAGTGACTTGCCCAGGGTCATACAGCTAGTAAGTGTTAAGTGTCTGAAGTCAGATTTGAACTCAGGTCCTTCTGAATCCAAGGCTGGTGCTCTATCCACTGTGCCACCTAGATATCCCCACTTTTCTACTTCGTGATAATAAACTATCTTCCTAGGGCAGCTAGGTGGCGCAGTGGATAGAGCACCAGCCCTGGAGTCAGGAGTACCTGAGTTCAAATCTGACCTCAGACACTTGACACTTACTAGCTGTGTGACCCTGGGCAAGTCACATAACCCTCATTGCCCAGCAAAAAAAAATAAAAATAAAAATAAACTATCTTCCTGCGGTTAAACTCCTTTCCCAAGGGGTGATAACAAAGACTAAGTGCTTTTGCAACACTCCATCCCTCTTCTCCTCATACCTAGCCCCGACCCTGTCCACAAATAATCAGGTATAGTGAATTTTACACACTGATCCTGAGACCTGGTATCCACTGCCTTCCAGAAAACAGCTTTATATAATGTGAGGAAAATGACTCCTGCTCAATAATTCTCTGGAACTCAGCGGCGGTAATGTGTGAAAGGCTCATTTATTGTCATTCTCGTGAGAATGGGAAACCCAGTGTGCAGCTGGTGGGTGCAAAGAACAGGGGCTTGCAGGCCCTATTTTAAACCCTAGTCTCTAACGTGAATGGACCCTCCCCTTTTCCATCACTGATCCAATTACTCAAGGGTTACAATCTACCTGCAAAAACTAGCTAACCAGAATGCAATATTCCTAACCCTAATTTCCATAATTATTCTTTGGGTTCTTAGCCAATGGGGGAGGTGACACAGGGGCATTTCTTCAATCCTCCCTTATATGGACATGGTTCAGGAAAGGACCTAATTGAGACCAGCTCAGGGTTCCTTGAACTATGTGGTCTTGTTTTCTGAGGAGGGGGACTGAGACCTTTTTCCTCAAACAGGTTCAGAGGAGTATAATTTGAATGGTGACTATTATATTCTTTTTTTTTTTTTGGTGAGACTTGCCCAGGGTCACACAGCTAGTAAGTGTCAAGTGCCTGAGGCCGTATTTGAACTCAGGTCCTCCTGAATCCAGGGCCGGTGCTCTATCCACTGCGCCACCTAGCTGCCCCTATTATATTCTTTTTATTTTATTTTATTTTATTTTTGTGGGGCAATGAAGGTTAAGTGACTTGTCCAGGGTCACACAGCTAGTAAGTGTCAAGTGTCTGAGGTTGGATTTGAACTCAGGTCCTCCTGAATCCAGGGCTGGTGCTTTATCCACTATGCCACCTAGCTGCCCCAACTATTATATTCTTTTTGAGAGGAGACCATTCTCCATTTCCTCATGATCCCTCCTCTTTATTTCTAACTACTGGGCTCCTCTCATCCCATTTATTGAATACATCCTCTGCCTCTTGGTCTAAATACATGATCTGGGCACTGACATTTAGGGAGAAATTCTGAAAACATACCATAGATTCATGATGTCAGGGTTAGTGGGGAAAAAAAGGTTTCCCTACAACTGGCTTTCTGTTTTGTCATGTGATTCTGGCTCCAAACATTGCTATAAATCCCCTGCTTTCATCCCCTGGTATCATGTACACAGTGGGTGCCCAATACAGTTAATTGACTGACTGATTCATGTGTTATACTAGAGTCATGCCCAACATCTCCTGCAGATGTCTGATAAGTTTTTAGGTTTTATAGCTCCTCACCATCTGAGCAAAATCTTCCCCTTCTCTCACCTTCTGTGGCAACTACATAAATCGGCTTTTTATTATATCTTGTCTTGCAGAGTCAGAAAAAAAAAAGTGTTTGCATCCCTTAGGCAAGGTAGGAAAATGATGCTTTCCAACATTTGACAGTAATATTCCTCCATGTTACTGCTTGCCCACCTGAGGCTTTGAGCCTTGGCTGTGATGCATGGCTTATCGCCAAATAAATGACTATGTGTCATGAAAAGAGGACTTATTCTGGCATTTAAAAAAATATGTGAATTAGGAAAAAGAAATATTTAGGAAGGAAACAAGCATTTTTTAAAGCACCTACTATGTTCCAGACACTGTGCTAAGGGCTTTACAAACATTCTCTCATTTGATCCTAACAACGCCCTAGGAGGTAGGTGCCATTATTATCCCCGTTTTATAGTTGGGGAAACTGAGTCAGACAGAAATCAAATGACTTGCCCAGGGTCACAAAGCTAGGAAGTATCCGAGGCCAGTATCTGTTATTCCCAACTCCCAAGCCCAGCACTCCATCTACTATACCACTGAGCTGTCTATTTAAAAGCATCCTTCTTTGTATCCACTACATATTGGCCCCAAAGCAGAGGCCTGCTTTACAACACCCCCCCACACTTGGTCCCAGCTCTACTTTAATTGCTTTATATACATTAGTCTTATTTTCTCAACAAGACTGCAAGCTCTGTGAGATTCCCCCATAGAACCTAATATAGTTCTCTGTACACTAGACTCTTTGAGCAGGCAACAGCTGGTTGACGATTCTTTAGGAAATGAAATTCTGAACAATTGTTACCTCTGGAAATCACTGTTCCTTCATTGCTCTTTCCCTCCGGGTTCCTCTCCCCACCCAACTCTTTCCTCTCTTTCTAGCAGCCATGAGCACTGAAGGCTGCTTCCTCAGTCCTTGCCCTATGGAAAGCCCTGATCATGAGCTACATTATAGAATAGAAATATCAGGGACCTCCCAGGCAACCTGGCCCAATCTCTTCATTGAACCAACATGGAAACGGCTCTTTGTACCAAGCAGATAGAGTTAAGACAAATGTAACCTCAAATCTTGGTTCTGACACCCGATCTCCTTGATGTGTAACCTTTGGCAAATCACTTAACTACTCTGATCCTCAGTTTCTACATCAGGAAAATGAGGATAGCAAGAGCACCTATATCACAGGGTTGTTCATAGGATCAAATGAGACAATTTGTGTAAAGTAATCTGAAAATATTAATGTATTAAATTGATGTGTTATTATTGAGGGGCAGTATGGCACAGTAGATGGGCAGTTAGGTGGCAAAATGGATAGAGTAGAGTGGTAGGCCTAGAGTCAGCAAAACTCATCTTCATCAGTTCAAATCTGGCCTCAGACACTTCCTAGCTGTGTGACTCAGGGCAAGTCACTTAACCTTGTTTTTCTCAGCCTACTCATTTGTAAAATGAGCTGGAGAAGGAAATGGCAAACCAGCCCAGTATCTTAGCCAAGAAAATCCCAAATGGGGTCATGGAGAGTCAAACACAACTGGAACAACTGAATAAATAGCATGGCACAGTAGATAGAGCACCAGCCAGACTTGGAGCTGGGAAAATCTGGGTTCAAATTGTGTCAAATTCTAGACTTAAGAAAGTGAAGAAGAAAATGTTAATAATACAGATTAAATTTGAAAGTGGACTAAGTTTACATTTTTTCACTCAGAGAGCCATTTGTTAAATATTAATAAGCATATCCCTGCCTTTATCAGTAAAATTGAAGCTCCAGTCCCTGTACCTATAATTATTCATTAACATGAACTATCTTTAGGATTTTCACATATCACACCTTCAAGGACATGGCTTAAATCTAAAGAATGATATCAAAGTTCCCTTTTACATTTTCCATTTAAGGCCTTATTAATGGAAAATGGGGGACAAGTGGCACAGTGGATAAAGTACCAGCCTTGGATTCAGAAGGACCTGAATTCAAATCTGGCCTCAGACACTTGACACTTACTAGCTGTGTGACCCTGGGCAAGTCACTTAATCCTCATTGCCCCACAAAAAAAAAAAAAAAGAATTGGGTTTTTAAGGACTCAGGATGAAAAATGCTATCTACCTCCAGAGAAAGAACTGATGAACTCTTGAGTGCAAATTGAAGTATAATTTTTTTTAACTTTATTTTTCTTGCCATTTTTTGGGCAACATGGCTACATGGGAATATTTTGCATGTATAATGATATTATATTGCTTGCCTTCTCAATGAATGGGGAAGGGGTTGAAGGAAGGTAGAGAATTTGGAGCTCAAAATTTTTTTTAAATGGATGCTAAAAAATAATAAATATGTAAAAAGAAAAAAAAGGAAAAAATTAATTGGGGCTCCATAGCCTGGAAAGTTTTGCTCCCAGTTCCTGATGCCTGCCTACCAATGGTAAGCATGCCCTCCTTACCACGAATTATTTAAATGCATGTTTGTCAGGTTTCCTGCAGTGTAACTAGACTGTGTTAAATATGAATAGATGGGTTTTTGTTATAAGAGATTCCTTTGGGAAGAAAGCTTTATTTGAAGATGTATTGGGTGAGAGGCGGGTAAAAGCTGCAAAAGACTAATTAAAAATGTTTGGCTTGTAGCAAACAGCCCAAGCCCTGTGCTAAATACACACTGAGATCCCTCACTTCCTCAAGCTACATTTGACACTCTCCTTTCAAAAAAAAAAAAGCCTTTTTTTGTTTGAAAGAAAATTGCTCCATTTTGTAACAAGGCCAAATCACTTTGCCTATTATTACATGATGGTAGGAGATAATATCTAGTTTCTTATGTGTTTATGTTGTTCATGGTTATGGAATTTAATTAAATCTGTGGCTAGTAGCAAGAAAAACCCCACGAGACTTCTTTTTCCTTTTTCATCTTTCCTTCCTTTTTATCTGATTATCTGATAGTTTGAAATGTTAGTAATGGGAATATAGATTCCTATTACAGGATTTTTTTGTGTTATCTCTCCCTGTTGCCATATATCAAAAACCTGATAGCAGACATGTGGCTGATTAACTATTGAGATGTATCATCACCCTGGAAGGCTTTTGTTCCATGCATATTTCTGGCCTCCTACTTTCTGACAAGGCATGTGCCTTCAAGACATCCAATGGTCGAGTTGGGATGTGCCCTGATGCTGATGGCTCTGGGAGATATCCTGATACTGATTCTTTGGGAGATATCCTGAGCTACAAGCATGTAATTTAAAGCTTATCAGTAGAGTAGGATGAGCACAGACAGTCCCTAACTTTCTATGACTGGCTTGCCAACATCCTTTAAATACAAATGGTCACCCAGAAATGGTCTCTCCACTGGCACTCCGTATGAATTCAGTCTTTTCTTCTTTCCCCTCTTTCTCCCATCTACAGACCTCACTGCTACCTGAAGTTTTCCCCAAATAAGCAGTGTATCCCTTATCCGTCTGCATAAGCATCAGTACATATTTGGTATTAACAGAGGGAATGGGTGTTCTCAAGTATTAACTTCTGCTTATTTTAAAAAATAATATTTTATCCCCCCCAAATCACATGTAAAAACAATTTTTAACTTTCGTTTGTGTTTCTTGTTGTTATTTTGAGTTCCAAATTCTATCCCTCCCTCCCCGAGATGGCAAGCAATCCAATATAGGTTACAGATAGATTAGATAGATAGATAGATAGATAGATAGATAGATAGATAGATAGATAGATAGATAGATAGATACCTATTTTAAAAGGAAATATAGGGGCAGCTACGTGGTGCAGTGGATAGAGCACCGACCCTGGAGTCAGAAGTACCTGAGTTCAAATCCAGCCTCAGACACTTAACAGTTACTAGCTGTGTGACCCTGGGCAAGTCACTTAACCCCAATTGCCTCACTAAAAAAAAAAGGAAATATAACATAGGAAATGGTGTGATAGATGCTGAATTTGGAGTGCTGAAGCTGAAATCCAAGGTCCTGAATTTGTTGTTGTTGTTGTTGCTTTTGTTGTTTTTATAACAACAATCCTTGTGGCACAGTGGATAAAGCACTGGGCCTGGATTCAGGAGGACCTGAGTTCAAATCCAGCCTCAGACACTTGACACTTACTAGCTGTGTGATCCTGGGCAAGTCACTTAACCCTCATTGCCCTGCAAAAAAAAACAAAAAACAATCCTTTATATTTATACAACAATTTATAGTCATAAAGCATGTTCACATCCATTATTGCATTTGATCCTCATAATGATTTTCTAGACAGGATAGTGATTTCATTTCTTGTCCTAAATTTATGATCCCTTGATTCCCATTCGACAGATGAAGAAACTGAGGCTCAGAGAAGTTAAATGACTTGTCCAACATAACAAAGTTAAGAAATGGCAGAGTTGGGACTTCAGCCTAGGTCTTCTGGAACTCTCTACTGCACCATACTACTTGTAGATAGGTAAGGCCAGTCAGAACTCCCTTTTTGAAAATCAGGACATAGGCTCATCTTTGGTTTCCCTCTGTGTACTCCATGATTACTGGCAGAGCTTGATGATGAATCATGCCTGCAAGTTCCTTCTGTGTCTTGGGGTGTAATTCTTCCTAGGCAAGACACTTGGACTCACTGAAAGCAGGTAGGTGTCCATTCTCTGTCCTTTATTTCTTGTGGACTGTAGCTCCCTCTTTACCATCTGGGATTATTTCTGTGTATGTGCATTCCTAGAGGTCTTGGGATTTCAACTAGATGACCTCCTGAAGAGTCTTTCTACTTTATAAACTCACAGACATCAAATCCTCAGTAGAGGGGTATCCGACCAGGGAAAACCAACTGCAAGCTCAATTGGAGTATACAAAGAAAAATCCAATCTGCTCCTCCAGATCATAGGGTGAGGCCCTAAATGTGAATCCCAACTCTGCCACTGACTACCTTTATTTACTACCTCTATATAACTGCCACATACTACCTAGTGTCTGAGCAAGTCACTTAATTTCTCTGAGTCTTAGTCAATCAGATAATAAGCATTTATTTATTAAATGCCTAGTTTATTTTTTTGTTTTTTGTTTGTTTGTTTGTTTTTAGTGAGGCAATTGGGGTTAAGTGACTTGTCCAGGGTCACACAGCTAGTACGTGTTAAGTGTCTGAGGCCGGATTTGAACTCAGGTCCTCCTGACTCCAGGGCCAGAGTTCTATCCGCTGTGCCACCTAGCTGCCCCTTAAATGCCTAGTTTTTGACAGGTAGGACAGCTATGTGGAACAGTGGATAAAGTGCCAGGCCTGGAGTCAGGAAGTCTCATCTTCCTGAGTTCAAATCCAACCTCAGATACTTACTGGCTGTGTGACCTTGGGCAAGTCACTTAACCCTATTTGCCTCAGTTTCTTCATCTGTCAAATGAGCTGGAGAAGGAAATGGCAAACCAGACCGGTATTGTTGCCAAAAAGAAAAAAAACACAACTAAATGGAGTCATGAAGAGTAGGTAATGATGGAAAAATTACTGAACAACAATTGTGATAGGCACTGTGCTAAGTGCTGGGGGTTGAAAGAAAAGCAAAAGACAACTTCTGGGGACAGTTAGATGTCGCAGTGGATAAAACACCAGTCCTGGATTCAGGAAGACCTGAGTTCAAATCCAACCTCAGACACTTGACACTTACTAGCTGTGTAACCCTGGGAAAGTCACTTAACCCTCATTGCCCCACCCCCCAAAAAATGTGAAAGACAACTTCTGCCCTCAAGGAGCTCACGATCTAATGGAGGAGACAATAAGCAAGCACCTATGTATAAACAAGCTTAAAAGTCTTTGTTGAAGATTCATCTTTTTTTTCTTTTTCTGAGCATGAGTCAGAGAACAACAGAGTGAGGAGCAGACCTGGGCCCCTGGGGATTCCTTTGCTTTCCAACTCTGGGAAACCACTAACAACTGCCTTGTGGCACAAGAGTTTCATGATCCCTTACCCACCACATAGCTTGAGACAAGAGTTCTCAGATAAAAGTTCAGGGGTTCAGTCTTTTTTTTGTTTTGTTTTGTTTTTATTTTTTTGGTGAGGCAATTGGGGTTAAGTGACTTGCCCAGGGTCACATAGCTAGTAAGTGTCAAGTGTCTGAGGCCAGATTTGAACCCAGGTCCTCCTGAATACAGGGCTGGTGCTCTATCCACTGTGCCACCTAGCTGCCCCAGGGGTTCAGTCTTTTAAAGAGAGATGGGTGGATTCTTGGGCAGTATTAACCTTGGCCTTTCTTATCTAGGAACCCCAAATTCAAGCATTTGAGGATCAAATTTTCTAAAGATAGGGGTTTGCCTTTCTAGCAATACCTAGTTTAGGAATTCCATAATTAAGCTTTCTAGTAAGAGAAGGGGGAGTTCCTGGGCAGTTCTGGTCTTTCCTTTTTTTTCATTTTAATAGTATTTTATTTTATTATTTTCAATTACATGTAAAAATAGTTTTCAACATTCATTTTTGTAAGATTTTGAGTTCTAAATTTTTCTCCCTCCCTCTCTTCCCTCCCTTACATTAGTCATGCTGTTAAAGAAGAATCAGAACAAAAGGGGAAAACCACAAGAAAGAAAAAAACAAACAAAAAAACAAAGGTGAAAATAGTTGAATTAGTTCACAACTCCACCAACAATGCATTAGTGGTCCAATCTTCCCACAGCTTCTCCAACATTTATTCCTTTTTTGTCACATTAGCCAATCTGATAAGTGTGCCAAGAAAACTCCAAATGGGGTCATGAAAAGTCTGAAACTACTGAACAACAACAAACCTCAGTTTCCTCATTTGTAAAATAAGGGGTATGGGGAGGTCAGACAAAATGATCCTCAAAGTCTCTTCTAGATCCAAAGCTATAATACTATGACCTTAAGGATCAATTAAAAAAAAATTCCAGGGGCAGCTAGGTGGCGCAGTGGATAAAACACCGGCCCTGGATTCAGGAGTACCTGAGTTCAAATCCGGCCTCAGACACTTGACACTTACTAGCTGTGTGACCCTGGGCAAGTCACTTAACCCCCATTGCCCTGAAATAAATAAATAAATAAATAAATAAATAAATAAATAAATAAATAAATAAATAAATAAATAAAAATTCCAAATTTTGCTAGATATTGCTTAAAAAAAGGGATCTGGTTTTTATTATTACAAAATTAAATGAGAACCCAAAGGATGACTAAGTTGTCTTTGCATCTCCTGACATTGAGAATAAACACTTTCCTCTGAGACACCAAACAGTGCCCAGAAAATAAAGGTCAACAGTGAAACCATAAATCACATATTTAACAAAGCAGTTTCTTCAGGCTAGACATGGCAAGCTTGCATCTGTACTGATCACTAAGCCTTATAAGAAAAGCAATGTCTTTTATGCCCTGCATGGCAGCTTCGAAATCCTAATGCAACAGCCCCTTTTAGCTGCATCCTTTGCACAGGTGTTTGCAGGTGAGGGAGATCCAGATAAAAAGCCATGCACAAGGTGGTAGCACCTGGCAGTGATACCCAAACACCACCACTCCAGCTTTTAGGAGGCCACAAGTGAGCTGTGGTTGTTATGGAGACAGCCAGTGTTCCCCATGAATGAACAGCTGCTCCAGATCAGCCAATGCATAGAGAAAGGTTGCTGGAGTCAGTGGGGGCAGCCCAGGATTTACACAAAGGCAGGCATAGAGAATCCTCCAGTGGTAGGGGACAGAGGACAAGGGAAGGGGCTGGAGCTGGGGCTGGGGGAGGAGAGAGTACTAATATTTGCAAAACAGTGGGCTTTGTTATAGGACCAAAGAATGAGAACTGGAAGAAATTTTAAAGTCCATCTAGTCCAACTCCTTCATTTTACAGATGGGGAAACTAAGGCCCAGAGAAGTGAAATAATGGGAACAGTGTCACTAAAGTGTGACAGAGTGGTGGTGGTTGTTTTTGCAAAAACAAAATTAATGTAACCAAGATTACAAGGCAAATAGAAAACTGGGAAAGAATTATTGAAACGAATATCTCTGACAAAGACCTCATTTCTCAAATATATAAAGAACTGCATCAAATTTTTAAAAATACAAGTCATTCCCCAATTGATAAATGGTCAAAGGATTTGAACAGGCAGTTGTCAGACAAAGAAATCAAAGTTATCAATAATCATATGAAAAAATGCTCTAAATCATTCTTGATCAGAGAAATGCAAATTAAAACAACTCTGAGATACCACCTTACACCTATTAGAATGGCAAACATAACAAGAACAGAAAATATTGCTTGTTGGAGGGATTGTGGGAAAACTGGGATGCTAATCCACTGTTGGTGGAGTTGTGAAAAGATTCAACCATTCTGGAGAGCAATTTGGAAATATGCCCAAAGGGCTATAGAATTGTGCATACCCTTTGATCCAGCAATACCACTACTTGGTTTATAACCCAAAGACATCCCCCAAAAGAGAAAAACACCTATTTGTACAAAAATATTTATAGCAGCTCTTTTTGTGGTGGCTAAAAATTGGAAATCAAAGGAATGCTCATCAATTGGGGAATTGCTAAACAAACTGTGGTATATGATGGTAATGAAATATTACTGTGCAGTAAGAAATGACAAACAGGACGACTTCAGAAAAGCTTGGAAAGACATATATGAAGTGATGTATTGGGAAATGAGCAGAACCAAGAGAACACTATACACAGAGACAGCAATGTTGTTTGATGAAGAACTGAGAATGATGACTTTTCTCAACAATACAATAATCCAAGACAATCCCCCCAAAATACTGATGAAACATACTATCCACCTCCAAAGAAAGAACTGATATTGATGGAACAGACTGAAACATGCTATTTTCATATTCTTTCTTTGTGACAAATATGGTAATATTTTGTATGATCACATATGTATAATCTATATCAGATTGTTTACTGCCTTGAGAAGGAGGGAGGGGGAAAGAAGGAATAGAGATTGGAACAGAAAAATATAAATAAAAATGTTTAATCTGAAAAAAAGGTGGGGGAGGGGTGTGCTGGGAAGGCTACAGGATGTGTATATGTATCTGTATACACACACATAAATATATGTGTTGTGCATATATGAGTTATTTAGGTTTTATTTATATAGTAATTATATTTCAACAAATTTGTCATATATATTATTTATATAAATTTATATATATATATATATGTTATTTACCTGTATTTTTCAAAAAAGAAAACTGCCTGTTTATAAAAAAAAAGGAAGAGGAAGGTTTTGTAATGGGGGAAATGGGGTACGGGGTGGATCAGGGGTTGGGGTTCTTAGGAATTCCTCTTTAAAGAATTACACCCTCTTGCACACAAAAAGTAGTTAGAATAGGGTGGTAGTTTATTTAGGAGCAAGGGAAGGGAAGGGTGGGGGGAGGGAAACCATGAAAGAAATCCTTGGACTTCTCATGGGGAGATAGGCACAAAGCACATGGCTCAGAGGTACCAAATCTCCTCGAACAGGAGACTGGAAGGTACTTTTATAGAGGACTGATGGGGGTGGACCATCTGCCCGTGAGGGAGGACCATCCCCCACTGGTGGTAGCTGGGGGAATTGGGTGAGGGGTAGAGGACCATCCCCCACTGGTAGTGACTAGAGGAATTGGCCACAGCCACACCCAAATTTATCTCCCCAGGGTAAGGGAGACCAGAATGAAGAGTAGGAATCCAAAGCTAGCTCAGTCCGATTTGGTTCAGCTTATCTCTCTAGGCCTTATCTGTCCTCTGGTTTAGTTTCTCAAGGAGAAGTTTCCTTGATGTGCTCCAGAGAATTTCTGGGGTGCTCTGCACCCCATGACAGTTTTAAAATACTAAGTTATATGTTGTTTTGTTTTGGTTTTTTGGTGAGGCAATGGGGGTTAAGTGACTTGCCCAGGGTCACACAGCTAGTAAGTGTCAAGTGTCTGAGGCCGGATTTGAACTCAAGTACTCCTGAATCCAGGGCCAGTGCTCTATCCACTGTGCCACCTAGCTGCCCCCTATACTTTATTGTTTTGTTTTGTTTTGTTTTTTTGGTGATACTAAGTTATATGTGCTAAAATATATCTAGGTATATGGAAATGTAATAAAATAGAAAATATACATAATATATGTAGTATATATATTATATCTATGTTGGATATGTGTATAAAATTTTATTGTATGTCACAATAAAATAAAAATAAATAAAGATGTTTATGCCAAGACCTTTTCTGTTCCCTTCTCAAATGTGGCTAAAACTTATACTAATAACAGAGGCAATTTTTCTCTGCCTTGGTGGCTGTAGCACACTGCTTTTCCAAAAGTCTATAAAGGCAGCATCTTCTGAAGGTGCATTCAAGGGAGCAGGTTCCAGAAGAAAACCCATCTTATATTGAACCTAGACAGCTTCAATCAGCAGAGCATGTCCTTACCAACCACAGTGCAGCTTATTAATTATGCAGAGCCCTTCCAAAGAGTCCACCTTCTCATTAATCAAAAGATATTGGATTCCCTCTCTTTGTCTGGCTGCCTCTTGCTTGCTATCCACTGGACTACACAAAGCTGGGGCAACTCAGAAATCTTTGAGTTCTGTAAGAAAGACACTCCCTTCTCTCTCCATTCCACTCTCATTCCCACTCCCAGATGCCTTGGCACTACACTGGGACACAGATCTTTGCTGTTCTCTATCCTGATCATTCATCCATCTATTCAGTCCTTCAACTAATATCTATTGGGGACTGATGACAAAACATGTCCCACACTTTCTAACAGAGAGGTGATAGAGTCAGGATGCAAAATAAGATAATTATTCTGGACACGGCCAACGCAGGAATGGTTTTGTTTAGCTTTAGTACTTGTTATAAAAATTTTGTTTTTCTTTGTGGTTGTTGTTTTTGTTCATGGTGGAAAAGGGAGAAAAAAAAATATAATTAAAAATATTTACTGAGTACCAACTATGTGCAAGGCATTGGTACTGGGGATTGAATGAAATATAAAGATGATTGGGAGAAGGTCCTTACTCCCCAGGAGCTTTCCAGATTTCACCAAAAACAGGTGGTGCAGTGGATAACGCACTGGCCCTCGATTCAGGAGTATCTGAGTTCAAATACAGCTTCAGACACTTGACACTTACTAGCTGTGTGACCCTGGGCAAGTCACTTAACCCTCATTGCCCTGCCCCCCCCAAAAAAAGCCACAAATGATCCTTTTGTCATTGTGGGTATATGTAAACACAGAGTATGATCATGACACATGGGTGTATATTACATACAGGATGCCAATAGAATAATACTTTTAGACTGGCTGGAAATTCAGGGACAATCCCTTGTTAGAAGGGTAAAAAAAAAATAGTACAGATATGTGTGGAACAATTATGGATTTGAGTCAGATTAAACTCTGAGGATGGAGTATGAAAGATACCTAGCCCCCCCCCAGAATAGCTAGCCTCTTGCTTTGCCTAAAAGTTAATTGCTTATCAAATTCTCACTGTCTCCTTTAAGTCTTATTGTTGAAATAATGGACTTGGGACAGTTCTGTAAACTTTGGGGATGGGGTCTGGGAGATATCCAGTCCCCCAGTAAGTTTTATTACTTGTCACAGTTCTACCAATTAGCACTATTTACTTTACTTCTGCTTAGTTCCCACATGCCAGCTATACCTTAGTTTATGGCCTGTAATAAAAATCATGTCTCCTAGTCGGCCTACTCCTCTCACATGTCAAACCCCAGTCCCTGTCATGATAAATTGCAATCAGATAAGGGAGTGATTTCTGCCTCCCTCTTTCTTTGACATCCCTCGGACTTGTACCCCTTCCCCTTCTCCCCTTTGTTCTTGGACATGTCTCCATACATGGATCACGAGCTGGGTACGCACCTTAGGTGAGACAGGATTGGATGTTAGATTGTGAGCTCATCCACCCTAGGTGTACGTGGGGACAGTCCTTTTCAAGATTACTATAAAAACCTAGAGGATTGGGCATATCTTTGCAAGACTTCAATGTGTAATTGGGTTTTGCCTGTCCTCATGAGGATGTAATAAATCTGTCTCTGCTTGACTTGGTGGTCTCCTTGAGTTATTTGAATAAACTGAGGCAGTTTGTCCCAAACAAGATACTTTTTCATATTAAGCAATATTTACAGATGGATTTAGTTTGGCCCCCTGAATGGTATTTATGTTACTTCATGCCACTTCATGGTTCTGCATTGTTTGTGTAATGGATGTGGACTAGCCTAGGGAGACCAAGCCTTCAACCACACACAGGTATTTCCTGCTTGCTTCCAGTTCATGTGACCAAATGGAAATTTGGGGGCAGCATGCTTGTGGTCCTGTGGGACTAAGGGACTAGAACTCTGTAATGATGAAATCTTTTAATTGGCTAGAGACAGAATTTGAATCCAAATTCAGTGTGCCAAGAGATACAGAGACAGAGAGAGAGAAAAACAGACAGACAGACAGACACACACACACACACACACACACGCTCGCATGCATGCACACACACCATCTTTCTCTTTCTACTTCCCAGTTTTGAAGTTGTTTTTGAGTCTTTGAGTTGTTTTCCTGGGTGGAGGATAGGCACCTACTTTTCCCCACACCTAGCTAATGGTGATGATGAACACATGGCCCAGTCTGTATCCTTTATATTTGATTCTCTGAGTAGGTGACTAATAGCCTTGAGATGAATGCATCCAGACAGTGACCTTATGAGGTTCGGTGATCCATCTATCCCACTGGAAGTATTTTTGGCAGTCAAAGCAGAATGGAAACAGTAGCAGTGTCCACCAGAGGCAGTAGTAGCAAATATCAGTAGAAATGCCTGTTATGGATGACGAAAGACAATTCTTAGAGAAAAGTGCCAGCTGTGGACTCAAAAAAGATGTTGACCTCTGGAGGCTAGTAGAGAACTACACCTAAAGAGAACTTCATGAGGACTCCATTAAGGGAGAAAAGGACTTCCAGGGACAGGAGTTGGAAAGTACTCACATATATAACTCATTATCATTGTACTTTAAGTTCACTTTCCCCACAAACTCTATATGTATTTGTAGGAAGGCATGTTTCAAGTTTTGGAGAAATAATTTGTAACTAGTGTTCTTGCTTTGCCATTTTAGTAAATGCCTTTTCTAGAAAGCTAATTAAATCTACTATCTGATTTTTAATGGGGAGCATACAATAGGGGCTCATGAACTACAGTATTATGAGGAAAGACTCTCTGGGGTTATCCCTAGAATTTAAGGCAGCAGTTATTTCTCAGGGGAGCCAACCTGTCAGAGCCAGAATGAGTTAAGGGAGTAAGCACATAGAGGATGCTATATTTGCAATACATTATTCTTGTTAGCCTTTAACCTACAAATGAGACTGGTCTTATTGATAATAATAATAATTTTATTAATAATTATAGGACTAATTTCCTTAATAAATGTAAGTCCCCTGTAAGTTACTCAGAATTGCAGCCAGGATATTGATCAGTATTGATCAGTATCCACTCAAAACTTGTTCAGTGTTTTTGTTGTTGTTATTTGTCAGCCTACCAAAGAATACACTATTCCTGAGTAGAAATTGATTCAAACAGAATAGCAAAATAGATGACTAGAACAATTTCTCCCAGACATATGTGATTATACTCTCCTGCAGGTCCCTATACCATTAGTGGGAAAGGTGACACGTGAAAGGAACATGTATGACCAGGGCACATAAATGTCCAGGAAAATTGATTAAGGGGCATTGATATAGAAAAATACATATGATTGGGGATGTATTCAGCCAGGACAGCTCATGTTTTTAATGTAGTATAACCAATGGAATTCTTTTTTTGCCTCCAACACTGCTCCTTGATCCCCCACATTGCTGCTGGTCTTCTGGTGATGCCACTGGCCTGTGACCTACTTTTCTGCAGAGCTGGAGTCATTTGATGATCTGTTTTCTCTGCCATTGTTGGGTCCCCCCCAAAAAAACTCCCCACCAAGCTACCATTCTCTGTTGAGTATCTTCAGTGAATAGCTGCTTTCCTCTACTACCATTTACTTGTCTATGTTTCTAGGTGGCATCTTACTCCATAAAGCAAAGCTCTCTCTCTCTCTCTCTCTCTCTCTCTCTCTCTCTCTCTCTCTCTCTCTCTCTCTCTCTCTCTCTTTTATCAGAATTCTAGAGGCCATTTTAGCTGTTTCATAATTTAGATTCTAAAGAGTCAGACCCAGTCAACTAACAAGCTAGAGGCATTTAAGTTGGTTTTGTGAACTGAACTCTGACACACTATGGCCTCTTTGTTGAAACTTCTTTGAATTATGGTCATAAAACTCCTTTTAACTCCTCTCATATCTCTGGTGCTAGTATGGGTGCCTATAGATAATAACAGGAATTCCAGTTAGCAAAACCATAAAAAAGTATGGTGGAGTTGTGGTAAGGAGATTGCATTCAATCCTTATCATGCCAAGGGTCTACAAAAGGAGCAAAACAAGGAAGAAGATCATGGGAATGGGGGAAATGGGTCTTTTTTGTTTTCTTCCTAGCAAAGAAATGGCCAACACTGTTGATATGAAGACCTTTGTCCTGCTTCTCCCACAGCAAACTAAATCACACTACCTTCTACATAATAATAATGTTTGTTGAACTAAATTAAAGTGAATAATAATGATAATTATGCTCCACTTAAGTTCTACTTTACCATTCCATTATAGTGTGACTGCGCCCTTGGGTTCTCAAAGACCATGCCAGGAAAGTGCAAGGTCTGACAGGTTCTAGCAAAGCAGAAAGGCTTCAAGTACCAACTCAGCAACAGATTGTCTGTTGTCTAGGGATCAAATTACCTAAGTTCAGAAATGTTCATGACTAGGTTTGTCACAGTGGCTCTTTAAAGCTATCTGTTAAATCTGAGGTTATGATCAACTTAGTCATTCATTCATTCACTCATTCATTCGTTCGTTCCTTCGTTCATTCATTTATTCAATAGGCCTAACACTTGGCAGGATAGTGAACAAAGCACCAGGCCGAGAGTCAGGAAGACTCATCTTCCTGAGTTCAAATCCAGACTCAGACACTGTATGATCCTGGGCAAATCACTTAACTCTGTTTATCATAGTTTCCTCATTTGTAACACGAACCGGAGAAGGAAATGGCAAACCATTCCAGTATCTTTGCCAAGAAAACCCCAAATGAAGTCTTGAAGAATTGGACACAACTGAAATGACTGAATGGCACTTAGTTCAGTGCCTGGCACACAGTAGGTGCTTAATAAATGTTTGTTGAGGGGGCAACTAGGTAGTACAGTAGATAAAGCATCGACCCTGGATTCAGACCTGAGTTCAAATCTGGCCTCAGATACTTGACACTTACTAGCTGTGTGACCCTGGGCAAGTCACTTAACCCTCATTGCCTCACAAAAAATAAATGTTTGTTGACTTAACTTATTCAGCACCTAGCAGCGCTTAAATTTATTAAGTGACATGTAGGCTGGATCTATAAAGACAAAAATGACGGTCTCTGCCTTCAAGAAAATTACATTCTGTTGTATTCATAACCAATGAAATTATGGATACTTAAACTATTCAAATCCTTGTTAGAATCCTTGGTTTTCTTTGAGTCTCTGGTTAAGAGCCACTCTCTACAGGACGTTTTTCCTGGTTTTCCTCCTCGTCCCCAATTGCTTGTGCCTTCTCCACCATTATCTTATACCTGCTTTGCATGTATGTGTACCTATGTAAACACACGTGTACATGTATATATATGCATATGTGTATATGTCCATGTTATCTCCCATGTTAGAATATAAGCTCCTTACCAAATATATGTGTGTGAGTGTGTGTATAAAAGCTCTTTGAGTACAGGGACCATTTTACTTATCCCTTGATTACCTAGCCCAGTACCTGGCATACACCAAATGTATACATTAATGATTCATCCATTGGCTGAAACTACCACTTGAGTATTCTCCCTTTAATTTAAAGCTTTAATGCTTATTAAGATGAAAACTCTGGCGGCAGCTAGGTGATACAGTGGATAAAGCACTGGCCCTGGATTCAGGAGGACCTGAATTCAAATCCGACCTCAGACACTTGACACTTACTAGCTGTGTGACCTTGGGCAAGTCACTTAACCCTCATTGCCCTGCCCCCCCTCCCCCCAAAAAAAGAAGAAGAAGAAGAAGATGAAAACTCTTCTGGAGAGGTCATACACTCATCCAGGGATTACCAGTCTTTTTCTGATGAGAAGCTACTTTTGACTATTCTAAATGTTTAGATCTGACAACAAAGACTATTTTAAAATGTTGCTGTAAATGAGACTTACTGCTGATGAGAGATTTAGCACCTCTTGGCAGTAGCCAATTTGGAAAAGGGTAGTGTCTATATGATTATAGTGAGTATCACAGAGGCATTCAGGAACAGGATGGAGATGAAAGAAAAGAGAGAAGGAGAAAAGACAGGGAGTGGGAGATGGCCCATAAGCTCCTCCCTCTCTCCATCCTTCCCTTCCAGGCAAAATAGGTTAAGCTCCCAGACTTATTTCTGCCTCTCAAAGATGGTGCTCCCTACTCAGTGAACTCCATAGTAAAGCTTGGAGATTGGTCAGTAGCCCACATTAATTAGGCTAGGGGGAAAGAGAGACTGCTCTGAATGATGACTTCAACGGATCTGTGATATTTTAAAGCAGATGAGATCTTTTTTTTCCTTTTTTTTTTTCCGGGGCAATGAGGGTTAAGTGACTTGCCCAGGGTCACACTGCTAGTAAGTGTCAAGTGTCTGAGGCCAGATTTGAACTCAGATCCTCCTGAATCCAGGGCTGGTGCTTTATCCACTGCACCACCTAGCTGCCCCCTGGATGAGATCTTAAAGCAAGTGGTTGTAATCTGTTTTAAGATATCATCTGTCCAAAACAAAAAAAAGATATCATCTGTCCACTACATGCAGGTGCTGCTGCTGCCGGCGTCTATGTGGGTTCCACGGCCCAAGAGCCGCAACCCCTGGTCATCCCCAAGAACGGGGCTGAGGATCAGCAGCTCGAGCTGGAGTCGCTCACGAAGAACCGGGACAAGACTGTTCCTATTCCAGAAAAAAATAAATGAATGGGCTCGGCTCTAAGACCTCCCGAATTTGTCAGAGATGTTATGGTGATGTGGGATGGAATTAAGGTGATCAAATTGATCATGAGTCATCCCAAAGGAATTACAAGATTCCGTGACTCAGTTTCCCAAGTTTTATTGAAAAACTGTTGACCACAGGGAGAATACCAGAGAAATGGAAAGGTATCTCTCAAATGGGGAAAGAAAAGACAGTTATATTTATAGTATGGATAAATTGATTATCAGTCTCATTATAATAATCTCTATTTTAGGGAGGTACATGGGGGTTCATATCCTAATTTGGACTTCCTGGGTTCCTAAGCCAACCCCGAGGTAGGTACCTTTTTCCATGGAGGTGTGTTTTGGGGGTTTGCACGTCATAAGGTGAATCTGGGGACAAATTTGGCCTTTTCTGCGCATGTTCATAAAAAACAAACCTCAACTTGCCAAGGTCAGAGTGTCTTGGTGTTTTTGATCTCTTTCTTTTTTTAGGCATAATTTCTGGGTATTAACATTGATCAGTTAGGGTCTCTGTGACCTGTCTCTTTATGTTTTTGTCGTGGGTGGTGATTAATAGGTTTAATTAATAGGAGCCAGACCTCCAAGTACCAGTTAACAAGAACCTAGGCCCTGACTTTGATGAGGGACCAAGTCTTAAGTTATCCATTAATCCCTTTCAGAACTGGGGTCTAAACTGGGGTCTGAATCCCTTTTAGAGTTCAGATCTAAATCAGAGCTTGGGTCTTAGGTTTGTCTGTTAACCCCTTCTTTACCTCCTACATCAATGGGTTCGAGCGCTGGTGCTGGCAGTGGAGTTTCATGTCTACGGACATCTTCAGCAGGGAGTACCAGAGATAGGACTTCATGGACACCATGGCTGAAAAGCAAAAAATGGACGCAGAGTTTCAGGAGAGACTGCAGAGGAATAAAATAACGGCTGAGGAGCAGACTCCAAAACACCGGAAGAAGTGTCAGAAGTTGAAAGAGAAGGCTAAGAAGGAGGAGTTCAGAGAAACCTGGAGGGTCTTGTGTGGGCTGATGATGAGTGAGAAGAGCAGAACCAGAAGAACATTGTACACAGTATCATCAACATTGAGTGTTGATCTACTGTGATGGACTATATTCTTCTCACCAATGCAATGGTACAGAAGAGTTCCAGGGAACTCATGATAGAAGAGGATCTCCAAATCCAAGAAAAAAAAAAAAAAGAACTGTGGAGTATAGATGCTGAATGAACCATACTATTTCTTTTGGTTTGGGTGCTGTTTTTTTTTTTCTATTTTGAGGTTTTTCATCATTGCTCTGATTTTTCTCTTATAACATGACTAATGGAGAAATAGGATTAATGTTATTATGTGTATACACACACACACACACACACACACACACACACACACACACACACACACACACATATATATATATATATATATATATATATATATATATATAACCTATATGCTGTCTAGGGGATGGGGGAGGGAGGGGAGAGAGGGAGAAAAATCTGAAATTGGAAAGCCTGTATAAACAAAAGTTGAGAACTATCTTTACATGTTTCGGGGAAAAAATAAAATACTTTATTAATTAAAAAAAAAAAGAAAGAGAAGGCTAAGAAGGCAAAACAGGAGCAGCAGCAGCAGCAGAAGGGAGGCTCTAACCATTCTCAAGAGCATCCGTCCAGTGACAGTAAAGAAGAGGCAGTGGAAGAGGAGGAGGAAAAGGGCCAGCCCAGCTTTGAGGTGGGGAGATAATGACAGCAACCATGGTGGCGATGGGCAGATGTGCAAGCCCCTGGCTTTATGATCCAGAGCCCAAGAAATCTGGAACAGCCCTGGGTGCAAAGGTCTGGGTGTCATGTCCTCCCCAGGCAGGCTAAGGGACTGGGTAGACAGGATCCCACTCCAAACTGGTCATGAAATTCATTGACCAAGTAGACTGAACCAGTGTTTGTTACTAAAGCAAGAGGGTTGCTTACAAACATGGGGCATTCCAAGGATCTCTCAAGCAGGGTCCTCCCTGATACCAAGAGAGCTACATGTAATGATGCTAAATGACTTCCTGCTGTGGGAGCATATTTCCAGGCATCTTAACAATGATGGGGCTTGGAGGTCAGTTTCTCTTGTAAAACTTTTCATTTGGTAAAGGGCAGAAATTCTGTGGCCTTTGTTTGGATGTAATAAAAAGATGAAGACCCAAAAAAAAAGATATCACTTGTCATTTTTACCTTAGTTTGAATAGGAGACATTGTGGTATGGTCAGTCAAAAAACACTCATTAAATACATATTATATGCTGATTGAGGAGGTTAAAAGGGTTAACAGATAACCTATCAATGGTACCTAAAAGGAGTTAACAGAAAAACCTAAGACTCATGCTCTAATTTAGATCAGAGCTCCAAAAGGGGTTAAAACTTACAGACCCTAGCTCCAAAAGGGATTAATGGATAATTTAAGGCTTGGGCCTTCATTAATACAAGTCAGGGCCTAGGTTCTTGTTACCCACATTAATCACCACTCATAACAAGAACATAAAGAAGCAGGTCATTAGAGACCTTAACTGTAACAAAGACATAGAGAGAGGCTACAAAAATCCTAACTGATAAATGAAAATATCCAGAAACTAGGCATGGGAATGAACATTCTGACCTTGGCAAGTTGAGGTAACATGCACAGAAAAGACCAAATTTGTCCCCAGATTCACCTTATGACGTGTAAACCCCCAAAACACACCTCCATGGAAAAAGGTACCTGCCTTTGGGGTTGGTTTGGGACCCCAGGAACTCCAAATTAGGATAAGCCCTCCCCTGTACCTCCCTAAGGTAGAGATTATTATAATGAGACTGATAATCAGTTTATCAATATTATAAATATAACTGTCTTTTCTTTCCCTATTCGAGAGACACCTAAATAATGGTCTCCTTGTGGTCACTCACAGTATTGCAATAAAACTTGGGAAACTGAGTCACTTAGTCTTGTAATTCTTTTGGGACACTTCACGATCAATCTGATCACCCTAATTCCATCCCACATCAATGCCAGGCATTCTGCTCAGTGCTGGGGATACAAAAAAAGGCAATAGACAGGCCCTACTCTTGTTTAGCTCCCAAGCTAATAGAGAAGAAAACAAGCAACTATATACAAACAAGCTATGTATAGGATAAACTGAAAACAATTAACAGAAGAAAGGTGCTGGAATTAAGAGGCATTGGGATGAAATTCCATTCAATGCACCAAACAGTTATTAAGCACTAACTCTGCCCAAGGTCCAGTCCTAGTCATGAAGGCACAAAGGCAAAAATGAAATAACTGTTATGAGCCCAGAGTAATCCAGAAGTTCTCTGGGGCACATCAAAGAACCTTCTCCTTGAAAAACTAAACCAGATGACAGATACACCTAGAGAGATAAGGGGAACCAGTTCAGACTGAGATAGTTTTAGGACCCCCATCCTTCATTCTAGTCTCCCCCAACCCTGGGGTGATAAGATTAGGTGTGGCTGCTTCCTTTGTGTCCTGAAGAGATGGCTTGGGAGATCTGCAGCCACTCCTCACCCAACTCCTCCAGCCACCACTAGTGGGGGATGATCCTCTCACACTAAAGGAACTTTCCACAGACAGATGGTCACCTCCATCAGTACTCTATAAAAGTACCTGCCAGTCTCCTGCTTGAGGAGATTGGTATCTCAGAACCACATGCTTTGTGCCATGCCTCTCTCCCCATGAGAAGTCCAAGGATTTCTTTTGGTTTCCCTTCCCTACCTTTCCCTTCCTCAGCCTCCAAATAAACTACCATCTTATTCTAACTGTTTTTGTGTGCAAGAGGGTGTAATTTTTTAAAGAGGAATTCCTAAGGACCCCAAATCCCTTACCCCATTATCCCCATGACATAACCACTGCCCTCAGATAATTTATATTTAAGAGGCAGGGGGAGGAACATAATACAATAACATAAACACACAAGGCAATTTGAGGAGGGCAAGTACTACATGAGTTTAGAAAATCCTTCAATTATTCTTGTCCAATGTCCTGGCAACTCTGACCCTGAGTCTAACTTTAGGATTATGTGGCTACTAGTCTCTGATGGTTATTTGTTAGGAATTCCCTTATTTTTCCAGAGGAACTGTATGCCAGTTTAGCCTAACACATTAAAGATCCTCTGTGGTGAAAGTTATCTATCTGAATGGATTTGCAAATAGTCAGACATTCCTGAGAACAATAGAAGCACAAAGCAAGCAGGCTTCTCCTGAGCCTTCCAGAGACATCATTATCTGTGGTCTCCCCAATATTCCTGAGCCATTTGGGGATTACATGGACTTTCCTTATCTGCAAGTATTCTCTGAGTCTTCTTATCACATTGTTTGCTTTCAAGGGGAGAGCTATCAGGCTGATTTGCATTGTGCAAGTAGAATTAAAAGCATCATGTTGCAAACCAGGAAGTGGGGAATGAATTAATCCCTGCCTGACTGATCCAGGGACTGTACAACTCCCACCCCCACCCCTTTTCAACTGCTTAAATACTTTCTTTCTAGGTGACTGGGTGGAATCTCTCTATTGAGAGATTTCCCATGCATTACATGTAATTGAGTTGCTGAGAAGAATAAAAAATGGGTGCTTGTCTTTATAACTGTGATTCACTCTGTTTCTGTTTTTGGGGAGAACAAGTTTCTGGTGAGCAGCTCCTACTAGCAGCTGATAGGAGTGATCTAAGCTTGGGTTAAGGTGATACCAAAAAGGAAGTGGTTGTTCTGTCCTTAGTCAATTTCCTGAGAAAGAGAAATGTGAAGATCTGGGTTCTCATCCTGACTCTACTACTTACCAGCTGCGTGGTAAACCTCTCTGAATCTCTATTCCATTATCACTAAATGGAAGATGATAATAACTTCCCTGCATACTTCATAGGATTGTTGTGAGGATCAAAGGATATATTGAATATAAAACCCACTGCCTCTTATTCTGTTCTCTCTATTAATGGTTTTCTTCTGGTACTGAAGTGGAGAGACAGAGACAAAGAGAGAAGAGAGTGGGAGGTGGGGAGAAAGGGAGGGGACAGAAAAAGAAAGAAGGAAAGAGAGGTAGGGAGGGGAAAGGGAAGAGAGAAGGAGAGAGAGAGAAGTAGGGAGAAAGGAAGAAGACAGAGAAAGAAGTAAAAAGGTACGGAGGAGAAAGAAGAAGAGAGAGTCAAATAGGGAGAAAGGGGAAAGAGAAAAAGAGAAAAATTTCTGAAGATCCTTGCAGAAAAGGGTAATAATCCCTCCCTCCTCATCTGGGTTTCAGTAGGCCTGTACAATAGATCAAAGATATGGTATCTCTGCTTTACATTATGCTCTTTCTGCTTCTTCCTTTCTTCCTCTGACCTAGTCATTTGGACTTTGGCAAGAAACAAGGGGACAGGAGCAATAAGCAAGATTGAAGAGCACTTGAAAAGGCATGGACAACACCATGATCGATTTCAGGGAGAAGCAACTGAAGTCTGTGAGGGGAAACAATCCTCTTAATAATTCTCAGGAACACAGCATTGATGTGACAAAGGCTCATTTATTTCCTTCTCCTGAGAAGGAGGCACCCTAGTGTGCGGCTAGTGGGTGCAAAGAAAGGGGGCTCAAAGGCCCTGTTTTAAACCTTAGTCCCTAACGCAAATGGACCCTCCCTTTTTTCATCATTGGTCCGATTAGGGTTACAATCTACACACAAAAACTAGCTAATCTGAATTTAGTATTCCTGTCCCTAATCAGTTCTTCCTTATATGGGCATAACTCAGGAGTGGACCTTATAGAGATCAGGGCTCCTAGAACCTGGTGATTTAGTTTGCTGGGCGGGGGAGGAGAGGATCTGAGACCTTTGTCCTAAAAACAGGTCAGGAGGAGTATGATTAACTGTTATATCCCCATTGAGAGGAGACAACTACTCATTTTCCCAGTCTCCCCCACCCCTCAGGGAGATAAGATTAGGTGTGGCCACAGAATGGGGGAAGGGATGGTGTGTGGAATATGGAGAGAATGGTTTAGCAATACCAGGGACTAGGGGCTGGGTAGTTTCCAGACCCCAGCCTCAGAGTCTGAACTGACTCAAGTCCACTATATCTGTGAGGAACATGGGCCCCCCCTCAAAGTTAGTTGAAACTGTCTGGGGAACTTCAGAGAGGTGAATTCAGATTCAGTGGGAATAGAAAGAGGTGCTTGAGAGGCTGATGTCCCCAGGTGGGAGTTAATTTAAATATAGGCCTTTTCAAATAACTTCCCACAGGAAGTTCCCATGAGAGAGTCATGTGGAGAGGGGTGGGGTTGCTGCCCTGATTGACTGGCCATTGCCTGCATGTAGATTATAACCCTAGGCGGGAGGGAGCACCAAATCGCCATTATAAAAACAGGCCTGTGAGCCTGCACATTGCTCTGTTCCACTAGGGGGCAGCCCATTCTCGGGAGAATGTGAATAAAGTTTTTTTTAAGTGTGATTTCTCACACTATCCCACTCAGATACTTTTAAATTTAATCTGAATTATTAACATTTTAACCATTCACTCTCATAAGTCTATACAATTAATAAAATAATAAATTAAAAAATATATTATTTCTGGTAAATTGATGAAGTAAAGACTGCTTTTCCTACCCTGCTTCCTTCTCTCTGGCACTCAGTTTCCACTTGCTTTCCCCTCCCTCCATAGCAAAATTTAGTCCAGTCTTTTAGCATGATTCCTTACAGTTTACAGTTTTCTAAGAAGTCTTATATAGGTGTCAATGGCCCCTTTCTGACCTTTTGCTTTTGTGGTCTTCCTTACCCCCTAAGAGAAAGCAGTATGCCTCAGGGTTAATTATTCAGCAAGGGAGTTTGCTTAGGTGAGTGCAATATATGAATTGCCTATCAGGTGCTAATCTATTTAAACTGACAGTCTAGACCTTGTCAGTTGCTCTGTTTCCAAAGTGCCAAGGATAACCCTTCCCTAATGGATTGTAGTGGGCAGCTACACAGCACAGTAGGTGGCCTGGAGTCAGGAAGACTCATCTGAGTTCAAATCTGAACCTAGACACATACTAGCTGTGTGATCCTAGTCAAGTCATTTAACCTTGTTTGCTTCAGTTTCCTCATCTGTAAAATGAGCTGGAAAAGGAAATGGCAAATCACTCCAGTATCTTTGCCACGTGTTATGGGGGAAATTGGTGGAGGGTTGGGATAGGGTTTCACAACCACCTGCCCCCTCCTCATATGGGTGGGGTGGTTTCAAAATCACCTGCCCTTTCCCCCTCCCCTCCCTCAGCCCTCAGACCTAGCTGAGCATGCCTCCTGTGAGGAAAAAACTATCCTCTTCTCAATAATTCTCTGGAACTCAGCAGCAATGTGACAAAGGCTCATTTATTTCCTTCTTGAGAGAAAGGGGCACCCTAGTGTGTAGCTAATGGGTGCAAAGAATGGAGGCTTGAATGCCTGTTTTAGCCTCTAGTCCCTAACATGAATGGACCCTCCCCTTTTTCCTCATTGGTCCAATTACTCAAGGGTTACAATCTATGCACAAAGACTAGCTATTCAGAATGGCAGTATTCCCACCCCTAATTTCCATAATCATTCTTTGAGTTCTTAGCCAATGGGTGGGGTTGGTGATACAGGGACAATTCCTTAATCCTCCCTTATATGGACATAGCTCAAGAGGGCACCTTATTGAGACAAATTTGGGGCTCCTTGAACCATGTGATTTTGTTTGCTGGAGGGGGAGGAGGGGATCTGAGACCTTTGTCCTAAAAACAGATCAGGAGGAGTATGATTGACAGTTATATCCTCATTGAGGGAGACAATTACTCATTTCTTCACACCTCCATACCCTGATCATGAGCCTGTATGGAGCAAACTGCCTCAGTTTACCCAAATAACTCGAGGAGACCACCAAGTCAAGCAGAGACAGATTTATTACATTCCCATAGGAATGGGCAAGCTCAATACCTGAGCCGCGGCAGCTAATACATGCCTTGACCTTTTATAGGAATGTTGGTCAGAGGGGAAGTCCCCACGCACACAATCTAACATCCAATCCTGTCTCACCCAGGGTGCGTTTAGCTCGTGATCAATGTATGGAGACGTGCATATGTGTTCCAGGAACAAGGGGGAAAAGGGGAGGGGGAACAAGGTCAAACCAAAGGAAGAGGAAACAGGGGAGTGACAGTCAGATGTTTCAGATCTCACGGTTCCCACTGACTCCCCTCTCCCTGCCCCTGTCTCTAAAGATATTCAACCTGAATAATAGGAAGAGTCACTCAGGTGCTTCAGCATTGTTCTGTAGTCATGTTAATTCTAGAAGGATGACAGAGTTAAAATTTATCTTCGGCTATGTTGGGAAGAAAAGAATAATCCATTGTTGGGACCCCAGGGCCAAGGGGATTCTGCTCTGAGAAAAAGAGACAATGTCATTTATTTGTTTTTTTTTTTGTTTTGTTTTTTTGCAGGGCAATGGGGGTTAAGTGACTTGCCCAGGGTCACACAGCTAGTAAGTGTCAAATGTCTGAAGCCGGATTTGAACTCAGATACTCCTGAATCCAGGGCCGGTGCTTTATCCACTGCGCCATCTAGCTGCCCCCAACAATGTCATTTAACATCTGGTCTCAACTTAATTGCTGCATCCTGTGCCGAGCCCTGTCCTTTCTTCTTGAGTCCCGAGTATTGAATTGGTGGGCTAACTCCCTGACCCACTGACTGGGGTTCTGACACGGGGATCACCCCTATAATTGAGGCTTTGAAAAGCCAGGGTATTATTATTCCATGTCATCACTCTCCATGCAATACTCCCATTTTGCCAGTTAAAAAACCCAAGCCTGGGCCAGATGGTAAACCTGTTTATCGTTTTGTGCAAGATCTTAGAGCGATTAATAATTATGTTATTCCTAGACATTCCATAGTTCCAAACCCGGCTACGATAATTTCATCGATTCCCTATGAATCTACATGTTTCACAGTGGTAGACCTTTGCTCTGCCTTTTTCTCCATACCAGTACATGAGGACTTCCAATATTTATTTGCTTTTACCTGGAAAAATAGACAGTGGACCTGGACTAGACTCCCACAGGGATTTGTAGACAGTCCCACATTATTTTCCCAAATTTTACAGCAGGATCTGGCCTCTATTACCTTTAAGGGCTCCATACTAGTACAATATGTTGATGACTTACTTTTGGCCTCTCCTAATGCTGAAATTTGTCGGGAAGATAGCCGTCACTTACTGCTGGAGCTGCACAAGAGAGGACACAAGGTTTCCAAGACAAAGGTACAATGGTGTTTGCCCCAGGTAGAATATTTAGGATTTATTTTGGCTGCTGGAACTCGCTCTGTCTCTTCTAAGAGAGTCCAGGCCATTCAACAACTCTCTGCCCCCACTACTAAGAGGCAGTTGAGAGCCATTCTGGGAGCAGCTGGGTACTGTAGACAATGGATACCCTCTTTTGGTGAAATTACTAAACCCCTCATAGCTCTTACAAAAAGTTCTGTTCCAGACAGTTTACAGTTGGATCCCCAGCATCTCTCAGCCATAAAAGAATTAAAACGGGCCTTGTTATCAGCACCTGCCCTAGGACTGCCAGATTATAGTAAGCCTTTCACTCTCTTTGTGCATGAACAAAGGGGGGTGGCTTCTGGAGTCCTGACTCAGTCACTGGGGCCTAACCAGCGTCCTATAGCCTACTATTCAATTCAGCTGGACCCTGTAGCGGCTGGAGTGCCACCTTGCCTTAGAGCAGTGGCGGCCACAGCGCTTTTGGTAGAAAAAGCCTCTGATTTGGTCCTAGGTAACCCTCTAACTGTGCAATGCCCTCACGAAGTGGAGGCTCTCTTACTACGTCACAGGACACAAGCCTTTTCTGATCAAAGGCTGGCTAAGTATGAAATAACCCTGTTAGGTAATGAGAATATCACTTTAAAATGCTGCACAGTTCTTAATCCAGCAACACTACTCCCTAACTTACCATTCTCGGGGGAACCGTTGCATGACTGTGCTTCTTTAGTTGATATGGCTGAAAAACCCCGTGATGATCTTTTTGATACACCTTTAGAAAATCCTGATCTTGTCCTCTATACAGATGGTTCCTCATTTATGAGAGAGGGAACCCGTTTTACTGGAGCTGCTGTAGTTTCTGATTATGACACCCTCTGGGCAGCTTCTCTGCCTTCCCATTTTAGTGCACAGGCTGCTGAACTTGTGGCTCTTACACAGGCCTGTAATATAGCTAAAGATAAGAGTGCCACCATTTTTACTGACTCGAAATATGGCTTTGGCATATGCCACTTTATTGGTATGATTTGGCATCAACGAGGCTTTCTAACATCCTCGGGCAAGGCTATTGCCAATGGGGACCTTATCAAGGACCTCTTAGATGCCCTAAAACTGCCTTCTTCCCTAGCCGTTGTACATTGCCCTGCCCACACAGGGAATAGTGATCCTGTTTCAAAGGGAAATGCACGAGCCGATTCTGCAGCCAAGCTTGCTGCATTAGAAGCTCCTGAACATGTATTTAACCTTTCACCTTCTGAGGATATTCCTTCCAACCTAACCTATGACGATTCTGAAGTAGAAAAGTGGAAAAAGAAATTTAAGGCGAAACAGATCAATGGCATCTGGGTGTCTCCGGAAGGTAAGCCATTTCTTCCCCGGAAATTCTACCACCAGGTATGCCTCTCTGTTCACAGAAAAGGCCATTTTGGTACACAAGGCATTGTAGACTCTATTAAGAGAACCTGGATAGCACCAGGTGTGACTAATACAGCATCTCGAATCTGCTCGGGCTGCTCCACATGTCAGTCTTATAATCAGTATGCTTTTAAGGCCAAAGCTTATGGAGGGCGTCCTCTAGCATATACACCTTTTGAGCACTTACAAATTGATTATATTACTATGCCAAAAGCAGGACATTATAAATTTTGCCTTGTTATAGTTGATCAGCTCACTCGGTGGGTGGAGGCCTTTCCCAGCCCCCGAGCCACAGCTGCCTTTGTTGCCAAAATTCTTCTTAAAGAGATAGTACCTCGTTTTGGCCCACCAGCCCGCATCGATTCTGACAAAGGCACACATTTCACTGATTCGATTTTATCCCAAATCTACTCTTTCTTGGGAGTGACTCCAAAATTCCACACGCCCTACCATCCACAAAGTTCAGGCCAAGTCGAACGTATGAATAAAGAGCTTAAGAGTATGATTGGCAAATTATGTACTGAAACCCATTTGAAATGGCCTGATGTTCTACCATTGGCATTATTCTATCTACGAAGTAGACCAAGAGGAGAACTTCATATATCTCCTTATGAAATGCTTTTTGGTCACCCTCCTATCCAAGCTAAAACTTTTTCCCCAGTTTATACATCACTGGTGGGAGGTGATACTTCTGTTGCTTCCTATATACAGGAATTACAGACCAGGCTACGTGAACTCCATGAGGCAGGAGCTGTGGTCCAGGCAGGACCATTAGACTTTTCATTGCATAACTTCAACCCAGGAGATAAAATATATGTAAAGAATTTTCAGAAAACCAGTGGAACTCAACCTGCCTGGGAAGGACCTTTTCAGGTATTATTGACAACTCCTACTGCCATTAAAATTGGTGAAAAAGACTCATGGATTCATTGCTCTCATATAAAGCCTGCACCATTCATAGGTGAAGAGATTTCAGATAGACCTGAGGTAGACGCTAAAGAGGTAAAAACCCTAAAGATAGCAACTGTTAAAGAGCAAAGAGAGTTCAGAGGAAAAAGGCAGTTCCCATTTAATAATCCCACTGATCAGTTAAATGCTTTGGGACTCAGTCTTCGTAAAGTATCAGGAGACGGAAATTGCCTTTTTAGGGCTTTAGCAGACCAGCTAGAAGGTCACTGTAGAAATCATCTCAGACACAGACAAGAAGCTGCTTCTTATATGATTAACCATAGACAAGAGTTTGAGTCTTTTATAGTAAATGACTCCCCTTTTGAAGAATATGTTGATGAATTAAAGAAATTTGGAAAGTGGGGAGGAAATGATACAATTGTAGCATTTGCTAAGCAGCATCAGCTGAATGTTGTGGTTCATCAATTAAATCAGCCTTTATTGAAAATCAGTGGCACAGACAAAACTGATGCTAGAGAACTCCACATTTTCTACCATAAAGAACATTATGACAGCATTAGAAAGATCAATGACAATTCAGAAACCCCTGCCACTTTGGCATGCAGAGAATTGGGGAACCAGTTAAAACAATGTGGCATACCCCAAACTCTAGCAGCTTAAATACCTTAAAATTTAACAAGCATTTCCTTCCACAGGCAAAAGCACTGAAGCACATGGCCTAGTTTTCTGGCCCACCTCAATTTCTCCCACCCTTTTCCCTACCCTATACCTATTTTTTTTTTTAATCCTTTTTGCTTTTTGTTTTGTTTTGACTTTTGAAAGGCACTGAAAAGACCTGGAATTCACCACACCTTTAAATTCTTTAAGAGCACAAAAGGGTGCTTAGCGAATCTTTTGCCTTTTATTTTTGGTTTTTGGTTTTGCTTTGTTTTTTTTTTACTTTTGTTTCTTTTGCTTTTCTTTAAAAACCCGATTTTGTAAACTAAGTGACTTTTCAAAGGCATTTTAAGTATATGCTATTGAATATTGAATCTTGCTTATTGAAGTCTTATTTCTTTTTGATGAATTAATCACCACTTTAAGTATCTGCTACTGTTATACTAGAGAATTCATGTATAAGATGATGTGGTCTACTTGCTAAAAGAAGATTATGTAATAATGTCTAAAAGAAGATTATGTAACAATGTCTAATATAATCAGCTATTTACATTCGTTTATTATTTATATGTCATTATACTCTGGGTATGGTTTGGAATTATTGTATATATCACTAATATATTCTCAGTTATGCAGCATAGCACACATTTTTACCATCATATTGTCTTTGGTGAAATTAATGAGATTTCAGAAATATGGAAACTTATCATTTCAGAGACTAACTTGCTGTGAACTCTGATGCAGGCCCTGGAGAGAATATATGTGCAACAAAAGGAGAGACAGGTATACATAAGTCCATGGTTTGCTTATGATGGTGACTATGTAGAGCACAATTACTAGGCACAGTCCAGTATTCATCCTCTCTCCCTCCTAATTTAACCTAATTTAACTGAACTTACTTATCTTTTTATCTCACTCAGTTGAATTCACCTGTGGCCTAGCACAATCACTGGCTGTCTCGGAACCATGAGATATGGTATGATAACCTTTCCATAACATTTTCAGGTGTCATGAACACATACTAAATTTGACTTTGATCCAGACACATGGTGGTAAAAAGTGTTACTGATTGCAAAATGCTATGCTAAGGTTTAGTAAAAAAAAAAAAAAATACAGCAATTCAAACAGTTAAAGAAGAAATCCAGCTTTCCAGACCAGAGTCCAGAATCCAGAATCCAGACCAGAGTCCAGAATCCAGTTTTCCAGACCAGAATGCAGTTTCCTCCTGATGACATCTTACCACTTCAAGAAGACAAGAGAACTCAGAGACTTTATATGAACTGTTTTGCTTTATTAGCTTTTACTATCTCCTTTCTGTTATATACTATCTGTAACATGTACTCTCTGCAGAGGCTCTCCCTTTGCAAGACTAATGTCAAAGCGTCGGTTCATGAGGAAAGAAAAAAAATCGCCCCTCTGGACAAAACTTTCCTCTCTTCCTTTTCTGTATTGTTGTTCGCATATTATTAGTCAGCAGAAGTTATTATATTCTTTTTACTGTTCCATCAAGGAAACATTCCATTTCTTGAGGAAGCAAAGGGGGGAAATGTGGTAAAATATGAAAGTTTTTAACAGTCGGTTAGGATAACTGAAAGACGCCAGTTTTTCAAGGACCACCCTTTTGGGGAGGAGATGAACAGTCCGCCTGCTGCGCATGTCAGACTGCCTGCCGGGTACAGTCCGCCTGCTGCGCATGTCAGACTGCCTGCCGGGTTTTTTGACTTCCGGGGTGGAGAGAACGGGAGTAGCCTTTTTGCCTGCTTGGCGGGACTCCTGGCGGCGCGGCACAGACGGTCTCCTGCACTCCAAAGGTGGCTTTTTTTCGGTTTGGTGAGTTTTTATAAGGAATATAGACTAAGCCTAGATTTAAGACGATTTGTACTGTATTTCTATTTTCCTATCCTTCTAATCAACAACACCTTATATACAATAAAGGCTCTATCTAGAAAACCAGAAGCTTCTTCCATTTACTAGTCTGGGAGATAAATTAAGGGAAGGGTTAAGTAGGGGAGATTTATGATCTAATATCCAATTTTAAATCTCACAATGGATTGCAGACAAAACTAATATGTAGCTGACAAGTGGGGAGACTGAGCAGAAGTAAAAATATTGTTAATTGGCAATAAAACTTAAAGGAGACAGTGAGAATTTGACAAGCAATAAACTTCTAAACTAACTATACTGGGGCAGGGCTGGGTACCTTCCAGACCCCATCCTCAGAATTTAATCTGACTCAAATCCATAATCATATCATACAAGCCCAACACGAGTACCAGCTGGGACAGAATTAGATGTTAGATTGTGAGCCCACCTAGTGCACAATCGGACTGCCCCCTTAAACTTCTATAAAAAACCCAACTCCTGAGTTTATTGGCTTGCTCCTCATTCCTTGCATGGGATCACCCATTCTCATGAGAATGAAATAAATTTGTCTCTGCTTGACTCGGTCTTCTCGAATTATTTGGGTAAACTGAGGCAATTGTCCCATACAGTATCCTATGTATATTTATTTGGGTATATATATATGTGTGTGTGTGTATGTGTGTATACATGCACATATATGTATATATGTGTGTGTATATGTATATATATATATATGTATATATATATATATTTGGGGGGGGAGTTTTTTATATTTATCAGTATACCTTTGGTGGGAGGAGATCTCAAAGACCTGGTTCTAGTGTTCTTTTTTTTTCATAAATAGTAATAATATAATTTTTATAAATCGTTCTTTAACTGAGTTTATGTTAAGGTGACTGCTTTAAAAATATTTATTTAAGGGGCAGCTAGGTGGCCCAGTGGGTAAAGCACCGGCCCTGGATTCAGGAGTACCTGAGTTCAAATCCAGCCTCAGACACTTGACACTAGCTGTGTGACCCTGGGCAAGTCACTTAACCCCCATTGCCCCGCAAAAAAAACCCAAAACTATTTAAGATTGCTTCTTTTGCACTATGTAAGTCAAGTCAACAAGAATTTATTAAGTACCTATTTATTATGTGCAAGACACTGTGCTAAATTCTGGGGATACAAAGAAAAGATGAAATAGTCCTTGCCCTCAAGATGCTTACAATTATCTAATGGTGGAGGCAACAAGCAAACAACAATATGCAAACAAATATACATGCATATATGTATATACACATATACATCTATACATAGATATAGATGATAAAATAGTAATAGTATCAGAGACAAAGGCATTAAGGGGGACTTTCTTGCAGAAGGTGGGATTTGAAGGAAACCAGGGAAGCCAGGATGTGGAGGTGAATAGGAAGAACATTCCAAGCACAGGCAATAGCCAGTGAAAATGCATGAATTTAGGAGATAGAGTCACCTTTGAGGAAAACAAAGGAGACCAGTATCACTGCATTGTAGAATACATAGTAGGAAGTAAAATTTAAGAATACCGAAAAGGAGCCAGGATATGAAGGGCTTTACAAGCCAAACAGAAGCCTTTTATTTGATCCTGGAAGTAATAGGGAACCACTAATGTAACATTAGTTTAAGTGTACAGAGTAATCACCTTCTGAAGAGACAAAAACACTACTACAAAGAAGGGTCTGATTTATTTTACTTACCCCTGCTTCTATTATCCAGGCTTTGGGCTGACATTGACATAATGTAACATCTATCTTTTTTTTTCCTTTCTTCTAATGTCCATAGCACTATGACTCCAAGATCCTCTAGGGAAAAAATATATAACTACAAACAAATCTTACCAAACAAAACCTGAGGCAATATGACCTAAATAAAATACAGCACCAAAGTCAATACAATAATAGAATGAAACTAACTCCTTCCTCTTATCCTTCTGCCCTTCTCCCTTTCCAATAAAATTCTGCTCCTCTAAAAGAACACTCAACTAGGAAATAAAAGTACCTGCTTTCTGGTATTGGAGCTATGAGACTGTCCAGATGAAAGTTTATTTTGTGCCTTCATGAAAACATTGTCTTTTTTCCACCTTGTTTGATTTGGATGTTCAAGGGTCTTAGCTTCCCAACTCCCACCCTGCTTGGAGCAAAAGGTATATTTCTAGATTCCCAGCAAATTGATTCAATGGTTGTATGTCGTTTGAAATTATATGGGGGTGCCTGTCTCTGTTCTAGGTTTTAGGGAACTTACCTGGGGTTGCTAATATATTGTTACTTAGAAATTAGAGGCTATCGCACCAGTTTGGGGCATTCAGCATTTATTAAAGCATATTAAATGTTAGTAAGGAGAGAGAGCACATGGCCCCAAAAGTTCAAGTCCATTGATTGGCATGACTTGAGGGTGGTCTAGGTGAGTTAACTTCCTGTAGGTAGTAAGGAAGGTCAATCTACATTTCCTTTGCAATTCTACTGACTCTGGGGGCTGGTCCTACAAAACCAGTCACAGTTCTTGTGTGTATGTGTGTGGGGAGTCTCTGAGTCCCCAAAACACCCCATTATTAATAATTTTCTCACAGCTGGATTCCTCTTTGTCAGTTCTTATTTCCTCAAAGAAAGGAAATGAGAAATTTGACAACTTCCTTATAATCAGCCTGTTCTAATCATTTTGAATGACTCATAGGATCATGGGATTTGGGCTAAGAAGAGACCTTCAAGATCATTCTGGATCAGTGTCCCAAGTTTACAAATGAAGAACCTAGGGGCAGCTAGGTGGCACAGTGGATAAAGCACTGGTCCTGGATTCAGGAGGACCCGAGTTCAAATCCAGTCTCAGACACTTGACACTTACTAGATGTGTGACCCTGGGCAAGTCACTTAACCCTCATTGCCCCACCAAAAAAAACAACAACAACAAACCGAAAAACAAATGAAGAACCTAAGAACCAAAAATAATGCTTGCATAAGGTTGCTGAGGCTGAATGTATCTGAGCTGGGATGGGAATCCAGTTTTCCAGAGTCCTTGTTTTACAATACCAGTGCAAGCAGGGTGTCTCATCTCTTCTCTCTGTAATTAGAGAAAGCCTGTAATTCTTGATTGGAGCAATCAATCAGAGGTTGAACTAGGTATGAATAAAGCCTTAAACACATCTATTGAATCAATCAATTAAAGACTTTATACTAGGTGGGAAAAGTCTTGATTTGGTAGTTGTGAGAAACCCCATTTAAACATTTCTGGGACTCAGGGTTGGAGAAGTATCAAAGGTCTTTATTTACATTCTCATGAAAATGGTCTGTTCCCTAATGGAATGGTAGCAAAACATGGGCCCCTGAGCCCTTTTATCCTTTAACATGGCTGGCCCCTCCCTTCTTCCCCAGTTACAATCTGCTTGCCCAGACACTGGCACCCAAAACTAGCCAATCAGAACATAGTGTAACCAATGAGGGGAGGTGACACACAGACAGCCCTCTAAACTCCTCCCCTAAGTGACCAACCTTGGGTCTCCCTCAACATGTGATTCTGTTCACTGGGGAGGGGGAGGGGAGGCAGCCCTTTCTTAGACTGGGAGGAGCCCTGCCCCCTTTTGTGGACATTAACATTTTCAACTTTTAAGGTGGGGGGAGCCTACATTTCCCCACAGTAGTCCTTAAAAGCCATTGGATGAACTGGAGTGATATTGAATAGGATTGTATGGAAAGACTTGGCCATGCCCTGAGGATTAATATAAAAAAGAAAACCATTTCAGAACACAGAGATAAGAACATCTGGCAGGTTAGGGTGGAAGCCTAATCGAGCCCTTGAGAAGGAATCACTTAGGTGACTTGGTCTTGGTCTTTCCCCACTTATCCTTGGCCAGGGGAGCATTCTGTGACTTCTCATTGACTCCCTTGAAGTGTCTCCAGACCAACTGATGGCAAAATCTCTATTGGGAACCAATGACAGGGGGACAGAGAAGATGCAATGTAGAGATGTCTCTAGGACCTAACATACATGCAGTCTAGCCAGCTAAGGACACAGCTCACCTTTGCTCTGTCTTCCCGAATCCTCATTTTCCCCATGCTCCTACAAGTCAAGGTACATTCTAGGAGTAAACCTGGATAAGAGAGATCTGTACCTGAAGTCACCCATAAAAATTCTGGGGATTCAAACTTGAAAATACCTACAAATATACTAACTTGGTTGTTCATTAGTTTTTCAGTCATGAAATATTTAAAATATTTAAGATTGTTTCTTTTGCACCATGTAAGTCAACAAGAAATTATTAAGTACCTATTTATTACATGCAAGACACTGTGCTACTTTTCCTGATCCCATTTGGGGTTTCCTTGGAAAAGATAATGGAGTAGTTTGCCATTTCTTTTTTTTTTTTTTAGTGAGGCAGTTGGGGTTAAATGACTTGCCCAGGGTCACACAGCTAGTAAGTGTTAAATGTCTGAGGCCGGATTTGAACTCAGGTGCTCCTGACTCCAGGGCCAGTGCTCTATGCACTGTGCCATCTAGCTGCCCCCCCCCTTTTTTTTAGTGAGGCAATTGGGGTTAAGTGACTTGCCCAGGGTCACACAGCTAGTAAGTGTTAAATGTCTGAGGCCAGATTTGAACTCAGGTACTCCTGAATCCAGGGCCGGTGCTTTATCCACTGTGCCACCTGGCTGCCCTGCCATTTCTCTCTCCATCTCATTTTACAGCTAAGGAAACTGAAGGGCAAGTGACTTGCCCAGGGTCACACAGCTAGTAATTGTCTGAAGTCACATTTGAACTCAGGAGTAGGAGTCTTTCTGATTCCAGGCCTGGAACTCTATCCACTGTACCTAGATGCCCACATTGACTTAAGCTTTCTTTCTTTCTTTTTTTTTTTTTTTTAATGGCAAGGCAATGAGGGTTGAGTGACTTGCCCAGAGTCACACAGCTAGTAAGTGTTAAGTGTCTGAGGACGGATTTAAACTCAGGTCCTCCTGAATCCAGGGCTGGTGCTCTATCCACTGCACCACCTAGCTGCCCCCTCACTTAAGCTTTCTAATAAATCTTTTTCTCTGATTCACACCACTAATCCCTCCAAGCATAATACTAACTCTTTCTGCACAACCCATTATTCCCTTTTCTGTGCCTATAAGGACAAGTTTCCTAACTATTTTTACTGCACTGATTACCAGTGTCCAAAAAGTCTCCTGCCTGAGCCCTGAGCTCAGGGGAAATCAACATCTGTCAGCAGCTGTGAGCCCTTTGTAACTTGCTTCCACAGTTGCTGCCTCTTCAGAGTCTATCAGAAAGGCTCCTGCAGCAAGCTGATTATTTAAAATGCAGCAAAGTCCCTGAATAAAGTGATCTATCCTACCAAGTTTCAAGGACTATGGGTTGTTTTTCCCCCAATGCCTTTAGTTCTCTTATGAGCAGCGGATGAAAATTCATATTTTAGCATAAAGCATAGGAGTTAAGCATCTGTTTAATACTAAACTATAAAAAGGCCATTTAAAAACATCTTCTGCCAATTGTGACTCTCAGGAGATTATGGTATTCCTTGATTTGCAGCCACATGGCATCAGTAGGAGAATACCGATGTTAAAAAAAACAAGCTTTGCAGCAGTGAGCAGCCTGGGATCATTGTATACACGATGCAATTTCTCAAACGTCATCCCACCCAGCATCTTCCTTCTAGTTGCTAGTTAAACCCAGCTAGGGTTAGCTCTTTGTCCTTTTGCTGCATTCATCTAGGATGAATTATGTCAATGGGCTGTCTGTCCAAGTGAATTTCAAAGCCTGAATTTCAGGACTTGGTGTTTTCCATGTAAATAGCTAGACTAATTTCCTTTGTGTGATCATGGACCTCACAGAATAAGCCTTGCAGTATTGTGGGGCTTGAGATAATTAGAATAGTGTCATCAAAAAAGCAAGAGCATCTGTAAAACCTCTCTGTCAATAAGGAATCCTTCTATTTGGATTTAAGCAGGAATCTAAGTCTGAGAATCTGCCAAATACTTTAGGTACACTTTTCTCTTCTAGTTTCATGCCTGGCTTCATGTTGATATTCACTGAATCATCCAATGAAGTTATCTCTGTGATCTCATCTGACATGAGATCTCAGATGGTCTTAACTAACGCGTGGGAGTCACTGTCTTTTAACTCTCAGAAATGGGAAGATATTGGCTGTTTTCTCAACCTCAGTCATGAGTAGAGCACAAACAGGTCTAGGTTCTTTTTGTGAGGTTCCATTTATTACTACAAAATCTCTTCCTAGAAATCTCTGAAGCATCCAACTAGGGGAACTCTAAGGAAAGAAAATGCTAATTAGAAATTCAAAGAAATAAAAACATGAACATCTTGACATAGTGTTTCCTGGCATCAATGTAAAACATTCATTTTTTTTTTAAAAGGGAATGTGATTAATTTAATCTCCAGCTCTGACCTTGTTATATGTGATAAGAGCACAGATACACTAATAAAATTGATGCTTAGGGCTCACCGTTTCCATTTTTGCCCAAACAACCAGACTATTGGCTCATCTCACAAAGGTTTGGTTTCATAGTCAGCTTTGTGCTTCTATGTGATCCAATTTATATTGTTGTTGTTAAGTTCTTTAGTCATATTTGACTCTATGACTCCATTTGTGGTTTTCTTTTTTCTGGGGGCGGGGAAGGGGGGGGAGAGCAATGAGGGTTAAGTGACTTGCCCAAGGTCACACAGCTAATATATGTCAAATGTCTGAGGCTGGATTTGAACTCTGGTCCTCCTAAATCCAGGGCCAGTGCTCTATCCACTGCAGCACCTAGCTGCCCCCCCCCCCCATTTGGGGTTTTCTTAGCAAAGATAATGGAATGGTTTACCTTTTCCTTCTCCAGCTCATTTTACAGATGAGGAACCCTGAGACAAACAGGGTTAAGTGACTTGCCCAGGGTCACACAGCTAGTAAGTGTCTGAGGTCTGATTTAAACTCAGGAAGAGGAGTCTTCCTGACTCCAGGCCTGGCCACTGTGCCACCTAGCTGCCCCAGTAGGTAAGTAGGATACTCCTTATATAGTTTGCTCTTACCTAAATAACTTTTAGGATATCTGCCACTACTGACCTTCCATGAAGCTTTTGAATTGTCGTGTTTTCAAGCAGGAAGATTGTTTGCTTCCTTGTTTTTACTGTGCACTTGTAACCACATGCATCTATTGTCTGTTCCTGATTATACACTAACATTTCTTTTTTTTCTTTTCTTTTTTTTTTTTTGCGGGGCAATGGGGGTTAAGTGACTTGCCCAGGGTCACACAGCTAGTAAGTGTCAAGTATCTGAGGCCGGATTTGAACTCAGGAACTCCTGAATCCAGGGCCAGTGCTTTATCCACTGTGCCACCTAGCTGCCCCTACACTAACATTTCTTTTTTTTTTTTTGAATAGAATTTTATTTTCCAAAATATATGTAAAAACAAATTTTAACATCAATTAAAAAAAAAATTGTTCCAACTTCTCTTCCTCCTCCATTCCCAACCCCCACCCACTAGAACTCAAGCATTTCAAAATAAGTTATACATGAGTAGTCATGGAAAACATTCCCACATTAGCTAGGTTGTGAGAGAAAACAGTCAAAAAACTCCCAAAACTTCAGACTGAGGAATTGTCAAAGAGAAAAAAATTTTTTTTTTTAAAAATGTGTTTCCAGGAGCAGCTAGGTGGTGCAGCAGACAGAGCACCGGCCTTGGAACCAGGAGCACCCGAGCCCAAATCTGGCCCCAGACACCCAACACCCACCAGCCGCATGACCCCGGGCAAGCCACCCAACCCCAACTGCCTCACCAAAAAAGAAAAAAAAAGAAAAGAAAAAAATGTGTTTCCATCTATTTTCAGATACTATCACTTCTTTCTCTGTAGATGGGTTGCCATTTTCATAAGTCCTTCAGGGTTATATTGGGCCATTGCCTTGCTGAAAATAACCACATGCTTCCCAGCAGATCATCTTACACTATTGCTGTTATTATAGTATACAGTGCATTTCACTCTGCTTCAGTTCATGTAGGTCTTTCCAGGTTTTTCTAATAGTATCCTGTTCATCATAACCTAAATAAAGTACCTTAAACTTGACAAAGAATTTTCTTCATATTAGCCCAGCAAAGTCATCATAACTATTTCCCTCCATACTATTCCCCTCCCATGATATTTACTCTATTTTCTATCTTCTTTTAAACTATTCCTCCTCAAAAGTATTTTACTTCTGACTGTCCCCTCCCCTACTCTGCACTCCCTTTTTTTTCACCCTTCCTTCCTTATCCTCTTCCCCTCATACTTTCCTTTAGGGTTAAATAGATTACTCCTCCCAACTGGGTGTGAATGTTATTCCCTCCATGAGCCAACTCTGATGAGTTTAAGGTCTTTGAGCTAATTCTATATTCCAAATTTTCTTCCTCCCTCTCTCCTCAACCCTCCCTATGAAATCAAGCAATTCAATATTTCATACCTGTGCTGTTATGCAGAACATCTTTACCTTCCTCGAAAGTATTTTGCTTTTTACTACTCTCTCCCCAAATCTGCCCTTCCCTCCTCCCCCCCCCCCATGTCCCTCCCCTCCCTCAGGGCAAAAATATATTACTATACCTACTTGAGTATGTATGTTAGTCCTTCTTTGAGTCAATTCTGATGATATTAAGGTTCACTCACTCCCTAATTCCTTCCCCCTCTTCCCCTCCCCTCCATAAGCTTTTTTCTTGTTTCCTTCATGTGAACAACCTCTCCCCAGACCATCTCTCCCCTTCCCCCTCCCCCAGTCTATTTTTCCTACACCTCAACCCTATTTTAAGGATGTCATTATGGGTTAGTTAGGTGGCACAGTGGACAATGCACCAGCCCTGGACCCAGGAGGCCCCAAGCCCAAATCCGGTCCCAGACATAAGACACCCCACACAGAACAAAACATAACATCCCTTCGTATTCAGTTCAGACCTGCCTACACTAACATTTCAATGCTTAGTTCTGGTCAGACTGCATCTCTCCCCTAATGGGGTTTCACATAAAACAGAAGCATCTAGAATGGCTGTTGTTGTTCAGTCATTTTTCTGTCATGTTTGACTCTTTTTTACCCGATTTGGGCTTTTCCTGGCAAACATACTAGAGTAGTTTGCTATTTCCTTCTCCGGCTCATTTTACAGATGAAGAAACTGGGGCAAACAGGGTTAAGTGACTTGCCCAGGGTCACACAGTTAGTAAGTGTCTAAGGCCAGATATGAACTCATGAAGAGGAGTCTTCTTGACCCCAGGCCAGGCACTCTATCACTATGCCCCCTAGCTGCCCTCTAGAATGGTTGATGGGTTCCTAAATGTAGCCCCTTTTACACCAAAGGAGTTTTACTCATTCTTATATTCATGCTTATCTAGTCTACTCATGATTGATGTGTTTAAGGTGCCTGCAATCTGCTTATCACAAATTGGTACTGTGATAAAATAATGGAATTTGGCAGACACCCAGGGTTCAACCTAATTGATTTACTATTGTTTGAGAAACCGACTAAGTACCTACTTCAGATGATTAGATATAGGCCACACCTGGCCTGCCCTGCCAGACATATACTGCTGACATCAGCAGGGGGACCAATCTCAGCCATGCAACTTGAAGGACCTCCCTTTTGGGGGAGGGAAAGAAAAGGTAGAAAAGAGAACGCTGAGGCTGGGAGCTCTCTCTTTACTGTTGGTGAGCTCCCAAGAGTGGACTGGAGAGGGGCTGCACAGCTGACTCTTATAGAAACTACAGACCCCAGGTGGTGAGTTAATAGAAAGGAGGCCAGCTCTTCAAATTAGCTGAGCTGGAAACAAGTTTGGGGATCGAGTGAGTCTTTGCTAAAGCCAGGAAGCTTATCCATTTTTCTCTTCCCCTATTCCCTTGTCACTGGCTTTATTAACTTCACCTTTGATCTTTGCTGTATATTTTATTTCCATTAATAAAACCCGATTTGTTTGTGGAAAAGAGGCTGTTAATCTCCTTTCTTATTGGCCAGGGAGAAATAACTTAAAAAGACAGTTTAGAAGGGAGGAAACTTTGGACCTAGAAGTTCCTCATTATTTTCTGAACCCCAATATTACAGTGAACCACCCAATTAACTCTCCCCATATTAAATTTGGCCCCTATACTACATTTACAAATTTCCTCTTGAGCATTAAAAAAAAAATTCTTATTCCTATCCAATACAAGGCACTCAGAATTAGTCTCTAATTCTGGGTAAGGTTGGTTGCTTCATCTCTCAGGATCAGAACATATATTGGTGTCAGAAGTAGATAAGTAACATGTCTCTATCCTTCTTTTGGGGGGGGGGCGAAGGGCAATGAGGGTTAAGTGACTTGCCCAGGGTCATACAGCTAGTAAGTGTCAAGTGTCTGAGGCTGGATTTGAACTCAGGTCCTCCTGAATCCAGGGCTGGTGCTTTATCTACTGTGCCACCTAGCTGCCCAGCTATATCTTTTTTTTTCAGCTATATCTTTTTTAATGTGTTTGTTCCACTGGGAGTTTGCATAGTTAGATCAACTGAATATAGGGTTATATCTCTTCCTCCAATTCCCATACTGGACTGGTTCAGCCCAGTATATTGGTATAGTCAAGTTATACCTTTCTGCCTTACCCTTGGTAACTGCCTTGTCTTTTCCTGAGGTTCTGAGATATCATTTGAAAAGCAGATGTTCATTGTTGTTGCAGTTCATCCCAGTTTTCCATCTGAAATGAAAGCTGAGATACCAGGATACCTCCAAGGTAGCTTCCAAGAGTTGGTGGAGGAGCACAGGTGGGGCAGCGTATTCCTTTGCTAAACTTCTTTGTGCGTATTGATCTGGCATAGCTTATTGAACAACTTGATTTCAGTTCTACATCTGGTATTCCCCCAACAAAGATGTTGAGATTTACAGCATTAACTCCATGGTTGTTCAACACAGTCAGTTACTACTGTCATTTCCCTGAGTTGAGCATCTTTTTTGAAATCCACACAAACAGTTCAATGGACCTGCTATGCTCTTACTAGAGTGATGGATAGCTAAAAGGCTAGTGTGAAAGGCAGCCTGCCAGTACTCAAGTCTTCTCAGGACAGCTAGGTGGGTCAGTGGACAGAGCACTGGCCCTGGATTCAGGAGGACCTGAGTTCAAATCTGGCCTCAGACCCTTGACACTTACTAGCTGTGTGACCCTGGGCAAGTCACTTAACCCCAACTGCCTCACACACACACAAAAAAAGAATGAAAGAAAAGAAAAAAAAGAGTCTTCTCTAGCTTCCTCTGGATCCATGAAATAGTACATGTGAAAGGCTTGTGGAATTGTGAAAGGAGAGTGTGGGCCATTAAGGGCCAAGATTTCCTAAGTCATCTTTTTTTTCCCCTTAGAAGCAAGATGGTCTTTCATGTTTTCTGTCTGTGGACCTGATCTTCTGTGAGGTAAGGTGTGAATCTAATTGCTGTGGACTCCCATAAACTGATTCCATTCCCCTAAGATGCTCAGGACAAATTCCATCCTATGAAGGGAGCTTTGCCTTTTGAAAATCTATTTAGGGGGCAGCTAGGTGGCGCAGTGGATTAAGTACTGGCCCTGGATTCAGGAGGACCTGAGTTCAAATCCAGCCTCAGACACTTGACACTTACTAGCTGTGTGACCCTAGGCAAGTTACTTAACCCTCATTGCCCCGCAAAAAGAGAGAGAGAGAGAGAAGAAAGAAAATCTGTTTAAATACCAGCACCATTTAAATCCCCATAGTGTGAGGAACATGACAAAACAGAGAGAAACCATGGCAGCAGCAGCATCACAGCTAACATTTCAGGTTTATAAAATGCTTTACATATATCATATCATTGACTCTTTTTTTTTTTTTTTTAGTGAGGCAATTGGGGTTAAGTGACTTGCCCAGGGTCACACAGCTAGTAAGTGTCAAGTGTCTGAGGCTGGATTTGAACTCAGGTACTCCTGACTCCAGGGCCGGTGCTCTATCCACTGTGCCACGTAACCGCCCCCTCATTGACTCTTATAATGATCCTGTGAAATAGATGCTATAAGTATCACCCCCATTTTATAGAAGGGAAAAAGAAGTGGAAAAAGGTTTAGTGACTTTTCCAGGGTCACGCCAGTAGGAAATGTCCAAATTCAAATTCAGGTCTTCCTGACTCCAAGTGAAATACTCTATCCATTATGTCACCTGATAGTCTTAGTCAAGAAGACCTGAATTCAACTCTGCCTCTGATCCATAATATCTGTGTGATCAAGAGCAAGTCACTCAATCTATTGGCATATCTCTCTAATCAATCAACAAGCATTTATTTACAACCTCTTGGGGATACAAAGCAAAAGGAATGTTTTCTATAAGTTGATAATATTAAATTAATTATATTAATTACATGAAAAGCCAAGAACTCGAGATAAAAAAACCAAAATTCAAATAATCTCTGACTTCGTGGAATTTACACTTTGGCTGAGTGACAGCATTTGTATATTTCTGGGGATATACAAAGTAGATACCAAACAGAGGAGTTTATATTTGATCCTACTGGTAAGAGGAAGCCAATAGAGTTTCCTGAATAGGGGAGTGATGTGGTCTGATTCAGACTTTAGGAAAATCATTTTAGCAATTGCCTATAATTAATAAGTTAAGAGACTTAATTACTTAAGTAATTTACAAGACTATAAGTTATGGACAAGTTGCCAGACTATATCAACATAAGGAATTCTCTTTATCAATAAATCAAAAATCTGGGCCAAAAAAATTATTAAATAGTGCTTTAGCTCCAAAATAACCTCAGGCTATGTAAAAGAGGATACTTTAAATTGCATTGAAAATGGAACTAGATCTTGCTATTTTATAAAGAACATGCTGCAAGGCAAACCTTGATTCACCATGTGACAGTTCTTATTTCTTGCTTTCATTGATATGCCAAATGGTACCTTTGGTTGGTACCCAGCATATTGTATCTACCAAGGAGGTGGTGCTATCTTGCCCTTAAATTCAATCACTGAAAATCTAATCTTGACTTGGAATCCTTACAAGAGGGGGATTCTATTTCAGTTTTCAAAATAAATGCATTGTGTGACTTCTAGAACAGAGCATAGGATGGAATTGGGAGCCTGCAGATCAGTCCCGAGGCATAAGTAATGAAATCCTGGGGGAAGGAGGAAGGAGGTGAAAGGAAAGTCTCCTAACCTCTTATATTCTTCGTAGGATGTTATTTTCCATCCCAGCAAAAAACAAAAACAAAAACCAAACAACAAACTTATCTATCTTTTATATAGCTAATTGGTAAGTTTCAAGACTCTACAAAGCTGTGGAGTTCTTTTAATATAAATCTCTTAAGGTCCCTGAAATTCTAAATTGGAACTTCATTCCTCTTTTCTAAGGTTTTAATCCCTATTGGAATCAAAATTTTGCTGGGGGTGGGGCAGGCTCATGCTTATCAATCATTTACATTTTTTTTTTAAATAAAATTTCTCAGAAAAAGTCTTGTTGAAGAAAACGGTGGGGGGGGGGGGAAGGAGGGAGAGAGAATGTGAAAGTACGGGTCACCAGTGGGTTAGTAAATGACATCAGTCCATTGTTCTTGATCTACAGTCTTACCAACTCTACCGGCAAAACAGGCTCCTTCTCCCTTTGGGTTAATACTGAAACCTGTAGCTTTGTGGTTTGGGTCAGCAACTCAGGAAAGAAAGGCACTATTTCTTCCGTATTACTGGCAGGGGTTGGAGGAGAACAGGGGTTCATGGAGCCCTGGCTGTTACTGGAGTTGTAGTTGGATGAAGTGTTGAATCTTAAGTTCTGCCATTGATAGTGAAACTGCAAAACTGGATCCGAAACTATCCCTCTAACAAACAATTACTCGTACACACAATCCAATCAAAGTTTAAGTAAAAGTTTTTATTATTTGGCACAAGGGTGATGTAGGAGGCAAAAAAGGGGTTAACAGAAAACTTAAGATCCAAGCTCTAATTCAGATAATGAGCTCTAAGAGGGAGTCAGATCCCAGTTAATGGATAACTTACAAGTCAGGATGCTAGGTTCTCTTACCCACAGTAATCAGTATCCATAAGGGGAACAGAGGGAGCTAGGCCATGAAGACCTAAGACTATAACAATGATACATTGACAGGCTATAGAAACTTAGACTAGAAATAAAAGAAAAATGAAGATATTTTGAAACTAGTCATGGGAAACAGAAAGAGACATACGCAGAAAAGGCTAAATTTGTTCCCAGATTCACCTTATGACATGTAAACCCCCAAAACACACCTCCACAGAAAAAGGTACCTGCCTCAGGGGTTGGCTTAGGACCCCGGGAACTCCAAATTAGGATAAGCCCTCCCCTGTACCTCCCTAAGGTGGAGATTATTATAATGACATTGATAATCGATTTATCCATACTATAAATATAACTGTCTTTCCTTTCCTTATTCGAGAGACACCTTTCCACTATTCTGGTTCTATCTCTGTGGTCACCCACAGTATTGCAGTAAAACTTGGGAAACTGAGTCACTAAGTCTTGTAATTCTTTTGGGACAACACAATCAATTTGATCCCAAATTCCAGCCCATATCAAGGGGATATGGCCTGGAGAAGAAGTCTGAACTTCAAATCCTGGGGAAGAGCAGATTTATGGCATGTTCCTCCATCAACCAGAGTAAAGACATTGCTTTTTCTTTTCTTTTCTTTTCTTTTTTTGCAGGGCAATGAGGGTTAAGTGACTTGCCCAGGGTCACACAGCTAGTAAGTGTCAAGAAAGACAATGCTTTTATAAGGGGATTGGGGGAGACTTGAAATTGAGAAGTTACAGCTGTTGGGGAGTGGGGGTACTTGAAACAGTTGGGGGCCACAAGGTTATTGTCACTATCTGGTCCTAGTCATGTAACAAGAACACCTGGGTTCCAATTAGACTCCTGGTAAAAATTTCAAGGCACCCAACTTTCTGGGTACCCATGACAAGTCCACTTCATTCATTATCTGTTTGACTAACCATTATCTGGTTAATTAACTGCTTTGCTTTTTCCAATTAACCCCTTTTCCAAGGAAAGGGTATCCTCTAACTGATCTCAGCAAGTTGATCAACTGTATTATTTCTCATGATCAGAGTATCCTCCTAACTGGACCCAGGTCTACTGGGCTGCCACCACAGTAGGAATCACCATACAGAAGAAACTGATATAAAAGGTATAGGTCAGAGTTCACCAGTTTCAGATTCACCAGAACTGGTAGTCAGATGGATCAGTATATTAGGATAAAGGGGAACCAAGGGGCACAGGTGCTAATAAGCATGAATTAAGAACAAGTAAAGGAGCCAGACAGGAGTGGGGTTACATAGGTTTTAATGGGAAGAAATTAGTGATCATCTAGTTCAGGAAAACCTGAACTGAATATTCACAGTGGATTGTGAGCCACAGAGTATTAAAAGCCCCAGTAGTCTCTGAGTAGCTGCTGATGCCTCAGAGAGAGGCTACTTGGTATAAAGAAGAAAACACAGGAAGGGCAGGTAGGTGGCACAGTGGATAGAGCACTGGCCCTGGATTCAGGAGGACCTGAGTTCAAATCCAGCCTCAGACACTTGACACTTACTAGCTGTGTGACCCTGGGCAAGTCACTTAACCCCAATTGCCTCACCAAAAAAAAAAGTCTTTGAAGAAGAAAACACTGGACTTGGAATCAAGAAGTTGGTTCAAGCCTTGCTTCTGACACATGTATAACCCAGGAAAATTAATTTAAAACCCTTAGTGCCCCAGGCAACTCTATGAATATAAACTACAGACCATTTGCAAAGGCTTATTGATGGAGAGAGATTCCTCACTGGGCATTCCCTACACTAAAGTTTCTTAAACTGTGGGTTGTGACCCACATGGGGTCACTGAGTGTGGGGGTTGCAAAAAATATGGCAACAGTAAAATGTTATGTATACGTATTTTATATACCCTGGGTGGCATAAAAATTTCTTGAACGAAAAGGGGTCGTGTGTGGAAAAAGTTTAAGAAGCCCTGTCCAAACTTATACGAACTGATATATAGTGAAGTGAGCAGACTGTAAGATTTAAAATTGGATATAAGAGCATTAAACTCCCCCTTTAACTTTTCCCTTTAATATATCTCCCAACCAGTAAGAAAAGAAGCCTCTGAGCTTTAATCAGAGAGGGATTAGCTTTTGTAACGATTAGAATAACGCCACCTGCTGGATACTTACTGTAGAAGAGTTCTGCCCATGAAGGGAAGGTCTTTGAGGGCAAGACCAGGAGTCAGGAAGTGACGGGAGCTAGTGGGAGGAGGAAGGAAGAGACTGGCGCTCAGTCTTGCTCTCTTTCCTCTGGACTCTGGCGGAGAAGGGAGCTAGAAATGCGCTCTCCCTTTAATAGATAGGAATCTAGACCTTTCTCTCTCTCTTTACCAAATTCTTATTCTCCTTAATAAATGCTTAAAAGTCTAACTCTTGCTAAAGCTTATAATTTATTGGCGACCACTCATTAAATATTTTAGACAGACTAGCTAGAATTTTAGCCCTTAACAGATGGCTGACCACGAAGAGGAAAGCTAACCCTCAGTCTTCTTCTGATCTGCTGGTTGGGTAAGAAATTTCCCCTCCCTCTCCCTTTAACTGCTAAGTACTGGTGTACTGGCTGTGTTTTTCCTTTGAATTTTTTCGAATGGACCTTTTAAACTCCCTAATTATCCTATTTTTGATTTTTGTCTGTTTAACCAGACAAATGGGAGATAAGATCATGTTAATGCTTTGTTTTTGTGGATTTTCTATTTTTCTTTTTATTTTTGTTAAAAGAGCCAGCAACTTACTCACACAAGGAAATATCTCTCCCTCTCCCAACCATGCTTTTTCAGAGAAACCTGAAGAGATTCCCACAGCTTTTCCCAGTTCTAACACTAATTGTTGCTCTAATTTTGCATGCCTGGAGGCAATGACCCACCCTCTAGAAGCTTTTAATCCCCTAGCACCTGGAGGCAAAGTGGGGGAAGAGGAATCCAGGCCTGAGTTCAAAATCAAGTCTGATTCAAATTGCTCTGGTCCCTCCCCTCCTCTCCAGACCCCACCCTCTACTCCTCCTATGGCCAAGCCCATTGCTTCCCCTGCCTGGGAAGTCCAGAGATCTGATGCGCATGCTCAACTTTTTCTACCTGCATTTGCAGCTTCAGGCTCAGCCCTTCCCCGGCCTGGCTGTGCTTTTGAGACAATCTTAGAAAACTCTTTAAATTCCAGATATGCTTGTTTTGTTCATAATTTTGCTAACCTGCTTTTGTCTTTAATTAGTAATCTTATAAAGCATTTGTATGGTGAAAAGACTGACAGACAATATAAAGGGGTTAAAGAAGAAAAACTTAAGCTGAATAAGAATGACAATCATCACCATAGTTCAAGACTCCGCTTCTTTTGCCATGGAAGTATATATATTTTACAGAAATGTAGAAGTAAACAGCAAGGTATTGATATGAGTATTGGGGATTTTAGATATCGGAATCAAAAGTGTTCTGAATTCATTCAGAGTGATAGTATCAGTTCAGAGGTTACATAGGATTTCTATGCTATTACATATACATTTTGAAATTAATGGTATAGGTTTATTTTCATAGAGATTTTCATGCTTTTGAGATTGTGTCATACTTAGTTTCTAAAACAAGGAGAATATTTGTAAAAGCTTTTTATAGTCATGTGATCAAGTTTATATTTTATAATACTCTTATTGATATTAAGTTCATATTCATTTAGATTTCCTTAGTTTGAATTTCACTGTATTTTATTGTTCCATGTGTATTTTCTTCTATTCATTCATCTATCTAATTTTGAAACATGGTTTTGATTTCATAATACAATGTTAATTCTAGGAGTATTGTGCTCCCATATTCTGAGTTGTTTGTTTTTGTTATTTTTTTTTCCTCAACTGATTATTTGATCAAACTCTTTAAAGCGTTTCCCTGGCAAATTGGTTGCCATGGCAAGTGTAAATTGATTCTAGAAGTATTATTTTTGATAAGCATATTCCCAAAAAAAAAAAAAAGAGGGGAACATTTGTAAAAGTTTTATTTTTTCAAAAAAAAAAAGTTCTTTGAGATTCTGTTGTGCTTTAACTTGTATTTAAGTATGTTCTGATTTTTCACAAAAGTAATTGTATACTAAGTAAAAAAAAAAGGGGGTATTATTTGAAATTGTTGCATAATTATATATTGTGTTCTGAGTCAAGATGTATTCACATTTTTTGCAATCATTTATTATCCTCAATTTTTAAATCCATATGAGACTTGGATTATGGGAACTTATCATTTAAGACATTAATTGCCTTTATTCTGAGTTATCAGATGCCAGTTGGCCAAGATGCCATCCAATCACAAGAGGAATACATGCAAGAGCAGACACTGAACTGTCACATGAGGGGAGACATGCATGAAGTCAAGGTATGGCCGAGGGAACGGCTTTTGACAAATGTTGAGGTTGGATTCTCTTGGTTTAATATTTTATTTTATTTTTCCCCACAATATTGTACAGATGGCTGGAAGTATTCATCCCACCCATCTCACTTCTACACCTGGCTTCTATGCTCCCTCCTATATGCCTGATGCCATGGACATCTCAATCCCATGCATCTGATTAAGTCTGACTCAGTTTCTTCCAATATGTTTGGTGGCATGGACATATATTCCATCCACCTATTTTAAGCCTGGCATACTGTATGGGCAGTACATATTGCTCAAGTGTGGGAATGCTCATATCCCATCATTTCTCTGTTCTTTTATGGTAACCCCCATAATTATCTCAGGTGTCATGATAAATACAGTGTTGAATTTGGCCTTGACACCTGTTACCAATTATATTAGATTTTTAAATTTCTCATAATGGCATGAGGATAATTAGGCAGATGATGCAAAAAGTGATAAAACAAAGATAAAAATTATTTTTATTAATTAATATTGCAGCAATTGTCTTCTCAATTACCCTCCATGAGGGGGGACTATAGTAATATAATTTTAAAGAATGTTTCAATTTTTGTTTTATTATATGTTTCATGTGTAACAACTAAGATTCTGTATTCCCTTAGACATGTTTTTGAGAACTTTCATTGTTTGATTTGATTATTGACAAAGCTATTTTAAAGTTGTGTTAAGCTCAATTTTGTAGGAAATTTTCCTGGCTGATTAGCAGCATCCACACATCAACCCCTGAAGAGACTTCCATTCTATGACTACACCTAGAGGACATCTGAGAAAAGACTTTCAGAGACTTTAAATGAACAGTTTTGATTTGTTGTTTTTGTTGTTTTTTTTTCTCTTTCTGTTATAATATACACCATCTGTAACGTGTATTCTCTGCAGAGGCCCTCCCTTTGCAAGACTAATGTCAAAGCGTCGGTTCATGAGGACAAAAAAAAAAATCGCCCCTCTGGACAAAACTTTCCTCTCTTCCTTTTCTATATTGTTGTTCACATATTATTAGTTAGCAATAGTTATTATATTCTTTTTACTGTTCCGTCAAGGAAACATTTTGTTTCTTGAGGAACAACAGGGGGGACTGTAACGATTAGAATAACGCCACCTGCTGGATACTTACTGTAGAAGAGTTCTGCCCATGAAGGGAAGGTCTTTGAGGGCAAGACCAGGAGTCAGGAAGTGACGCGAGCTAGTGGGAGGAGGAAGGAAGAGACTGGCGCTCAGTCTTGCTCTCTTTCCTCTGGACTCTGGCGGAGAAGGGAGCTAGAAATGCGCTCTCCCTTTAATAGATAGGAATCTAGACCTTTCTCTCTCTCTTTACCAAATTCTTATTCTCCTTAATAAATGCTTAAAAGTCTAACTCTTGCTAAAGCTTATAATTTATTGGCGACCACTCATTAAATATTTTAGACAGACTAGCTAGAATTTTAGCCCTTAACACTTTTATTGTTCGGACAACAAACAGGTGATATGAATTAGGGAAATAGGAAAGTAGAAATACAAATGAATAGTCTTAGATCTAAGCTTAGTCTATATTCTTTTATAAAACTCACCGAATCCCAAAACTGCCTGCCAGACCGAGAGCCAGAGGTGATCACCAGAAGCACGCCGTTACTGCTAGTGTGCACGAGACAGTGAACTTCCGTTTTACCCTCCTTTTAAGTTGGCATCCCGGAAGTACGGTGTGTTTGGCCATGCTCTCCCGGGCAGCAGCAGGCGCACGGCTGTTCGTCACAGTCTCCTCCCCAAAAGCATGGTTCTTCAAAAGCTGCTTCAGTAGTATATGCTGTTTTTTTTTTTAACCACATTCTGCCCTTTGTTTCATTTGAAAAATAAATTAGTTTGCTCAATGGAACAGCCAAAAATAATATCCTATGCTAGCTAATAATATGTTAATATCAATATAGAAAAAGGAGAGAGAAAAGTTTTGTCCAGAGGGACAGTCCCTCATGAACATGACGCTTTGACATTGGTCTTGTAGAGAGAGGGCCTCTGCAGAGAGTACATGTTACAGATGGTATATAATAACAGAAGGAGATAACAAAAACTAACAAAACAAAACTGTTAATATAAAGTCTCTGAGTTCTCTTGTCTTTTTTTTTTTTTAGTTTAGTTTTGTTTTTGCAGGGCAATGAGGGTTAAGTGACTTGCCCAGAGTCACACAGCTAGTTAAGTGTCAAGTGTCTGAGGCTGGATTTGAACTCAGGTCCTCCTGAATCCAAGGTCAGTGCTTCATCCACTGCGCCATTTAGCTGCCCCCTCTTGTCTTCTTGATGTGGTAAGATGTCATCAGGAAGAAGCTGGATTCTTGTCTGGAAAACTGGGCTCTGGACTCTGGTCTGGAAAGCTGGATTCTCTTCTTTAATTGTTTGAATTGCTGGATTTTTACCAAACCTTAGCATAGCATTGTCAATGATCAAATTAATAAATTCCATTACAAGACCCAGGGGAACATTGTGCACAGTGACTGCAATATTGTTTGAAGAAGAACTGAATGACTTAACTATTCTAGCAATGCAATGATCTAAGACAATACCAAAGGACAAATGATGAAGCATACTATCCACCTCCAAAGAAAGAACTGATATTGATTGAAAAGAGACTGGAGCATGCTATTTTTCACTTTCTTTTTTTCTTTTATTCAAATTTTCTTATACAAAATAAGTAATAGGGTAATGTTTTAGATTATTTCACATGTATAACCTATATCTGATTGTTTACTGCCTTAGGGAGAGGGGAGGAGAGGGAAGGAGGAACTCAAAACTTTAAATAAAAATGTTTATTATTATTTTTAAAAGCATTTATTAATCACATGCACAATGTGCTATGGATTCTGCATGGGGTATTAAAAACCCCCCAAAACAACGTTCCTTGATCTGAAAAAACTTATATTTTACTGGGGGGGGGGGGAGTGAGGAAGAGGGATTTCTAAATAGATATTTTTTTCTTTTTTCTTTTTTTTTCAGGGCAATGAGGGTTAAGTGACTTGCCTAAGGTTACACAGTTAGTGTCAAGTGTCTGAGGCTGGATTTGAACTCAGTTCCTCCCGAATCCAGGGCCAGTGCTTTATCCACTGCACCACCTACTGCCCCAAATAGATATATTTTTAAAACGTATACCTGATAAATGTAAAAAGTAATGAGAGAAGTTGGAGGAATTTCCCTGATATGATTCTTGGCGGGGGCGTTGCGGGGGAGACTCCCTCTAAAGTCCATTCTCATGTGTGCTTCATATACTGGGCAGTTTAATAAAAACCTTATATAGAAAAAATATAGTAAGTATATTGATATAACAAATGCCTATTCCTTTACACTAACATGAAATGTTAATTTATATTGAAATACAAATCTTAGGAATTTCAATAGGCATACACAAACTTCCATGCTATAAAAATTAACCCATAGGGGGCAGCTAGGTGGTACAGTGGATAAAGCACCAACCCTGGATTCAGGAGGATCTGAGTTCAAATCTGGCCTCAGACACTTGACACTTACTAGCTGTGTGACCCTGGGCAAGTCACTTAACCCTCATATCCCCCAAAAAACCAAAACAAAACAAACCAAATCAAAACAAAACAAAACACCCATGATACATTTTGGAAAAAGAAGAAGAAGCCCTGCTCAATACCAGTGAAATCACAGTTCTGGGCAGATTATCTAGCATTGACAGTAAAGGAAAGGTAAAGCTACCAAGGCAGGGAAAAGAGGGATGACCTAAGTTACTTGTCCCATATGGTTAACTTTGAGTCTAGTATTTTTATCTTACATTATTGTTCTTTAGTCATTTCCAACTCTACATTACCCAATTTAGATTTTTCTTGGCAGAGATACTGGAGTGGTTTGCCATTTACTTCTCCAGCCCATTTTACAGATGAGGAAACTGAGGCAAACAGGGTTAAGTGACTGCCTGGGATAACACAGCCATTAAGTATCTGAGTCCAGATATGAACTCAGGATGATGAGCCTTCTTGACCCAAGGCCAGTCACTCTATCCTCTTTACCACCTACTTATACATCCCCAAATCTTTCTCTTTTATTTATTGGTCAATTTGAAGAGTCATAAGGTTGGTAACTTTGGATTTTTGTTAGTGGTTTGGAGCAAAACTTAAAAGAATCTAAAACCAACCCTGAAAATAATACTTAGTTAGTTAGTTTGTTTTGGGGCAATGAGAGTTAAGTGACTTGCCCAGGGTCACACAGCTAGTAAGTGTCAAGTGTCTGAGGCTGGATTTGAACTCAGGTCGGTGCTTTATCCACAGCGCCACCTAGCTGCCCCCTTATTTAGTTTTTAAACCTTAAAACATTAATACAATTGAACTATAATCATTATTCAAACCCTTTTCAGTTCCAAGTTAGTATCCTTGTAACAGAGTAGATAAGGCATTATAATTGTACTCTAACCCCTGCTAACTTTTTCTATCATTAAGTGATTTGTTTAACAGGTAAATTAATGGAGACAGGGCAGTTCAAATCTTGGTTAATGACATGCCCAGCAATTCAAAACTAAGTCTTATGAATTTGTGTATACTGGAAAGTATCCTTTTTAGAGCACATTAACAGGTCTTAATTACTTAATCTCTCCTTTTCTTTGTTTTTCCATTTGTGAAATGTGAAAGGAGAGCTATAATTAAGATAAAGTGGACCAGACTTTGCCCCAGATACAGACATTCAAGGGAGTGGTACATTCTTCTTCTTGGAGGTCCAGAGAGAACTCTTTTCCTTACCTCAAAGTCCTAAACCAACCTATACACCATGGAGGAAAATGAAAGAGCAGCTAGGTGGAGCAGTGAATAGAACACTGTGCTTGGAGTTAAGAAGACCTTAGTTCAAATTTGACCTCAGATACTTCTTAGCTGTGTGACCCTGGGCAAATCACTTAACCTGTTTGCCTCAGTTTCTTCATCTGTAAAATGAGCTGAGAAGGAAATGGCAAACCACTCTATTATCTCTGCCAAGAAAACCCCAAATGAGATCATAAAGAGTCAGGAATGACTGAAATGACTAAACAACAACTTCCTGATTCCAGGACAGGCACCAAGTATCTATGATAGGTTAATGGGGAGAATTTCGAGGGCAGGAAGGAGTTCCTGATACCCCTGAAATCCAATCATTGTAAAGTCTAAAATTCTAGCTATATTGTCTAAAGTATCTAATGAGTGGTCGCCAATAAATTATAAGCCTTAGCAAGAGTTATAGACTTTTAAGCATTTATTAAGGAGAATAAGAATTCAGTAAAGAGAGAGAGAAAGGCCTGATTCATCTATCTATTAAAGGGAGAGCGCATTTCTCACTGCCTTCTCCACCAGAGTCCTCAGGAAAGAGAGCGAGTCAGAGTACCAGGCTCCCCCTTCTTCCTCCCACAAGCAAACGTCACTTCCTGACGCCAAAGAAAAGACGCATGGTCTTGCCCTCTGAGACCTTCACCTCATGGTGGAGCTTTTCTACAGTAAGTCTCCAGCAGGTGACATCATTCCAATTGTTACATCATGAAGGCAGTCCCCTACTCTGACTATGCAAAAGTATGACCCTGGAAATGCATTAGCTTAAAAAGCAACCCTCTGTTGTAAATCCCAACATTTGCCCCTATGTTTCTTCCTTCCAAGTCCTTTGAAAAGATTGTTTTTCTGAGTCACCTTGACCAACAGGTCCAGTAATACTGTTGAAATCAGAATTCTCAAGGACCATGGGAGGTCATGGTGCTGGGGACAATATACGTGGGGGAAAGGATCTCAGAGATTTTAACTGTAAACCTGAAGAAGGTTATCTCATGTATCTTATCCCCTAATTTCCTCTTTGGATGCCTTCTGGTGCAGGAGTGACCCTGAATTTTCAAAAGCTGGTCAAATGGTAAACAAGCTCCAACAGGTTCCCCAGGGCCTGGCGTAGCTCCAAGCATAGGACCAAGGGACCATTAATTATTGTTTGAGAAGCAGCCCAGCTGACTTCCCAGAGGTTCATCCCAAGTTTACTTTAGGGTGAGGAATTTGTTTTCTGGAACAATTCTCAAAGACCATTGATCAAGTCATTGTGACCTGGGTTAGTGGAGGGAGCTGCCACCTCAACAAAATCATAGATCCTGTGTGTAATGAACTCTCTCTCCCAGTGCTTCCCATACCTGTCTCTTTAGTTCTTTAGGCATGGACAGGAGAAGACTAAAAAAGACTGGATTTCCCTAGTTGTCTGGTGGAAGAGTAAGAAAACTTGTTTCATGCTTTTTATAGAGTTGAGTTTGTTTGTTTGTTTGTTTGTTTTAAAGCTTCTATAGTTTGTTTTTGCAGGGCAGTGAGGGTTAAGTGACTTGCCCAGGGTCACACAGCTAGTAAGTGTCAAGTGTCTGAGGGCAGATTTGAACTCAGGTCCTCCTGAATCCAGGGCCGGTGCTCTATCCACTGTGCCACCTAGCTGCCCCTATAGTTTTTTTTTCATATATTCTTTTTTTTATTCTGAATAGAATTTTATATAGTTTTTTAATAGATAGTTTTCAAAGTACCTTCACATACATTGTTGTTGTTCAGCCATGCCCAACTCTTCATGACCCCATTTGGGTTTTTTGGGGTTTTTTTGGCAAAGATGTTGGAGTGGTTTGCCATTTCCTTCTCCAGCTCATTTTATAGATGAGAAAACTGAGGCAAACAGGGTGAAGTGATCTGCCTAGGGTCATGCAGCTAGTGAGTGCCTGACACCAGGCTTGAACTTACAAAGATGAATCTTCCTGACTTTAAGCCTAACACTATCCATTGTACCACCTAGTTGCCCATTATCTCATTTGAAACCTCTTTAAGGGAGGCAGAGAAATTATAGAAATTGGCATTTTATAAATGAGGAAACTGAAGAAAGAAGGGAGGGATAGAGGGAGGGAGAGAGAGAGGAAGGAAGGAAAAAAGAAAGGAAGGAAAGGAGGAAGGGAGGAAGGAAGGAAGGAAGGAAAGAAAGGAAGAAGGGAGGACTTATTATTTATGTGTGAGGCACTGAGCTAAGTACTGGGGATACAAATACAACCAAAGTGAATGATAGTCCCTGTCCTCAAAGAGCTTATATTTTAATGGGGGAGACAACACACACAAGGGAACTAAAAAGCAGTGGCTAGTGTGGCATGCGCATGAGAGGCAGAAATGAAGGTACCCAGCACGATGCCATGGCTTTGGATTTGGGAAGTCAAGAACAGGACCAGGAGAGGTATGAAGTCTGGTTTGGGCCCCTCTACAAGATGATGGAGGTCCCATGTAAAACTTACCATTGGGAGAAGGAGGTAGGCCACGTGGAAGAATATTACAGGTTGAGAAAGTTACAGGGATAATTGGATGTGCCAGAGTGAGCAGGCCTTGGGCACTCAGGAAAATTCCAGGATATGACAGCAGCAAAAGCATTGTTTGATCTAGAAGTCAGGAACATAGCCAGGAACCCCTCTGGGATTCAGAGAAGTTAAGTCGTATGCCTGAGGTCACACAGTTAGTACCCAGCAAGTCTAGGACTAGAATCCAGATCTTCTGACTCCTAGGTCAGTACCCTTGCCTCACTAAATTCCTATAATCCCTATACCACAAACAGCAACCAGATTACACAAAGCTGTTAAGAGTATAAAAAAAACCCTAACAGGGGCGGCTAGGTGGCACAGTGGATAAAGCACTGGCCCTGGAGTCAGGAGAACCTGAGTTCAAATTGGGATTGGGCCTCAGACACTTGACACTTACTAGTTGTGTGACCCTGGGCAAGTCACTTAACCTTCATTGCCAAGCCAAAAAAAAAAAAAGGAAACAATTCATTGAGAAAAATCTCTGCAGCAAGTTTCTCTGATAAAGGTCTCATTTCCAAAATATATAAGGAATAAAGATATAGCTTACTAATTCTCCCTCTCTAGGATCTGTTCACACCAACTTTTCATATGTGGTACTTAAAAATTACTCTCTTAGCTACCAACTAATTGGATGCTGATAAATGAGAGATACTAATGGAATTGTACCTAGAGGCAAATTAGATGGAAGTTATGGTCCATCAGTCTACAAATGCAAAACTTAACTAGAAGACATGAAAGAGGAATTGTTAAGAGAGTCGGCTTACTGTTCTGTTCAAATCTCCTGTCACTTTAGGGCTAAGGAATGTTTCAACAATAGGGCTAGATTCATGAAACCTTTCATAGAGGTAGGCTCTTCCTGCCAGGATTTTTCAACTTCTAAATACCCGCTTTTATTAAATATCAGGCACTGAAGCTGTTACTTTAAAATATTTTGAAAAAAATTAGAATTGTGGTATTTGCTATCACTTTGTAACTTTAGGTTTGTAGTTTCAGGTTTTTAAAACCAAAATATTCTATTTGTATTGTTGTTCAGTTGTGTCTTACTCTTCATTACCCCATTTGGGGTTTTCTTGGCAAAGATACAGGAATGGTTTGCCATTTTCTTTTCTAACTCACTTTGCAGATGAGGAAACTGAGGCAAACAGGGTTAAGTGACTTGCCCAGGGTCACACAGCTAGTAAATGTCTGAGGCCAGATCTCAACTCATGAAGTCTTCTTGACTCCAGGCCAGGCACCATATCCATCACGTCATCTAGCAGCCCTAAATATTCTATACCTTTCCTATAATTAAGTCTCAGTTAGGTGTCTTGGTCACATGCCTTGAGACATGTTTTTCGGGAAACTTAGATGGGGGAATGGTGTTCATCTTTGCTTAAGTCTTCACAAACTCCCTTTAATAGATTTTCAAATAAGTATTTTCCATTTTTTAAAGTAACTGAAGACCTTAAATTATAGGCAATTCTCTAAGACTCATTTGTACAATATACTCAGATTGGCATCGGTGGAGGGAGTTTCCTCACCAGCAGTTCCTTTCATCTATTAAATCACTAATCTACCAAAAAAGATTACAAAAAATTATTAAAATAGTTCAACATTAAGCAATTTAAAGATGATAATTTAGAACAGATTATAAAGAAATAATTAGGTATTTTTTCTATTAATCTTTTAATCATTCAGTCATTAAGCATTTATTAAGTGTTTACTGTATGCCAAAAACTGTACTAATCACTGAGGATACAAAGGAAAGTAACAATCAGACCTGATCTCTTAACTGTTAGCACCTATCCTAATCCTACTTTCATACATAAAACTGATTAAACTTTGCTTTTATAACTCATTCTACTGTTCTGAATATGGAGCCAAACTTTCCTTCAAATAACTGGTCTTCAGATGCTTGGCATCAAAGCCCTTCAAAATCGCCTTATCTCTCAAAGGCCTAGAAAGCTTCCTCTGATTTCCAGCCACTGCAAAGGAAGATGTTGGTTTGCTCATCTAAATCTCAGAACATCTGATATCCTTTTTCCAAAGCAGAAGCTGAAAGAGAATGTTCCAGTGAGCAAAAGCTCCTTATTGATGTCATTAAGAACTTAAAAACACCATAAACTCTCCACTAAACTTACTTTATAAATAATAGCACCTATGATGAAGGCAGAATACCAGACTCAGGAGAGCAGTGGTTTTGCCTTTGATTAGTAAATAGAAAACGTGTTCTGTACATAAGAATCTCTGGCATATTGACTTAGTTTTAAAAAGTAATGTTATCTATGATTCGTTGTATTTTTGTGTATTGTGTAAATATTTCCCAATTACATTTTAATCTGCTTCTTCTGCAAATAGGATTATGGCATATTTGACACCTGTCTTACACTATGGGAGCCCTGGGCTAAGTGTAAAAACAAATTTTGACATCAATTTTTTAAAACTTTGTGTTCTAACTTCTTCCCTCCCCCCCAAGAACTCAAGCAATTCGATATAAGCTATACATAAGAAGTCATGCAAAACATCCCCACATTAGCCAGGTTGTGAAAGAAAACAGACAAAAACAAAACTTCAGATTAAGGAACTATCAAAAAAATTATGCTTCGATCTGTTTTCAGATACCATCAGTTCTTTTTCTGTGAATGGATTGAAATTTTCATACGTCCTTCAGAGTTATATTGGATCACTGCATTGCTGAAAATCACCAAGTCCTTCACAACAGATCATCTTACACTATTGCTGTTATTTTGTATACAGTACATTTTACTCTGCTTCAATTCACATAGGTCTTTCCAGGTTTTTCTGATAGCATCCCTGGGCTAAATGGCTTCCAGAAAGCAGGACAAAAAATTGATGTTCAATAATAAAAAAGAATTTGAAATATTTTTAGAAAGAAAACCAGAATTGAAGAGATTATTTGCCTCACGAACACCCCAAACAACAGAAATACAGAAGGAATTTATAAATGAAGCAGGCAAAGACAACAGTGACAGCAGAGAGACCAGTAAGAGACTTATTTCTTTTCTTTTCTTTTCTTTTTTTTTTTTTAGTGAGGCAATTGGGGTTAAGTGACTTGCCCAGGGTCACACGGCTAGTGTTAAGTGTCTGAGGCCGGATTTGAACTCAGGTATTCCTGACTCCAGGGCCAGTGCTCTATCCACTGCACTACCTAGCTGCCCCCAAGAGACTTATTTCTAAGTTTATGTGACTAGACAGGGTGAGGGCAGGAATCTGGTAGATGTAACAACAAAGAGACAGACAGGAGGTAGTATGGACAGAACTTGGTGACACCCTGCTATAGGTGAAATCAAAATGGAAGGGTATGTACAAGGGAGGACAGGGAGGATAGGGAGGAGTGAGTGATTTGAAGAGGTCAAATCAAAGGCTAGCAAAGAGGGGAAGATGATATCTGAGATCTCAGAAATAGAGGAGCTTTAAGAGAGTGGGTGAGGAGGAGGGGAGAAAGAGCAAAAAGGGTGGAGTAAGGAGGGAAGCCTTACTTTGGAGGTGGCAGGGTGTTCTACTGATGAATGCTCCAATGAGTGAGAAGAGAGAAGGTTGGTGAGGGAAATGAGAGCTTTACAATGGATGAGGTATGGGGGATTGGGTACTTGAAAAGTCTTGTTCTGGGAGGGGAATCCCTGGGGGCAACTTGCACCTTGAGAAGTGGAGGAGCTTGGACACAGAGAGGAGATTTCTAGGCAAATGTAGAAAGAAAGGTCAACAAGAGAGGGTATAGATGAACAGTGGGCTGCATAATCAGGGACATAATGGGGAATGGTACAATAGAAGAAGGTGGCAAGAAGCCCACAGAGGGAAGAGCCTAGAATGGACACCTTGGAAGCTCCTATTACATGAAGAATACAGAGACCAGAGAGAGACCAGATAATTACAAGAGTCGTGAATCAGAGAATGAGGGTCTAGAGTAAACAGAGAGAAGATGAATAATGAAAGGAGTGAGAGAAAAAGAAAGAAAACTTCTAAGGTACCCCAGGCCCATAACAAAAACTGAGGAACAGGACTAGATGAAGGGATGAAAAGGAAGAGGGAGTCTATTTGACTAACTCAAAGGAAAAAAAGAAGAAATATATAACCACAAAAAGCAGGAGAGAAAAAGGAACTAATACACAAAACTCTAAAGAGAAAGGGGATCAAGGGTGAGAGGAGGCAAGCCAGTAGGAACTGGGCCACCTCATACAAAGATTAAAGTAATAAAGGAACATTATACTGTATTTACAGCAGAAGAAGGAACTGGGAACTGAAAAGCTTCAGCACAGACAACATTAATGTATCTAGGAAGAGAGAGAAAATGGTCAAATGGGGAAAAATCTTCGTATCAAATTTCTCTGATAAGAGAAATATATATAAAAATTAATAAATATATGACTAATAGCCATTACCAAATAGATAAATGGTTAAATAATATGAACAAACAGTTCTCAAACTAACTGCAAAGTATTCACGACCACATGTAAAAATTCTCCAAATCACTAATAAAAAGAGAAATGCAAATCAAAACAACTCCAAGCTTTTACCTCACACCTGGTAAATTGGCAAAACTGATAAATCACAGCAACAGGCAATGTTGGAAGGGTTGTAGAAAGTTAATACATTGTTGGTGGAGCTGTGAAATAGTACAACCATTTTGAAAAGCAATTTGGAATTATGTAAATAAAGTGACCAAAATGTCCATACCCTTTGAACCAAAGACTCCATTGCTGGGCTTATACCCCAAGTAAGCTATTGATAAGAAAAGAGTCCCTATATACTCCAAAATATTGATAGCAGCACTTTTTGTGATATCTAAGAAACAAAGCCTATCAATTGACAAACAAATTGTGAAACATGAATGTAATGGAACTGTGCTGTAAGAAATGATGCATATGATGAATATAGAAATGAACAGAAAGATTTACATGAGCTTGTTATGGGGAAATAGGTTGGGGTTTAGGATAGGAGTTAGGGTCTGGGTTGGGGTTTGGGTTTCTTAGGAATTCCTCTTTAAAGAATTACACCCTCTTGCACACAAATTGAATAGAATAAGATAATAGTTTATTTAGGGGCTGGGGAAGGGAAACCAAGAGAGAAATCCTTGGACTTCTTCTCATGGGGAGAAGGCATGGCACAGAGGTGGCTCTGAGATACCAATCTCCTTGAGCAGGAGACAGGCAGATAACTTTTATAGAGGACTGATGGGGGTGATCATCTGACTGTGGAAAGTTCCCTTATTGGGGGAGGACCATCCCCACTGGTGGTGGCTGGGGGAGTTGGGTGAGGGGTGGCTGCAGATCTCTCAAGCCATCTCTCTGCTCCTCAGGCCACAAAGGCAGCAATCAAACCTAATCTTTTGTTGTTGTTGTTGTTGTTGTTTGTTTGTTTTTTATTTTTTATTTTTAGTGAGGCAGTTGGGGTCAAGTGACTTGCCCAGGGTCACACAGCCAGCAAGTGTCAAGTGTCTGAGGCTAGATTCGAACTCAGGTACTCCTGACTCCAGGTTCGGCCCTCCATCCACTGCGCCACCTAGCTGCCCCAACCACACCTAATCTTATCTCCCCAGGGGTTGGGGAGAGTAGAATGAAGGGTGGTGGTTCCGGAGCTAGCTCAGTCCTGATGCCACTTATCTCTTTAGGTGTGTCTGTCCTTTGGGTTAGTTTCTCAAGGAGAAGGTTCCTTGATCTCCCCAGACAACTTCTGGGGTGGCCTGGGCCCATAACAAACTGATGCAGAGTGATAAGCAGAGCCAAGAAAATAATATACACAGAGACTACAACAATGTAAATCAAAAGTAAATGTAATAAAATTATAAAGATCAAGCAAGACTAGAATGAAGTGATATGAGAAGACACCCCCAACCTACCCCTTCATGAAGGTGGGAGGTCTACAGGTGGTTTTAGATTTTTTTCAATGTATTGATCAGTTGTAATGACTTTTTTCCTCTCTGAAAAAATAGAATTTGTCATATGGGATGGCTCTTTGGGAGGAGGAGGGGGATGGACACATTAGTAAAAACTTATTTAAGAAAAAGAAAGGGGGCAGCTAGGTGGTGCAATTGATAGAGCACCTGCCCTGGAGTCAGGAGTACCTGAGTTCAAATCCAGCCTCAGACACTTAACACTTACTAGCTGTGTGACCCTGGGCAAGTCACTTAACTCCAATTGCCTCACTAAAAAAAAAAAAAGGGAAAAAGAAAGGAGGACCAGCTCTGGATTCAGGAGGACCTGAGTTCAAATTTGGCCTCAGATATTTGACACTTACTAGCTGTGTAATCCTGGGCAAGTCACTCTCATTGCCCTGCAAAAAGAAAAAAAGAAAAGAAAAAGAAAGAAGGAAACAAAGTGCCATCCAGACTGGAGATTTCTGTACACACGTAAGCCAAAGGCTTCCTCCTACAAAGAACCCAAGTATACTTTGGAGACTTCTCACTTCCTTGGCACTTTGCTCCCACTCAAGTGTAATCTAGGATCTACAGTATCTGGAATTGTACCAAGGGTAGTTAACCTGTTCTTCTTATAAGCACTCAGGATCATGAGGCTTCACTTTATACAACTTAAACAATTAGTTTTTATTTACATAAGAAAATGTAGAGAAAAGACTCCTATCTGAGTCTGTTGAGTTAGTACTCCCTCACCTGTGGGCAACCATTCCCTAGAGACCTGTACCTTCTCTATGAATTACAGTATTGCACTGGATGGGGTCCCAACTGGAGGGAGAGGGATAAAGCTACTGGTTCCCTCTTTCACAATGATATTCCCTTCTAATGTCCTTCTGTACCACATTGCTCTCCTCCAGTGTAAATGCTCTTTACCTTCTCCCCAACTCAGGTCTCTCCAGCAGATGGTGCTCATTATTTTATCTCCAGGGAACCAGCTCTCAAATAGTTAGCATAGTGTTTTAGCCCTTTCAAAGCCTGCAGGCCACATTCCTTTTAGCCTTTTGAAACCTTCGGGTAGTTTATGCCATATACATGTATATGTATGTGAAAGTGTATATATATGCACACCAACCAACACCTGAGTTCCACAGCCTCACCCTCCACATAAAGGGTCTATTTGGATGGTCTTAGGAACAAATCTTTAGACAATTTAAATGGATGTTTTCCACTTCTGGGTAGGTTCATGATAAACTGTCCCAGTTGTCTCCTTCAGGAACTAGTTACTGACTGTGTTTCCTGCCAGTAGCACTCCCAGGATCTTCCATTGAATCTTGGGGTTAAGGAGACTAGCCTGCTTTCTTTTCTGTTTTTTTTTTTTTTTTGGTGTGTGTGAGGCAATTGGGGTTAAGTGACTTGTCCAGGGTCACACAGCTAGTAAGTCTCTGAGGCTGAATTTGAACTCAGGTCCTCCTGAATCCAGGGCCGGGTGCTCTATCCACTGCACCACCTAGCTGCCCCTAGCCTGCTTTCTTAGTCGCTTTCCATCACCCATCTTCCTTTAGAGCAACTGGGCTAGATTATGCAAATTATCCTTGTTTGATTTGCCAATGCTCTTTAAAAAAAAAAAAAGGGACTGGCCAAGCTACTCTTGCTGCTTGCCCCAAGGGTTAAGATTTATGTCTTTAATATAGATAGACCCCAAGGCCATAGGAACAAATTCTAAGGTGAATTGAGATACTCCTAGTTTTGCCAAACTGAATCCATTAGCTAGAAACAGAGGTGGGTGGTGGGTAGGTGGGTGATGATTCATGATTCAGGATAGACTATATGACCTTTATGATCTCTTCCAACTCTGAAATTCTATTGTTCTCAGATTTAAATATTTTTAAAAGAATCAACTTAAACCAAATGCTATCATTCAGGATTTATATTTTAAATTATTGTTTTAAATCAAAGACTGATATGCTAGATAAGAACAGTCAGGCACAAGTCCCAGGCAAATTTGTGAATAGTCAAAGTTTATCCTTGTAGTTCCAAAGGTATTTCTTCTGCCTCTTTCCCTTTTGTTTCTAATTTGAGGCACCTTCCCATCAAAACCTGTTCTCTGGGAGTGATCTGATGATCAGGCATTTCATTTAGCCTGAATAACTTTGAGTTGCTTTTCCTAGGGGCATTTGTATGTTAAGCCTTATCTTTAATTTTGGAACAAGATTTTGTCCAGAGTTTAAAGAATGTTAGGCATCAGGAAGCAGGTAGGGGAGGTATTTTTATTTTCCTCAATGGGGCTTTTCAAATCTCAACTAAATAGGCACAGAAAAGGCCTTCAAAGTCCAGGTTAAGCGGATGGAGGCGATGGGCGCCTCTTTCATATGAAAGGACCATGTAATGCAAAGCCTGTTTGGATGGCAGTGTGCCATTTCCAGAAAATACAGCTTAGCCTAACAGCTTGAGAGAAAACAACAGTGCAGAATTAACACCAACTGGAAATGCCTTGGGGGGAAAAATCTTGAGAAGTGTAAGAAAACTCCAATCTGCAACGCCTCCCACCGCCTCCCCGCCTTCTTTTCTCAGGACTTTTCCCCCTTCCTAAGGTGATTGAGGGCAGAATAAGGAAGTAAGGAGGAAATACAATGGAAGGGAGGGTTGGCGGGTAGTTTATAATTTCAGGGTCCTTTCTGCAGGGTCAAGGTCACTCGGACCATAGCTCTACTCCCCCCCACCCCATTTTTCTTCCCTTTTTAACCCAAATTTTGCTGCCCTAGCGGTGATGCAATCGAATTCCTAAGGACTAGGTGCAATCAGATTTCACTGGATCAAGAGGTGGAGGTGGAGGTGGAGGTGGGGGTGAGGGGTGGGAGGGAAGGAAGGGAGGGGCTCAGCTTGGCACAGGATGGGTGGGTGAGAAACTTGTTTTTCCGGAAGAGGGGCTGCGCTCTCACTGGGCATCAGAGGGGCGACCGTCCTACCGGGAGGGAGAAAGGGGGCCACGGCAGTAGCGGAGCACGAGTTGGCTCCCGGCTGCCTCCCCCCGGCTGCGCTGCGGCGTGTCCCGTCCTCCCCGCCCCCCTCTCTCCACCTCCAGGCCCCCTCAGTGACAGCTTCCCCCCTACTCCCCGTTTGCCGCCCCCTCCCCCTCCGCATTGCCCAGCCCAGCTTGCAGCGCGGCGCTGGCGGTTGCGGCTTGGGCGCAAACCTTTGCAGCCTCTTTCTCCACGCTCCACCTTTCCCTCTCCAGGCTGCAGACGCGTCCCGGCCAGCTGCGCGGTTCAGCCCCAGAGGGCGGGGATTTTGCTTCAAGAGGCAGCGGCTGGGTTGGGGTTGGAGTCAAAGGGCGCAGGCTCCCTCCGGGGTGGACGGACTGAGGAGGTGGTGGCCGCTGAGTTCCGGGGACTAAGCGAGGGCATAAAGGAGGAGGAGGAAGGCTGGTGGGAGAGCCAAGCGGTGGGGAGCTGGGGGCGGGGAAGGTCCAACTGCGGAGGCCCGCAGAGCTCTAGCTCTGGAGTGAGAGGGCCCGGAGAGCCACGAGCCACGAGCCGCCCGATCCGGGAGGGAAGAAGGTGAGTCCGAGGAGTTGGAGCAGCCCGTTTCCTGGGCGCTCTCTGTCCTTCCTTCCCTCCTTGCTTTTGCTCATCTCTACCCTCACCCCCATCTTTCCTTCTCTTCCTTTCTCTTTCCTCTGCTGGAGTAACTTAGACCTTAGAGCTCCACGCTGCTTTCCTTTGGGGACCCCCCCCCCACACACACACCTCGTCTTTCCCAGGCGATCTGTTGTTTGTCGGCTTTGTTTTATTTTCAGTTGAGTTACAGGATCCGTACCTTCTACGTTAGAGAGGGCACCGGTTTCATATCGCCCGAGAGAAGGTCGCTTGCTGCTCTGGTGCCCCCTCCTTCCCCGCCAGTTCTGTGTCTAGTTTCCATTCTCTCTCCCCACCCCACCCCGCCGCCCCTGGAGAGGTCTGGCATTCTTTGCAAAGATGCTCTGCTCCAGTGGAGGGGTCCCCCCACCCATGTTCCTCATTAGCATGCTCTCGGTTCACTGATTCTTTTTTGTTCTTGGGTTCTGTCATGAATGTTAATGTCAAAAAATAAAATATATCCTCATTGGGAAAATGAAGTTCCTGTTCTAAACTATATAAGTCTATTTGCTCAGCCGATATAGGAGGGTGGGAGAAAAACGAGTGACTTATTCACCTCTGCCTGTATCCCTGAGATTTTTTGGTCTTCATTTTGTTTTCCTATGTTATCACCGGGGAAGGGGTGATTTGGGGCAGGTGCAGTTGGGGCAGGGGGTGGCTGGGACGGGGAAGAGGAACCAGGGCTTCCTGCGGTCCGCGGGCACCTTGCTGGTTGCTAGTCTCCATCAGCGTCCCGTCTGCATCCAGAGACTCACTTAAGCTCATTTCGTGAAACATGAAGGAGTGTCTCTCAAAAGAGAGAGGAAACAGGATGGGTTACGCTATGTGTGGGTGCATCGTTGTGGTGGTGTTGGGGCGAGGCAAAACTTTAACGCTGTTGAAGTGGAAACCTTCCTATGACAACACTTTTTGTTGTTGGAATGGGTCTTAAAGTACCAGTGTTATAACTGACTTAATGGCCAACCTGTGATAGAACCAAGGGTTTTAAAAAAATCGTTATTTTCCATTGCTTTTTTTTTTTTACATTACTGATGAAATTGTCTTTGTGATATTGGGAAGCTACCCACTTTTACAAGACTTCATACCATTTTTCAATTTGGGAAAACAAGTTTCTGTGACTTTTCCCTTGGAAAATTCCTCAGTTGTTTGGGGGGGGGGAGGGACTTCCAGCTCTAAGTTAAAGTATAACCCAAGGAAAATTGAAGAGGGAGTGGGTGATTCCGGGAAAGGTCCATTTATCCAGTAGAATATTCAGCAGCTGTCATTTGGACTTGGCATTACTTAGTTTAAGGATATGAGGTGGGTACAAATTTAGGCCTTTGCCATGTGTGGTGCAGAGTGCTGGGCCTGGAGTCAGGAAGACTCAGCTTCCTCAGTTCAAATCTAGCTTCAGATACTTACTAGCCTGTGACCCTGGTCAATTCACTTCACCCTGTTTGCCTCACTTTCCTCATCTGTTAAATGAGCTGGAGAAGGAAATGGCAAACCACTCCAATATCTTTGCCATGAAAATGCCACATGGGTCACGAAGAGCCAGACATGACTCAACAATAATAATGTATTTCTGGATTTTTTCAGACTGGCTGTCCCTGGAGATATATTTTATATACACCTTTGTAATGGCTGTCCTTTTGATTCCTTTACAGAATCACCACTGATGCTCTTTCCCCTGCTCTTTATGTGACTTTTATATAAAGTAATTCCTTATGAGAAGAAAATAGTTTATTTCTAGACCATAATTAATTTGGGGGGAGGGGCCAGGGCAATGAGGGTTAAGTAACTTGCCCAGGGTCACACAGCTAGTAAGTGTCAAGTATCTGAGGCTGGATTTGAACTCAGGTCCTCCTGAGTCCAGGGCCAGTGCTTTATCCACTGTACCACCTAGCTGCTCCCACAATAGCTATTAATGTGTTAAATTTGACTTCAGCATAGAGGCAAATTGGATGATGGGATATTATAGTTAAATAGTAGAAACTGGAGTTTTAAAGTAATTTTGAATTTCTGCCAAGAGTATCAGGTTCTTACTAGGCTTCCTACCAGTTACTTACAGGAATGAAAGAGATTGTTTAGAGGGCAAAAAAAGAAAATAGTGGGGGAGGATTGTCACTATAATATTTTTTCCACATAAATATTTTATTATTTTCCAGTTACATTTAGAGATAATTTTCAACATTTGTTTTTATAAGATTTCTAGTTTCAAAATTTTCTCCATCCATCTCCTCCCTCCACCCTCCCCAAGACAGCAAGTAATCTGATATAGGTTATATATGTACAATCACATTAAACATATTTCTGCATTAGTCATGTAATGAGAGAAGAATCAGAGCAAAAAGGAAAAACCTCAAAAAAGAAAAACAGCAACAACAAAAACAATAGAAATAGTATGGTTTGATCTGCATCCAGATTCAACAGTTTTTTTTCCCCTGGATTTGGAGAGCATTTTCCATTATGAGTCCTTTGGAACTATCTTGGACCATTGTATTGTTGAGAAAAATCAAATCTATCATAGTTGATCAACACACAATGTTGTTGATACCATGTGCAATGTTCTCCTGGTTCTGCTCATCTCACTCATCATTAGTTCATGCTAGTCCTTCCAGGTTTCTCTGAAATCTGCCTGCTCATCATTTCTTACAGCATAATAGTATTCCATTATATTCATATACCACAACTTGTTCAGCTATTCCCCAGTTGATGGGCAACCCCTCAATTTCCAATTCCTTGCCACAACAAAAAGAGCAGCTATAAATGTTTTTGTACATATAGGTCCTTTTCCCTTTTTTATGATCTCTTTGGGAAAAAGACCTAATAGTGGTATTGCTTGGTCAAAGGGTATGCACAGCTTTATAGCCCTTTGGGCATAGTTCCAAACTGCTCTCCAGAATGGTTGGGTCAATTCACAACTCCACCAACAATGCATTAGTGTTCCAATTTTTCCACAGCTTCTCCAACATTTGTTATTTTCCTTTTTTGTCATATTAGCCAATCTGATAGGTGTCAGGTGGTACCTCAGAGTTGTTTTTATTTGCATCTCTCTAATCACTAGTGATTTAGAGCATTTTTTCATATGGCAATAGATAGCTTTGATTTCTTCATCAGAAAACTGCCTGTTCATATCCTTTGACCATTTCTCAATTGGGGAATGACTTGGGTTCTTATAAATTTGATTTAGTTCCCTATATATTTTAGAAATGAGGCCTTTATCAGAAGTACTGGCTATAAAAATTGTTTCCCAGTTTTCTGTCTGCCTTCTAATTTTGCATGCATTGCTTCTGTTTGTACAAAACCTTTTTAATTTAATATAATCAAAATCATCCATTTTGCATTTCATAATATTCTTTATCTCTTGTTTGGTCATAAACTGTTCTCCTTTCCAAAGATCTGAGAGGTAAACTATTCCTTCCTCTCCTAATTTACCTATGGTATCACCTTTTATGTCTAAATCATGTACCCATTTTGACCTTATTTTATTATAAGGTGTAAGATGTTGGTCTATGCCTAGTTTCTGCCATACTCACTTTCAGTTTTCCCAGCAGTTTTTGTCAAATATTGAATTCCTATCCCAGAAGCTGGAGTGTTTGGGTTTATCAAACAGTATATTACTAAGGTAATTTACTACTGTATCTCCTGTGCCTAACCTATTCCATTGATCCTCCACTCTATTTCTTAGCCAGTACCAGATAGTTTTGATGACTGCTGCTTTATAGTAAAGCTTCAGATTTGGTACAGCTAGTCTACCTTCCTGTGCATTTTTTTTTCATTATTTCCCTTGATATTCTTGACCTTTTGTTTTTCCAGATGAATTTTGTAATTATTTTTTCTAGCTCTATAAAATAATTTTTAGGTAGTCTGATTGGTATGGCACTGAATAAGTAAATTAATTTAGGTAGAATTATCATTTTTATTATATTAGCTTGGCCTATCCATGAGCAATTGATATTTTTCCAGTTATTTAGGTCTGATTTGATTTGTGTGAAGTGTTTTGTAATTGTGATAATAGAGTTCCTGGGTTTGTCTTGGCAAATAGACTCCCAGTCATTATAATATTTTAAGGGATATAGAGATGTTTCTCATTTGACCCCCTCCTTGGTTTCCTTATTTGTAACATTAGGGGCCTCTAGATGGTGCCCTCCATTCAAGAGGACCTGAGTTCAGATGTCACCTCAAACACTAGATGTGAGACTCTGGGCAAGTCACTTAACCCTAATTGCCTTAAACATTAGGGCCCATCTCCAGTTGTCCTGTCATATATATATATATATATATATATATATATATATATATATATATATCTTGCCACTGGACCCAGATGACTGGAAGAGAGAGTGGGGTTGGTGACCTTGCACAGCTCTCCCTCATTTAAATCCAATTCAGTGAAAGTCATGACATCGCCCAGATGTCATGGCCCTCTTCTAGAATAAGCACAAGCAACATCTGTAAGATTGAGATAAAAAATAGCAGTATTCTCTTGAAACTAGTGTGAGGAGTAAATGCGATGTGCTTTGATAGCCTTAAAACATGATATAAATGTCAGGTGCTATAGTTTTTATTATTTTTCTAGTTCTCATTTTATATTCAATGGAATTCTGATAGAAGTGATCTTAGAACAGGTCACTATTCTACAGGTTCCGTGTGTGTGTGTGTGTGTGTGTGTGTGTGTGTGTGTGTGTGTAACATTTTCACGATTGCAGAGGTGGATATAATTGCCTTTTTTTTTTTTTTAGTGAGGCAATTGGGGTTAAGTGACTTGCCCAGGGTCACACAGCTAGTAAGCGTTAAGTGTCTGAGGCCAGCTTTGAACTCAGGTCCTCTTGACTCCAGGGCCGGTGCTCTATCCACTGCGCCACCTAGCTGCCCCCTATGATTGCTTTTTTTAACTAAATAAAATTGTCGGCATATACGTTTATCTTTGTAGGTTTACTGAAAGTATCCTTGGGGCAACTCCAGTAGCAGACAGGATGATAGGGATGAAGTATGCTTCATCTTGTGCACATATGGTTTGGATTTTTTTTTCCCATTGAGTCTTTATAAGTTGAGATCTTTTCATTCCACATAATTTTTAAAATTTTATTTTAAAAATTGCAAACTTAAACTCCAAATAAAATGGGGCTTTCCATATACATAGTATAACAGAAGAAAAGGACTATCTATACATGAAACTGTATAGCTATCTCTGTAATGGATAACCTTTTTTTTTTTCAAATACACAATAAGTTCAATATGTGACTTTCAAAGCTATCCAGTGTGTCTTTGGTTCTTCCTTGTCTTTCTTCTCTTCTGTGTATTTAAAAGTAGATGTTTCAATCCCCTCCCCTTCCTTCCTCTCTCCCCTCCCTCCCTTCTTCCTTTCCTTCCTTCCTTCTCTACTGCCCTATCTCTTCTCTGGAAAAGAAAAAGAAATGAAGTCTTTGTAAAAAAATATGATTAGTAAACAAAATGAAGCTCTGCATTGGCCCTGTCTGAAAATCTGTCTCTGCATCTTGGGTCCATTATCTTTTGGTCAGGCAGTGTGTAGCATGCTTCATCATCAGTCATTCGTTCTGCATAGTCTGGAGGTTATGAATATTCAGTATGGTAATATCTATGAAAAGGTTGTTTTTAGATTTTTTTTTAATTGGTCACTGTTATGCCCAGTTGATTGTGGGCAAATTATTTCTGTGCTGATGCTCTAGTTCTAATACAGTTTATTTGTTATAGTCTCAATCTTTTGAGATTTGTCTTTGCAGAATGGGATTTTGTCAGTTGTTGGTTTATAAAGGAGTATGAACTTCTAATATATTATTTGTATTTGTCTCATTCCTTGATGGGAGTTCAGATAAAAATGATTCTGGGACAGGTTGCTTTCCTGCCATTATTCTTTTGTAGTTAATGGTCTGTAGAATATTGCACAGATGGATAAAATAATGACTTTTTATAATTGAATAGAAATGTTGGGACATAAGCTTATCTTCTGAAGACTCACTGAAAGCATCTTTGGGACAAATCCAGGAGTAGACAGTATGACAAGAATGACATATACCCATTTTTATGAGATTTTTATTTCTTCTGCTAAGTATCTGTATTTTGAAAGGTATTTGTTTTATGTAGCTGGGAGATTATAATTATTGCTATTTATTAGTTATTGCTACCTATTAATATTCTTAAATGTTTATAGTTCAGTATTACGCTTAGGTGACTGGACAACAATTCTATTTATGATTGGTTTGGTTCCAATACAGATTAGTTGTTGGATTTTTGAGGTCTGTTATTTGTAATATGGGGTGTCACAGTGTATAGAATACTGGGTTTGAAATCAGGAAGACTCATATTCATGAGTTAAAATCATATATTTTACTCGCTGTGTGACCCTGGGCAAGTCACTTTTTTTTTTGGTGGTGCAATGGGGGTTAAGTGACTTGTCCAGGGTCACACAGCTAGTAAGTGTCAAGTGTCTGAGGCCAGATTTGAAACCCAGTACTCCTGAATCCAAGGCCGGTGCTTTATCCACTGTGCCACCTAGCTGCCCCGGCAAGTCACTTTTAATCTTGTTTGCCTTAGTTTCCTCATCTGTAAAATGAGCTGGAGAAGAAAATAGTAAGCCACTCCAGCATTTTTGCCAAAAAAACCCCAAATGGGGTCATTAAGAGTCAGACATGACTGAAATGACTCAACAACAAAGTTTATGAAAGAAAGCCAGCTTCTGATGCAGGTTGGTAGCCATCAAATCATGTGTTGCTTCTGATGCAGGTTGGTAGCCACCAAATCATGTGTTGCTAGGTGTAGTTAGTGGCTATGAAGTGGTCCTATGTTGTGCTGGTAACAGGGTTGGCAGTGACTTTTACTCATCCTAACTGTCTTTGGGCCCCATTCCCTTTAGGAATAGCTCAAACCAAGCCCAGGAAGATGTCTGTGGGTCAGGCTCAGTGCCAGCCTCATCTGTCATACCCCTCCTGGCCATGGTTGATTCATTGCCCAGAGGAACCCAGTTTAAGTATTCTTTTTGCCTTAGGAAGCTGTAAAAATGAATCATAATCCTCTAAATTCTGGGTCCCCAGCCAGAGATGGAACTCTATCAAAAGAGGGCAGTTTTAGAGCACTCCCTCCTCCCAAGAGGCTCTCTCCTAGTTGTCCATTTGAATGACTTACCTAGATCAGCAAAATGAGTACAATTATCCCTTCCACATTTGGGTCGGCATAAGAAATTAAATGGGGAGTTTTGTGGGAGCTGCAGACAACACACAAAGGCCAGCAAATGACACAGAAAAAGTTTAGAAACTCAGAAATGTGTAAAATATATGGATAGTATTATATTCAACAGAATTTTATCTTTTACCATAAATAGTCACATTTTTCTTCTTCTCTGGTACAAAGGGAAGGCCAACAGTGTTTACTCAGATTTTTGGGATCATGAAGGCACTGTGCCTCTAACCCCCTAGATGTGGAAGGGATAACTGTTAATTTACAGGATTTGTCAAAATTGCAGATTTAAAAGATTTAACTAAATGTTTAAACAAACTTTTTTCTTTTTTTTCTTTTCTCCTTTTTTTGGTGAGGCAATGAGGGTTAAGTGACTTGCCCAGGGTCACACCGCTCGTAAGTGTCAAGTGACTGAGGTCAAATTTGAACTCAGGTCCCTCCTGAATCCAGGGCCAGTGCTTTATCCATTATGCCACCTAGCTGCCCTTAAACAAACTTTTTAAGAAATGTATTTTCCTGTGCTGAAGAGTGTTAGCCTAAGGGGAAGAAGGGAAAAGTAATTGCTGTAGTCTGGAGGGGTTTTCAGCGACAGTTATCTATCCCTACATTCTTCAGTCATATCACCCAGATTCTGGAGTCCTGGCGATTCTTTCCCCCAACCCCCATCGCTGCTTACTGGCTCCTATGTGCTTCTTCTTCCCTCCTAGATTCTCTCCATATTTTCTTCTTAGAATGGAAGAAGTTAGCTTGTCAATGAGAGCAAGGCCCTGCCAGTAGTCCTAGAGTTGATTTAACTCTTGGGGCATTCTTATCTCCTTGGAGATTCCTAAGGTAATGCTATGTATGGAGTTATTTCATAAGTGCTCAATTTTTGCAGCCTGCAGTATTGTGTTGCCCTTTTGGCCATTTGCATAATGTACATTGATCAGTAAGCCTGGGCTCCTTGAGATGACTCTGTCTGTGATATCTGTTATCACTAAGTTCATTCTGAATTGTCATCATTGAGTCCCTCTGTTTTATTTTAAAAATCAGCATCGGGGCAGGTAGGTGGTACAGTGGATAAAGCACTGGCCCTGGATTCAGGAGTACCTGAGTTCAAATCCGGCCTCAGACACTTGACACTTACTAGCTGTGTGACCCTGGGCAAGTCACTTAACCCCCATTGCCCCACAAAAAAACCAAAACAAAACAAAACAAAAATCAGCATGACAGTTTGTTGGGAGCTTCTTTCACATATTATTGGATGTCATGCATGGAGGGCCTTTTGGTTAATGCTAGTTTAACATTATTATTAATTATTATTATTATTATCATCCTTAGGTTAATCCAGGGAAGTACAGGTATTGTCCCCATTTGACAGATAAAAAACAGGCTTAGAATGTAAGCATCCAGAACACAGAGATTTTTGTATTTTGGTCTTTGTATCCCTGGTACCTAGCAAACTTCTTATAACCTAGAAGATTAATGAATCTTTGTTGAATTGAATTGACTTACCCTTCGTTTAATGTCAAGGGTAGGATTTGAACTGAAGTCTTAATGTTTCCAAGGACAGTGCTCTCTCCAGTATACCACACTTCCTTTCTAATACTGTAAACAGCAATTAAAAAACATCTCCTGTTGCCTGTCACTTCACTTTCATGTCAGATTTTATATGTGTAGTTAACATTCATATAGTGCCATAATGTTTACAAAACACTTTACATGTGTTAACTCATTTGATGCTCCCAGCAATCCAGTGAAGTAGTTTTATATCTACTTTTTATAGTTGAGGAAGCTGAGACAGCAAACATTTAAGTGACTTGTTCAGGTAACTCAGGCTACTCTGTTAGTAAGTGTTTGAAGTAGGATTTAAATTCAGGTCTTTCTGATTCTAAATTCCAGACTTGATTCTTCTGTCGAATTTCCTTGGAGTGTCTATGTCTTTGACTGACATAGACTGACATAGACACTCCATTGAGGGTCTTGTGATCTGTTTGTGTTGGAAGATTTTACACCTTTTTCTTCTTTCTTTTCTTTTCTTTTTTTTTTTTTTAGGCAGTTGGGGTTAAGTGACTTGCCCAGGGTCACACAGCTAGTAAGTGTTAAGTGCCTGAGGCTGGATTTGAACTCAGGTCCTCCTGACTCCAGGGCTGGTGCTCTATCCACTGCACTACCTAGCTGCCCCTCTTTCTTTTCTTAATAGTACTTTTTTTCTAATTACAAGACTACTTTTTTTTTTTTTGGTGATGCAGTTGGGGTTAAGTGATTGCCCAGAGTCACACAGCTAGTGTCCACTGTACCACCTAGCTGCCCCTTGAACTGGTATTCTTATCACTTTTATTCAGTTGTGCTTTCTTTCCCCCCTTATTACTTAGGATATATGGATTAGAAGGCAGAATTAAGATGAAGGCAATAGTTAGAAAGGTCTGTCTTACTATTTCTGGAAGTCCAAAAAAGTTTTCTTCATGCTCATAATCCTTGGTGAACCCTGCTTCCTGATTATTTCCTGCAATTCTCCCGGTGATATTTTTTCTGAAAGTAGGTCTTGTCTACTTTTAGAAGAAAAACACACCATATAAATCTCCTTTGTGAAACATTATGTTTTTCTTCTTAATAGACAATCTTATTAAAGTATTCCATTTTTAGTCATTATATAAAAAGGATATTAAAACAAGCAGGATCCATTTTTAAATGGTAAGTTAGTGCTTTTTAAAAAAGCAATTTAGAACCATTATCTAAATATGCCATCAAGTGGTTTTTGTTTTGTTTTAGGTCATAAAGAAACTTTACTTTTTGTGATGGTTTTCAGCAGGAAACATGCAGCCTTTGTTTTTAACAGTGTAATAGTATTCCTTTTAGGGATGTGGTATAGAAGTGGGGGCTTGCATTTGAGAGACAGCAAGTCTGGATTGGACTCAATCTTTTGATATTTAAGAGCTGTGTGACATTGTGGGAGTCACCTAACTTCTCTGTTTTTGTTTCTGACTGGAGTTAAGTTCATTGGTACCACCTGCTTCAAAGGGTTGTTGTTTAGATCAAAAGCATGTCATCAGACCATCCATCTATAGTTGAAAGGGACTTCAGAGTCCCTCTGATATAGAGGTTCTTTTCCTTTTTGTTGTGTTGGCAGTCTGGTGAAACCTATAGTCCTCTTCTCAGAATAATCTTTTTAAATGCATAAAATAAAATACATAAGATTACAGAGGAAACCAACTGTAATGAAATGCAATTATCAAAATACTAAAAAAACCCACAAAAACCAAAACAAACTCACCAAGTTTCAGGTTAAGAACCTCCCCCAATTTTATAGATGAAGAAACTGAGGTCCAGAGAGGTTGTGCCTTGCAGGTAGTGGGCATCAGAGGCAGGTTTGAACCCAGGTCCTCTGACACCAGTACCAAGACTCTCTTTGTACCATGCTGCCTCATGTAATTTAAGCTATAAGACCATATAGATGTCAGCAATGCCGGGGTGACTTCCTAAGTGAGACAGAATTATAATGCAATAATGATTAGTTGGAATAGAAAGTTTTTAGAAGCTAGATATCTCTCAGTATCATTGGAATTCTTGAACCGTGGCCTGAAATGGATTGCTCTTGTCATTTTAAATCTGGACCACTGACAGTTAACTTGATACTATCCTACAAATGCTTTAGTCAAGAGGGACCCATTAAAGCTCTGTCATCTTACACAGACTAACTTCCATTCGGTCTAGGTTGTCTGAAGCCCCACAGGCTTTCTGAATGTTAAATTATAAGAGGGGAAAGCTTCAGAATGAGCATTTGAAGTTAATATTAAATTTGCTCAGCTCAAAGTTATTTTAAATAAGAGTTCACTTTAGCATTACTCTCTATCTTTTAAAATCTTTGCCTTCTCACTGCCTAGTGCTTTTTACATGGTCAGTGTTTTTGAGATAATGGAGAATTGGGGACTTCTTTCAGGAAGCTTTCCTGCTTCACTCTTCCAGCTGAAAGTATTTGTCCGGAGCACTTTGTCTGGATTTTCCTTAGCTCTTATCATGCTTTGTGGACATATTGAACCAAGTAGCCTAAGAAGGGATGAATGGGGACCCAGTCTGGAAAGGGAGCATCCCTGTTGATCAGAGTGGGATAAGCTTGGGAATGCCCCCCTGCACTTCAGCCTGGGTGAGATAGACGACAACAACAACAATAACATAAATTTTACAAAAATTAAAAACCTTCACAAATCTGAAAGCAATAACACCATCACACACAAACACATCTTTTAGTAGCAAGTGACTAAATATATTTCCATTGCATCAGGAAAATTTAGGAGATGGTCATTCGGCCCACAGGGAGTAGATTGCCATATCCTTCTCAGGAACAGTGTTGAGTTGATTTGGTCATGGTTCTAGAACTGGAGAGAAGGGAATTGGAGCAGAAGGTAGCTTGGGAGTAGGGAGTGAAATAAAGCATAGCCAGGATCTTCCTGAAATAGTAGTACAAGAAGGCAGACACTAATGAGAAGGGTGGCACTGGTGGTAGTGGTGGTGGTGCTCGGGGCCCAAGTCCCAGAGATAAAACGATTAAACCGTCCAGGCATGGTCTCTTGTCTGATTGAGAAGATGGCCACTCATTTCCCCACCTTTCATCTCTGTGAGAAAATAATGGGGTTTTATGAGACCCAGAGAGCCTAGCCAGACCTTTCTTTTTTTTAAAAAATAAAAGTATTTTATTATTTTCTGGTTACATGTAGAGATAGTTTTCAACATTTGTTTTGATAAGATTTCCAATTTCGGGGGCAGCTAGGTGGTGCAGTGGATAAAGCACTGGCCTTGGATTCAGGAGGACCTGAGTTCAAATCCAGCCTCAGACACTTGACACTTAACTAGTTGTGTGAATCTGGGCAAGTCACTTAACCCTCATTGCCCTGCAAAAAAAAAGAAAAAGGAAAAGATTTCCAATTTCAAATTTTTCTCCCTCCCTTTCCACCTCCCTAAGACAGCAGGTAATCTGATTTAGGTTTTAAAAATTTTTCTATATATAATAACATCAAATATATTTCTGCATTAGTCATGTTATAAGAGAAGAATCAGAGCAAAAAGGAAAAACCTCAAAAAAGAAAAACAACAGCACCCAAACCAAAAGAAATAGTATGGTTCAATCAGCATCCATATTCCACAATTTTTTTTTTCCCCCGGATTTGGAGAGCCTTTTCCATCATGAGTCCTTTGGAACTTTCTTGTACTGTTGTATTGGTGAGAAGAATCTAGTCTATCATAGTTGATCAACACATAATGTTGATGATACTGTGTATAATGTTCTTCTGGTTCTGCTCGTCTCACTTATCAGTTCATGCAAGTCCTTCCAGGTTTCTCTGAACTCCTCCTGCTTATCGTTTCTTACATCGAAATAGAATTCCATTACATTCATAATACCACAGCTTGTTCAGCCATTCCCCAATTAATGGGCAGCCCCTCAATTTCCAATTCTTTGCCACCACAAAAAGAGCAGCTATAAATATTTTTTGTACATGTGGGTCCTTTTCCCTTTTTAGCCAGATCTTTTTTAAGGCCAGCCCAGAGTCGGGAGAATTTCAAAGGAAATGTGGTCAGACCTTGGACTATGAATAGGAATTAAACCCACACCTACCTGAAGGCTTTTTTCCCTACCGAGGGCTCCACGTACTCTGACATCAGTATGCACTTCACGAAACCACCCTCAAATCCAATAAACTGATAGATTTGAATGATACTAGCCAATTAGCTTTGAGCAATGTATAAGGGTGGGTTCTGCTCTTGGCCCACAGGAAGCTTACAGGGTCACAGGAGCTCTTGGCTTGGAACGCTGGCAGATGATTCTCTTCTCTCTATCCTAGATAGGCCTTCTGATCTTTCTGAGTAATGCACTCTCTCTCTCTTTTTACTAATATTAAATATCCTTTAATAAATGCTTCATGCCCCAAATTGGTGCAGTAGCCTCTAATTTCTAAGCAGCTACATATTAAAACCCTAGCTAATTTTCCCTAAAACTTGGGACAGTAATAGGGCAATCCCATATAATTTTAATCACCACTTCACTATGGTGCATTTGGAAGGGAGCTTTCAAGTCTCCAAGTCTTTGGGCCTATGCAAGAGGCCCAATTTCCTTGAATAAATTGGGGTCATATTCTTCCTCTGAGCTCTTCAACCATAGTTTGTTATCTCTGAGACATTTGAAATTTTGTTTGTGTTTGGGGCGGAGGAAGGAAGATTAGTTTACAAGTAACTGACCTGTAACAGATTAAATATAACATTAGGCTAGATCCAGCAATTCAAATTAACACACCTTTATTAAGCTTCCTTATATATAAGGTCATGAGTGATAACTCTTTTCCTTCCTGGTACTGAGGTAAACCCTGGGGCCTCTTTGGCTGCTTAAGTCAACCTCTGGTAGGTCCTTTCAACCTGGAAAGTCTTCAAGTGCTAGATTGGGATCCATATGTATAGACATTATTCCAGGACTGGCCTACCTAAGTTTGGAAAGGTTTATCACCACAAGGCTGACCCTGATCAGGAGATCAGGGGAATTTTCGAATTCATACCAAGTCAAGAAAAGCCTTTACTCAGGTGTAGAGGGAGAACCTGTGCCAATAAAACCCATGAGTCCTTGAAGTATTGGAAAATGTATGTATGTATGTGTGCAGGGGCACTGTGCTAGAGAGATATAAAACAGTCTGTGAATAAGAGGAGTTACACAAATCCTCATGGAGTAGACCATTTAAATTCGGGAGTTTGTAAATATTTGGGATAGGGCATATTTAAATCCTTTTTAAAAAGTTGACATACATTTCTCTTTGACTACTATAACTTTTGTCACTCCTTTTAAAAATAGCTACATTTCACAGTTGTCCGAAATGAGCCAGTTCCTGTTGGGAGGTAATTTATTCTCTGAAGGCTTTGAAAAGTTGCCTAACATCTTTGTTTTCTTTGTTCCCACAGATCTCTGGTGAGGCAAGATTATTTCTGCAATGGGTGTCTGTTTATCAAATGAGGGAGATCACAGTCTTTGAATGGTTTGCTTGAGTTGGGGGTGGGAGGGGCTTTTTAGAATGTACAATGTAGAGTAGGCAAAAGGAATAGAAATAGAAATCAAAATAAACTGAATCATTCTTTTTTTCTTTTCTCTTTGTTTTTTGTGGGGCAATGAGGGTTAAGTGACTTGCTCAGGGTCACACAGCTAGTAAGTGTCAAGTGTTTTTGGTCTGATTTGAACTCAGGTACTCCTGAATCCAGGGCCAGTGCTTTATCCAGGGTGCCACCTAGCTGCCCCCTAAACTGGGTCATTCTTGTTGGACTCAGAAGAGAATTGCTTTAAAATAAACAAAGATGAGATATATGTTAACTTTTTAAAAAAGCAAAATAAAGATTAAACAGATTTGCCAAATAACAATCTAGAAGCAACTGAACACAGTAGCAAAATTCCATAATCAGAATATAAACAAGCATTTATTAAGTGCCTGCCATGTATCAGGGACTGTGATAGAAATATTAATACAAAGACTAAAACAATGAAACAAGCTTAAGAACCCCTCCCCCCAATTTGGATGTGACCCATATGGGAATAAAGGTTTTGTTTTCCTTCCTTCCTTCCTTTCTAATGGTGTGTGTGTGTGTGGAAATGAGAGAGAGGGGGAAGAGGCCTGATAATTAAAAAAGATTGAGAAATATGAGTAATATTTTTTTTTTTGGCGGGGCAATGAGGGATAAGTGACTTGCCCAGGGTCACATAACTAGTAAGTGTCAAGTGTCTGAGGCCAGATTTGAACTCAGGTCCTCCTGAATCCAGGGCTGGTGCCACCTAGTTGCCCCCATAATATTTTTAAAATAATAAAAGTTGAAAAGATGTATTCCCTAAACATGATGTTGTGATAAATAATGGAATTTGGCAGATTGATTGGGATGGGCCACACCTGTCCTGTCCTGAGTGACGTATGCTGCTGATGTCAGCAGGAGAAACTTCTCTCCACAGGCAGTTTGAAGGACCCCCTCTTTGGGGGGATGGAGAGTAAACGCTCACTGAGGGGAACTAAGTCTCTTTCAGGAGTCACTTTCCTTCTGGTGCTTCAAGCTGCAGGAGTGGGCAGAAAGAGGTTTTTTTTCCTGGCAGTTTGTCCTGTGGGCCCTGACTACAAAGCTGTTTCCCATTGAAGCTACAGACCCCAGGTGGTGAGTTAACATACAAGCCCTCCTCTTTTGAATTAGCTGAACTGGAAGCCAGTTTGGGGATTGTATAGACTTAGGTTAGAGTTAGGGGGATTATCCATTTTTCTTTTTCCCTATTCCCTTGTCTTTGATTTTATTAATTTCACCTTTTCTGTTTATTTTATTCCCATTAATGAAACCTGATTTTTTTGTGGAAAAGAAGCTGTTAGGCTCCTTTCTTATTGGCCTGGGAGAAATATCTAAAAAGGCAGTTCGGAGGGGAGGGAACTTTGGGCCTAGACCCTCATTATTTCCGGGACCCCAATATTACGGTGAGCCACTCAATTAACTTGCCCTATATCAAATTTGGCCCCAACAATGCCATAAGAAGATATAGCAATGAATGAATAAGAGGAAATATACACCCTTATTGAGTATACCTTTTCCTCAGCTATTAAGACCCTTTATTTCCTTTTTTTCTGCAAATGCTCTGAGACTTAGTTACCTAACAGAAGGACTCACAGACTTGACATGGAAAGGAAAAGGCCTCCAGTGGAGGTGCCTGCAGACTTAAGTGAAAAAGGCTCTGGGTTGGTGCTCAAAGATCAGGCAGTCTTGAAGGCATCGCTAGCACCAAGCAATGTAACTGGCACAGAGTAGGCACTTAATAAATGATTCTTTATTGACTGGGAAAAAAATGTAGTTGTTTTAAAAAGATATTTTGGTGAGGACAAAGCATATTTAAACAAAAGGGTTTAAATGAGTGGACTGGAGTATGAACTCACTATTAGACAAAAACTGGAAAATAATGTAGCAGAAACTTGGTTTAAGTAGCCAAACATTTCATACTGTCACGGGGGAAATTGGTGGTGCTAGGTTCTCATGTATTCCTCTTTAAAGAATTACACATCTCACACACAGTTCAATTAGAATAAAATAGTCTCTTATTTGGGCACTTAGAGAAAGAGACCGGGAAGGAAGTCAAAGACTTTCCTTCATGGTGGGGAGGAGATATCTTAGAGACATTTTGCTCCCTCAATAGAAGAAAGGCAAAAGCTTTTATAGAGGAAGGATGTTGGGGGAGAGATGGTGTGACCACCTGACTATGGAAAGTTCCCTTTGGAGGTGGGGAAACCTTGAATGAGGGGTGGGATGGGAAAGTCTTGAATGAGGAGTGGTGGTACTGACTTCTGGAGTTATTTCTGTCCCCTGGTGCCAATCAGGTAGCAGCTATGCCTATTGGGCTTATTTCCCCTACTTCTTAGGTGTATTCATACTTATAGCTAGTTGGCCAATTTAAACTTTAATAGTCCCTTAATTCTTTCATATGTCCCAATCTCATATCAATTCCATATACTACGAAAAACATGCTATATATAATGGATATATGACTTAAATATAAAAGACCATATTATAAACAAATTAAAGAGGAAAAGAAACCCTTTTCACAGATGTAGATGGGGGAATGTTTTTGACCAAATAAGGGATAGAGATGGTTACAGGATATAAAACAGATATAAAGTTATATAAGATTGAAAAACTTGGGTAGCTAGGTGGCACAGTGGATAGAGCACTGGCCCTGGAGTCAGGAGTACCTGAGTTCAAATCCGGCCTTAGACACTTAACACTTACCAGCTGTGTGATTCTGGGCAAGTCACTTAACCCCAATTGCCTCACTAAAAAAAAAAAAAAGATTGAAAAACTTGCATGAACAAAATTAATATGATAATTAAAAGGAAAACAGTTAATAGGGGGGAATCTTGGCTTTTTCTGATGAGATTTGATATTTAAGATATGTAGGGAATTGATTAAAACATATAAGAACAGGAGCCATTTCCTAATATGTAAATGGTCAAAGGATATGAACAGGAATTTCTCAAGGGAATTAAACTATCAATGACAACATGAAAAAATGTTTTATATGACTAGTGGATTTGAAATAAATTTGAAATGTAGAAATATAAATTAAGGTAACTCTAAAGTTTCACCTCTAATTTTGTGACAAAAATCACAAAATAGGGAAAATGATAATTGTTAGAGGAGTTGTGGAAGGATAAGCACACCAATGTACTACTGGAGAAGATGTGAATTGGTCCAACCATTTTGGTCCTGTGCCACCAATTATTTGGAACTGTACATTCCCCCCTCCCCCAAATCATTAAACTGTATACCCTTTGATCCAGTGATATAAGTACTAAGCACTTATCCCAAGGTAGTCAAGGAGAGAGAAAAAGGACCCATATGTACAAAAATAATTAGTAATATCACTTTGCAAAGATAGGAAAAGACCTAGAAACAAAGTACATGCACAACAATAGGGGAATGTCTAAGTAAAGCATGGTCTATAATGATAATGGAATATTGTTGCACCATATGAAGTGAGGAAAAGGATGGATTAAGAGAAATTTGGCTTTGAAGACACCTATGAGGTAATGCAAAGTGAGTGGAACCAGAGAAATCATTAGCACAGTGACTTCAATAATCTAAAGGAAGGCAACTTTGAAAGACTGGTCAATGAAGTGACCACTATTCCAGAAAACTAATGAATCGTGTTTCCCACTTCTTGGCAGGGAGATGATGAATAGAAGTGCAGGATGAGACACTTTTTCCAACATGATAAGTGTATGACTGTACTATATTTGTTACATGGGAAAGATTTGTATTTTTTTAGGGAGGAGGTGGAGGGGGGAGGGGAGTGAGTAGGTAATGATAATGTTGCAAAAGAAGAAAGGGACATCAATGAAACATTAAAAAACAAAAGAGAACAAAAGCAGGTTCAAAAGGAGATACAATCGGGGAAGTTTTGTTACTATTTTAAATTTAGTATATGTTTTAAAGGCTACAAAATAGAAATGCACAGTTCAGATACAGGCCTCTATCTCATCGTATAATGAAATGTTTATGTTTGTTAATATTTAAGTTCTTTAAAGAAAAAAGGGGATAGGGTTTTGTCACTTGGAGGAAAAAGTATTTTAGTAATTCAGTGTTCTTTCCTTTTTATATTCCAAAAGCTCTTCATATACTTCCCTATTGTCAATAGTCCATTATCACTAGCAGCATTAATAGTTTTTATTAACATAACTTAGCAGTATAAGCCTAAAAAGCTTTGCATTTTACAATTCATATTCTAATGTTTTTTCTTAATAGTATTTTTCCCCCAATTACATGGAAAGATAGTTTTCAACATTCATTTTTGTAAGATTTTGAGTTCCAAATATTTCTCCCTCCCTCCCTTTCCTCCCCCTCCCCAAGATAGCAAGCAGTCTGATATAGGTACAATCATGTTAAACATTTCCATATTAGTCTTCTTGTGAAAGAAGAATCTGATGTTTTAAAAGAATTCCCAATTCAACCCATAACTCAACAAGAGAATTCTTTTAAAATTATTTATTTTTAGCATTCATTTAAAAAATTTCTTTTGAATTCTAAATTCTTTCCCTCCACCTCACCTCTTACCCACCCATTGAAAAGGCAAATAATATGATATCAATTATATATATGAAATCATGCAAAATATATTTCCATATTAGCTATGTTGTTTGAAAAAAACAAGAAACGTATAATGAAAAAATTCTACTTTAATCTGCTTTCAGAGTTCACCAGTTCTCTCTCTGGAAGAGGTTAGCATTTTTTATTATGAGTCCTTCAGAATTGTCTTATTTTATCGATCAATTAGCTAAGTTTTTCATAGTTATCATTACAATGCTGCTGTTCCTCTGTCCAGTATTCTCCTGCTTCTGCTCAATTCCCTTTGCATGAGTTCATATAAGTCTTCCCGATTTTTTTGAAACCATCCTGCTCATAATTTCTTTATTATGTTTGTTTTATTGTGTTTTTATTTATTTTATTAAACATTTCCACCAATTACATTTTTCGGTTGTTTTTGTGGGGCAGTGAGGGTTAAGTGACTTGCCAAGGGTCACACAGCTAGTGTGTGACACAAGTGTCTGAGGCCAGATTGAACTCAGGTCCTCCTGAATCCAGGGCCAGTGCTTTATCCACTGCACCACCTAGCTGCCCCCCTGCTCATCATTTCTTTTAGCACAATGGTATTATATTCATACAGCACAACTTGTTCAACCCTTTCCCAATTGGTGGGCACCCTCTCCATTTCCAGGTCTTTGCCACCACAAAAAGAGCTGCTGGTTTGGGGTTCACTGCCAAAAGTTTTCATGAATCTTGGACATTTCCTATCAGTTTCTCAAGATTGGCCCCTGAACTAAAGTCACAAGGCAAAGTTAATTATAATCCACAGTTTCTAATATTTCTCCCTTCCTTCTATTTGAATCCTCTTTTTTGGTCAACTATTTCCACATAAGGAATTAATTCCAGGTCTTTAAAAGATATATATAGGCAAACAATTATACTTTGCCCTTAATTGTACTGTGGCTGCTGAGTGTCATATATGTGCACATTGCTCATTGTAGGACTTTATAAATTGTTGAATTTCATTCTTTGATGTCTATGAAGAGATGCAGTCTTCCCACCCTCCCCCAACCCTGTGATTCTTTGTGCCATGGAGGCAGCTGTAGCATAATGGATAGGGTGTTGGAATCAGGAAGGCTTGGGTTCAAATCCAGCCCTGACAATTAGCATCGGTGAGACCTTGATCTGAATCATACCAATTTGCGGGGAGGGCAAAGACAGACAGGGGGACGGCCACAATGTTTTACTGGTATCCTTGTGATGTCAGGAGCAGGGGAGGATGAAGTCCAGCACATCAGGCAGACTCTATGGTGAAATCATAGGAGGATATAGACAAGAGTTGGTTAGGATGAGCTGGTATAGATGGGTTGGTTGTAATTTATATGATTGGAGGGAAACATCTGGATGGATGAGCTCACTATCAATTTGAGTAACCCTAGGCAAGTCATTTAACCTTTTTATGTTGAGATAACTCCCTAGGACTTAATTATTAAGCTATCTGGAGGGAATTCCCAGCTGGGAGTCCCTAGTGTAATCACAGATGCTTCATCTATGCCACAAGGCACAAGTCTTTCTTAATTATAGCATATTCATTCAATAAAGTGTTGTTGTTTTTAAGTAAATATTTTTCTCAAAATTAGGTAGGGAATTTTAAGAATTCCAAGAACATTCAAAGAGGGAAAATAGGTGAATGCATATAGTGTTGGCTTTACTGAGGCCCCCAAGTAGTAGAGATTTTACAAACCCTTTCCTGTGCATTCAGACTTTCTCTGCATATTCTTTGGGTGGAGCATTTATTTTAGTAGGGCCCTATCCAAAAGTATCATTTGTTTTTTTTGTTTTGTTTTGTTTTTGTGGGGCAATGAGGGTTAAGTTACTTGCCCAGGGTCAAACAGCTAGTAAGTGTCAAGTGTCTGAGTTCACATTTGAACTCAGGTCCTCCTGAATCCAGGGCCGGTGCTTTATCCACTGCGCCACCTAGCTGCCCCAGCATTATTTGTTAGTAAACACTTCTTTTATAGCATCCATAAAAATTTGAATTACAATCTGTTGCCTTTTGCTTTCTAAGTCCAAACTGTATCATAGCTACAATTCTGGTCAGTTCTATTTTATCTGATGGGGTGTCTGATGCATATGATATGCTCGTCTTAACTTAAAATGGTATTAGATGAATCTCAAGAGTTACATGTGTGTCGTGTATGCAGTTAAAACAGTAGTTTATTGTTTTTTTTGGCCCAAACTGTAGGCAGGTTATGTTTGCTTAAGGAGCACGTGCTAGATTTGTACCAGGTATAAAAAGTTCAGTTTGTACATAGGAAAGGGAGTGTTTGCAGCTGCTCAGGATTTGTAATTTCTTCAATTTAGAAAATTGATATGGAAACTCCCTCCCTAAAGTGACTAAGCAACTATTTGTAATTAATAATCAGAGAGTTTCTTGGGGGTACTGAGAATTTGAGTGGCTTTCCTGCTGTCAAATCAAGTCAACCAACATTTATTAAGTGCCTACTATGTAGCAGGTAGGATTTTAGCTTTGATTTGAAGTAAATCAGGGAATCCAGGAGACAGAAGGAAGGGAGGGGAATTCTACTCAATAGAGGACAGCCAGTAAAAATGGATGGAATCTGAAATTGGAGTATTGTATGTGAGGAAGAGCAAAGAAGGATGGTGTTAATGGATTGTCAGGAGGATTGGAGGGAAATAAGATGCAAAAAGGCTAAAAAGATAGGAAAAGACCAGGTTATGAAGGTCTTTAAAATTCAAATAGAGTTTATTTTATATCCTAGAGGCAATGAGAAATCACTGGAGTTTAGTGAATGGGAGGGTGATATAGACCTGCATTTTAAGACTAATTAGACAAATGAGTAGAGAATGGACTGGAATGGGGCGGGGGGGGGGGGGGGGCCGGGGAGGGAGACTTGAGACAGGAAGACCCACCAGCACACTACTGAAAGAATACTGCCATGAGGTGATGAGGAACCATGCCAGGGAGGGAGTAGTGTCCAAGGAGAGAAAAGGGGGAGGGAGGATATATGAGTTAGATGTGATCAAGGTAATCAATAAACATTTATTAAGTGCCTATTTTGTGCCAGGTACTGTGCTAAGCATTGGGGATACAAAAAGAGACAAAAAACAGACCTTGCCCTCAAGGAGCTCACAGTCTAATGGGGGGGGGGAGGAGAAAATATACAAACAAATATATAGAAAGCAGGCTATGTAGAGGACAAATAGGAAATACTTAGCAGAGGGGAGGCACTAGAATTAAGAAGGCTTGGGGAAAGCTTCCTGTAGAATGTAGGATTTTAGTTGGGACTTAAAGGAAGTTAGGGATGTCATTAGTTGGAGTGGAGGAAGGTGAGCATTCCAGGGATGGGGGAGGGCCAGAAAAAATGCCCACAGTTGGGAGATGGTGTGATTTGTTTATGGAACAGCCAGGAGGACCGGTGTCACTATATGGAAGAGTACTTGTAAGGCGTAAGAAGACTGGAACGGTAGGAAGGGTCTAGGTTGTGTAATGATTGGAATGATGCCACCTACTGGAGACTTGCTGTGGGAAAGCTCTGCCATGAGGAAAATGCCTCAGAGGGCAAGGCCATGTGGCTTTTCCTTGGCGTCAGGAAGTGACATTTGCTCATGGGTGCTGTCTATCAAGGCTACCAGCCAATCAACTTGAGGAGCCTCCTATTTTCTGGGAGGAGACAGGAAAGAGGAAAGAGGGCCTGCTTGGAGAGCTCTCACTCTTTTGGGTTCCGGACTTGATGGTGGTGGTGGCGGCAGAGGACTTCACAGGAAATTTGAGGAAAGATAGGAATGCCAGGCTGTTGGAATTCTGTTCTCAATCTTTTTCTTTCTATTTTTCAATAAACCCTTAAAAACCTAAACTGGGGGCAGCTAGGTGGCGCAGTGGATAGAGCACCGACCTTGGAGTCAGGAGTACCTGAGTTCAAATCCAGCCTCAGACACTTGACACTTACTAGCTGTGTGACTCTGGGCAAGTCACTTAACCCCAATTGCCTCACTTAAAAAAAAAAAACCTAAACTCGTTTTATCAGTGATTTTAGTCAGTTTCCGCCAAAACTGGGGGAACAGATTAGAATCCACATTTAGAATCTTAAATTACACAGTTGGGAAGGTCTTTGAATGGCAAACAGAGCATTTTGTAATTGATCCTGAGGGTAATAGGAAGCCAGTGGTGTTTGCTGAGTAAGGGAGTGATATGATTAGACCTACTTTTTAGGAAAATCACTGGGGCAGCTAGGTGGCGCAGTGGATAGAGCACCGGCCTTGGATTCAGGAGGACCTGAGTTCAAATCTGGCCTCAGACACTTAACACTTACTAGCTGTGTGACTCTGGGCAAGTCACTTAAGCCCAATTGCCTCACCACACACAAAAAAAAATTAAAAAAAAAAAAGGGAAAATCACTGTAGTGACTGAATGGAGGATGGATTGGAGTAGGGAGAGACATGAGACAAACAGACCCACCAACAGGCTACTGCAATATTCCAGGCATGAGATGATGAGGCCCTGCACCAGTGTGGTGGCAGTGTCAGAGGAGAGAGGAGGGGTATAATGGAGAGATGTTTTAAGGAGGAAATTTATAGGCCTTGGCAACAGATTGTCTGGGGGTGGGGGAATGGGGTGAGAGATAGTGAGGAGTCCAGGATGACACCTAAAGTTGTGAGCCTGGGTCACTGGGAGAATAGTGGTGTTTTCTATTACTATATGAAAGGTTGGAAGGAGGGAATACTTTGGGGGGAAATGAGTTTAGTTTTAGACATGTTGAGTTTATGATGTCTATGGGACATCCATTTTAAGCCTTCTAATAGAGAGGTGGATAATACACAGGATAAAGAGTGGGAATATGGAAACTGTTGTCTTAGTAACCTCTTTCTGGCTCAGTGAAATCTTTACAATGCATGGATGGCAGGTATTGAAGTTAGTGAGAGCCTTTCATGCATTCATTTGGGACTACAGAGTTAAGCACTGTTTGTTAATCAAGTAGGAGTTCTAGAATATTGTAGTATTTTGAGTGTGAATTTCTTTTTCACCTTGTGACAGAATTTGGTCTTATAATTACCTTTTGTCTTTGTATCAAGCTCTGTCTAGGAATAAATAAATTAGTACCTGAGAAAAATTATCAGAAAAAAATATGGATTTTTGAATCAAGTTTTAGGTCAGAAAGTTTAAACATGAAAAAAAAAAACAACAAAAACCATAATAAACTAGACTTAGCAAGATATATGATCTTGGGCAGCTAGAGAGCATAGTGGATAAAGCACCAGCCCTGGATTTAGGAGGACCTGAATTCAAATCTGGCCTCAGACACTTGACACTTACTAGCTGTGTGACCCTGGGCAAATCACTTCACCCTCATTGCCCCCCCCCCAAAAAAAAGATCTGTCGTTCTCACTGTCTCCTGAGCTTCTTCCTACAGTAAATTAAAAATAAGTTAAAAGAGTTTTATTATTGCATTTTGTTTTATACCCCAATCATTTCCTCTAGGCCTGCCCTTACCCATCAAACCCTTACTTGTAAAAAGAACAACAACAAAAAGATAATTTCTTTTTAAAGGTCTAAGGTGGCTATATTCACATACCATAGTGTATCAGAGTTAGAAAGGCTTTCACTCTCTTCAGTGATTTCAAATCAATAGCCCTGGAAGAGCTCCCTTTCAGAGAAATGAAAAAAAACACAAACAACCCACCCGTAAGTGTAGTTGCTGGTCTTTGTAAAATTGTGCAGAAAGGGAGAAGGGAAAGAGAGATGGGTAAATGTGTCATGTTTTTTTTAAAGGGGAAGAAGATGGAGCCTTCAAACTGTAAGCCAGTTTCCTTAATATAAATTCATGGGAAAATGTTGAACATATTAAGAGGATGATTTGTGAGCATTTAGAAAAAGAAGCAACAGTTATTATTTTTTTTTTTGCAGGGCATTGGGGGTTAAGTGACTTGCCCAGGGTTACACAGCTTAGTAAGTGTCAAATGTCTGAGGCTGGATTTGAACTCAGGTCCTCCTGAATCCAGGGCCGGTACTTTATCTATTTCACCACCTAGCTACACCCTGCAACAGTCATTTTTTTTTTTTTAGTGAGGCAATTGGGGTTAAGTGACTTGCCCAGGGTCACACAGCTAGTAAGTGTTAAGTGTCTGAGGCTGGATTTGAACTCAGGTCCTCCTGACTCCAGGGCCGGTGCTCTGTCCACTGCGCTACCTAGCTGCCCCGCAACGGTCATTTTTACCAAGAACAAGTCACATTCATTCATTCATGGCTATTCATGACTACCAATGACTGTTGGTAAAGCAAACCTTCCAAACCTCTTGGCAGAGAGATGGTGGGCTGTGGGTGTGGAACGAACCATACATTCCCAGACATGACCAATGTAGTGGTCTGTTTTGCTTGATTATACTTATTAGTTACAAGGGAGGGCATCATGGGGAGGGAAAGAAAGGAGTCATTGGGAAGTGATAGTGGTATTTTAAAAAAGGAAAAGAACATCAGCAAAACAGGAAAAGAGATTAGGTTATGTTATGGTAACCTAATTCCCTTTTTGATAGGGTCATTAGACTGGTAAATAAGAAATGTTAACCAATTGATATGTCTGAGGTGATCTGTAGACTATCTAAGACCTGTTTTATCTTGGAGTATGCCCCATGAGACTTTTTTATCCAGAGTTGGGGGGGGAAGGAGAGAGGAGGGAGAGAGGGGGGTGGAGGGAGAGAGAGAAGGAGAGTATTTTACCCAGTAAGCTAACTTACCTAACAACAGGCTGGCATGGCCTCATCACTAGATATTTCTAGCTATGTGGCCAACTCCCAAATAGTGTCCTAACCCCAATCCATTCTCTTTCATTAAGCTGCTAAAATTGAATCTGAGAAGCGCTATCAATGTTGTAAACTTAGATTTGAGATCTGGTGGAATTGAATATAATCACTAGAACTAGAGAATATATGTTTTCTAAATGTCACTATTTTCATTGACTTAATAAGGAATACCCAGTGACTAGTACAAGGATTGTAACTGTGTTTGTACAAATGAAGTACTTTTAACTTTTTTTTTCTTGTGGTTTTTTTTTTAAGTGAGGCAATTGGGGTTAAGTGACTTGCCCAGGGTCACACAGCTAGTAAGTGTTAAGTGTCTGAGGCCGGATTTGAACTCAGGTATTCCTGACTCCAGGGCTGTTGCTCTATCCACTGCGCCACCTAGCTGCCCCTTTTAACTTGTTTTTGACTGCTTTTCCAGTATCGCTAAAAATCTCCGGTTTTGAATAGCAAGCTTTATTTTACCGTGTTATAAAAAGATTCATTTAGTCTGAATTCTTGAATTTCTCATCACATGACCAGAAACTCGAAAAAGCTTTGCCCCTAGTTTACTGGGATTTCAGTGAGGCATTTGGCAATACGTCTTGCATTGTCTTTAAGGACAAGATCATCAGTTCAGTTAAGTGGGTGTGTAAATTGATTGATTGCTGGACTTGGAGAGTAGTTTCTAGGCTGCTATCCCAAATTTTTACCTCAGCACTTTTTTTTGTTTTGTTTTGTTTTTTGTTTGTTTTTTTGAGGGCAATGAGGGTTAAGTGACTTGCACAGGGTCACACAGCTAGTTAAGTGTCAAGTGTCTGAGGCTGGATTTGAACTCAGGTCCTCCTGAATCCAAGGCCAGTGCTTTATCCACTGCGCCACCTAGCTGCCCCCTACCTCAGCACTTTTAACAGATAAAAGCATAAGCAGCATGACAGTCAGATTCGAAGAAAACAGGAAGATAGTAAGCATGGAGTCATGGGAATCTGGGGATTGACAGTCTTGGGGCTATGGAAGGGAGATGGTTCACTCTGAGATCCAGGTCAGTAATGGGCAAGCTCATGAAGACATGGGATCCAGAGGCTTGGGTGGAAGAACAAGAAACCAAATCTAGGATCAGAGAGGTCCAAGGTGGTAGAAAATGAATGCAGGGGCAGCTAGGTGGCACAGTGGATAGAGCACCGGCCCTGGAGTCAGGAGTACCTGAGTTCAAATCCGGCCTCAGACACTTAACACTTACTAGCTGTGTGACCCTGGGCAAGTCACTTAACTCCAATTGCCTCACTTAAAAAAAAAAAAGAAAGAAAGAAAATGAATGCAGAGCACAGTGAAGAAAAACATTAAGGTTAGAGGGAGAAGGATAACTTGAGAAATATCTGCCTCCTCTACATCTCACACTTCCCACCCCTTCTTATTCATACCACCAACACCCCAAATCAGACCCTTGTCACCTCACACCAGGATTATTGTATTAGCCTATTCATTGGACTCCTGTCTCTCCAGTTCCCACTTAACCTGCTTGCCAAGTGATATTATTAAAGGATGGGCATGACCATGTCACTCCCCTGTTCAAGAAGTGTCAGCTGCTCCGCCATTGCCTTTAGTGTAATAAAACACAAACTCCTCTGGTGGACATTTATCCAGCTCTGTCCTGTCCTTTCAGATTGATTACACACTAGACCCCTCATTTACTTCTATATTCTAGTCAAACTGGCCTGGGTTGTCTCACCTTTCTGGAATGTGGGTTCTCCTTCATCACTTCTGCTCCTGGGGACTTTTGACCGCTTTCAAGTTAAGACAAGCTAAGGCTCAAATGGCACCTTTTCCAAGATGCTTTTCTTTTAAAGAAAAAATTTCCTGAGTTGCGAGTGCTCTCCACTACTGTGGATTTATTCTGTATATATGTCTTTATATTTTATAAATGAAGATTATAATAATAGTACCTCCCTCCCAGGGTTGTTGTGAATATTAAGTGAGATAATGATAAGTAGAGCACTTAGCACAGTGCCCAGGACATGGTAGGCACTGTGGCCGAGTAAAATTATATGTGGCTGCTTTATTTCTGTCCCAAGTGTAGGGAAAATTAGCTGGGGTTTCTAATATAGTTGTTACTTATAAATCAGAAGCTTTAGCACCAGTTTTGGACATTAAGCATTTATTAAAGCATACCAAGTATTAGTAAAAAGAGAACACCTGGGTCAGAAAGTTAAGAAAAGGCCTATCTAACCTAGAGGAGAGAATAGAGCTCAGCCTGGCCTTCTAGCCTAGAGGAAAAATAGAGCTCAGCCTGGCCTGTTTCTTCCTCCAAGTCTTCTGCCACCAAGAGCACCTCCAAGAGAGTCTATTTTTTTTTTTGAGGCAATTGGGGTTAAGTGACTTTCCCAGGGTCACACAGCCAGTAAGTATTAAGTGTCTGAGGTTGGATTTGAACTCAGGTACTCCTGATTCCAGGGCTGGTACACTATCCTCTGTGCCACCTCTGCCCCTCTAAGAGAGTCTAATTGTGAATAACCATGTGTGGAAGTTTTTTCTGGATCCGGAGGAGAGGTGGTCCTTACACACTGCTTCAAGCTAATTGGCTAGCATCAACCAAATCCACTGGTTCACTGGACTTGAGGGTGGTCCCTTGTTGAGGTCAGAGTTCATGCCCTCTGAGAACACAGCCTCTTGAGGACCAGGCAGCTGTGGTTTTAATTGAATTAACTTTAAGTGAGTTAATCAGCAAAGTCAGTCAATCCAATCAATCTTAATCCAATCAATGAGGGGCCCTTTGGGCATTCCCAAAACCCTATTATTTTCTCACAGCACCATATATAGGTATTGATATACACACATCCACACAAGTACATATACTAATACACACATATACTTCATCTTCTTTGTCTTGTCTTTGTCTCACTTTTATAATAAATGCTTGCTGATTGATTGCTTTTCCTTGCCTATACATTTGTGTAGCAGACCGAGAGGATTTGAGGGACCTTGAAGTAAACTGAGGTACCCTAGACTCACAGAGTCCTTTGTAGTTTACAGGAATGAATTCCTCCTTTGAAATAGGGCTGCTCTTGAGGGCAGCTAGGTAGCACAGTGGATAAAGCACTGGCCCTTCATTCAGGAGTACCTGAGTTCAAATCTGGCCTCAGACACTTGACATTTACTAGCTGTGTGACTGTGTGACCATGGGCAAGTCACTTAACCTTCACTGTCCCACCCCCCAAAAAAATTAATGAAATAGAGCTGCTAATTTTGGGGCTAGCTGAGCAAGAGAGGTAGAGGGTGTGTGTGTGTGTGTGTGTGTGTGTCTGTATGTGTGTGTTTGTGTATGTTTTCATGGAACCAGAATGAAAAGTACAAAGCAAGACCTAGGTAAAAGGATTCAATTAGATCTCCAAAGGCTTTGTAACTTTTTATTTATTTTAATTCTTTTCCAAGTAGACCATATTTTTATCTGCCTTGTATCCCTTCTGTATTTGGGGAATTTTGACAGTAACAGTAACCTTGTAAGAAATTTAGTAGTACTTTCATGGTGCATAATACCCTTTGATTTGATTGTAAAGCTTACTTAAATTTAAGTATGCCTTCAAAATTTTTTTGATCAAAAGGAAATATTTCCTAATTTGGGGTGAATATTTTAGATATTTTGGCTATACATTCAAGATATCCAAAATTAATTTGAATGTCCAGACAATGAAGTGATCTAATAAACTGAAATTTCTAATTAATGGAGAATTTCCGTCTATTCTCTCCCTCTCAAAAATCCCTTTTTAGTTGAGTTTTTGGTTCATTGTCATGTCTGGATGATTGTGGGCAACAGGTTTATTTGTGACAGTACTTTGTTTCCATTATTTATTTGTTTATCCAGTTCTGTTATTATTTATTTTATTCTTATGCATTTGTTGAGGTCTGCATTTTGGGGGGGGAATTTGTTGTTTTTTAGGTTATGAAAAATAATGAACTTCAGTTTTCTCATCTGTAAAATGGGGCAATAATAGCATCTACCTCTCAGGGTTGTTGTGAGAATCAAATGAGATAATCGTAAAGTGCTTAGCACGTTGCCTGGCATAGTAAGTGCTTTGTAAATGTTGGCTATATATAATTTTTGGTTATTATTATTATTGTTGTTACTATTTTCTTTTGCAGGGCAATGAGGGTTAAGTGACTTGCCCAGGGTCTCACAGTTAGTGTCAAGTGTCTGAGGCTGGACTTGAACTCAGGTCCTCCTGAATTCAGGGCTGGTGCTTTATTCATTGTGCCACCTAACTGCTGCCCCTATTATTGTTACTATTAACCTGGAGTTTGTGAATTTGTTATTTAAAAATATTTTGATGGCTGTATTTCAGTATAATTGGTTTCCTTTGTGTTCCTCTATATTTTATTTTGTGCATTGAAAAACATTCAGAGAAAGGGTCTATAGGCTTTACTAGACTGACAGAGTTGGGGGTCCATGACACAGAAAAGTTTTAGAATCCCAGTTCTTATGTGTGACTCTAGCCATAAGGTCTTGTCTTGGTAGTTGTTTGGTGAAGTATTAGACAGTTTCTGCTGTTTCCTTCCATAATTAGCATTGATCAATGCATGTAGGACTCCTTCTATAATTTCTGTAATCCTGAATTCCCCTCATAAACTCCTGTTTTATAATCAAATTTGCATGTCAGCTTCTTTGTCTATATAGTCATGTTTGAGTTCATGTGGATGTGCCCCAGAGAAGAGCTCTGGATTTCACTGGTGGATCTTAGCTGCTTCGTGGGCTCTATCTGGAGGAAAGCCACTTTTATTTAAAAATGACAAATCCAGCTGCCTCTACCTCTTTTTCTCTTTACTATTTTTTGGTGAACCATAATTGCTCCAAATGTAGTTCTATAAATTTAAACTTTAAAAAATCAAATACTATGAAAATAGCTATCAATTCTCTTCCTTTTTGATGCAAAAATATTAATCTTTCTGCAGCTGCTTTAGGGTGATGGACCCATATCTGTTCGTATCCATTTTATAGTTTTTAAACTGTATATTAAGATTGGTATTGCATAGGAATTAATGGCTTTGAATGTGTTTTTTTTTTTTAGTGAGGCAATTGGGGTTAAGTGACTTGCCCAGGGTCACACAGCTAGTAAGTAAGTGTCTGAGGCCGGATTTGAACTCAGGTCCTCCTGACTCCAAGGCCAGTGCTCTATCCACTGTGCCATCTAGCTGCCCCCTTTGAATGTGTTCTTATTGAGGTTTGATTTTCAGGATGCTAGTAAGTCTTCTGACATGCACTAGTTATAGCTTTCTCCTTGATAGCTTTGTGTCTGAGTAATATTTATCATTATTATTATTGATAATAGTAATATATGCCATGGTTTAGCCAACTAGACCACTCTCCATCCCTGTTCTTGTCCTGCTGTCTCCTGTCTCCATGCGTTTTCTCCTACTGTCTCCTGTTCCTTTACCCTTCCAGTTCTTGAAGCCAATCTGTCCTATGAACTCCATGTTAGGTGCTACCTCCCTGAGTTCTGTGAAAGTGAACTTCTTCCTCAAATCTCCCATGAAACATTGCTTGATCTTCTCCTTTGAACTTAACACTTATTTTAACTTATTTCAAATGTACATCTTCCTTCTCTGATAGCTTGTAAGTTACTTGAGAATGAGATTGTGTTGTATTTATTTCTGTCTCTCTCAGGAATAGCACAATACCTTACATATAGTTAACCATTTAATAAATACTTTTTAGAATAGAGCTGTCAGTGAGTAATTATGTGGTTGTAAATTTTTTTAATAACATTTTTTAAAAGAAAGAGGTAGTGTAGTAAAAGATCATGACTTATCTTCAGTCTAATAAAATACTAATAACATTAAGAGTACTATATTAATAATAATTAATAGCAGTAACAATAACACAGTGCCTGCTTTGTGTCAGGCACTGTGCAAAGTGCTTTACAAATATCTCATTTGATCTCCACAACAATCCTTTGAGATAGGTGCTATTATTGTCTCCATTTTTAGTTGAGGAAACTGAGGTAAATAAATGTCTGAGGCTGGCTTTGAACTTGGGTCTTCCTGACTCCATGTACAGTGTGCCATCTAGTTGCCACCTATCTGGCTGGTCCCAATATATCTGACCTTGTCATCCCTCTATTCGGTAAACCTCAGTGGCTTCCTATTCCTCTAGCATCAAATACAAACTCCTCTGTTTGGCATTTAAAGCACTTCACAACTTGGACCCTTACTGCCTCTTCATTCTCCTTATATATTACTTCCTCACACATACTCTATAGTTAACCCATACTGACTTGCTGTTCCTCGTGCATGATGCAGCATCTGTCACAATCTTAACATCTTTGCACAGGACGTCTCTAATACCTTGAATGCTTTCCCTCCTCACCTCCAACTTTTGGAGTCCCTGGCTTTCTTCAAGATTCAGCTTGAGTGAGTAGACCAGTCAAGATGGCAAAGCAGAAAGAAGTACATTAGAGCTCTCCCCCAGATCTCCTCCACAAAGACCTAGAAAATGCACGAGATTGAGTCTTGATCAGGAATTTTTTTTTAAAAATAGCCCTTTTTCCAGTCTAGGTCAGCATAGGGAGACAGAAAGATCTGTGGACGTTGGGGGCTAAGGCTACCCAGCACCACTGCATAGAGTATTCTGGTGTGAGACTGAAAAGGTGAGGCTGTACATCAGGACAAGAAGATGCTCCAGCCCAGCCCTCACCTTGTACAGAGTATAGGATGAGGTGCCACAGGGCAGCTGCATCACTCACTACTCAGTTCTAGGTCACAGATCCAGTGTGGAATTGATGAGGGGACCTGTGTCTAGGGGTGGGCCAGAGTAAGGTGATGCCATGAACCCCATGCTCTATAGTGAACAAGAAGCAATTTCAGAAGCTAGTGGCAGCTGTGTAGTTTTGACCTCAGGAGGAGAGTGAGGTCTCAGTTCCGGCTGCCTGCCCAATATGAAGATGACAGTGGGATAAACAGGGCAGGAATTACAGACCAAAAGGGAGCCTGAAGTCCTTTAACTCTAACTGAATCTCTAGAGCTTTCCAGCTGACTGTGGCTTAGTCAAGCAGCAGTCTATTGGAATTTCAAACAGGGGCAAGCCCACGGATATATATTGCTCATACTCAATCCAGGTCAAAACTTGCAGAACTCAGACCAGGGGAGCATTCTATATTCTACTACTGGGAGATGATGCATGAGGGCTCATAGGGACTAATAAGACAGAGGGCCTGGGATTGTTTTTTTGTTTTGTTTTGTTTTGGTGATCCTAAAAGAAGAAATAAAAGAGGTTAAAAGGAATACATTAGAGAGGGGAAAAAAGGGAAGGGAAGAGTGGGTAACATTATCTCACATAAAACATACAAAAAGGGAGGAAGGAATGGGGCATGTGACAAGACTTGAGCCTCATTCATATAAATGGGCAAAAGAGGAAAGAACATGCAGTTGGGTGCAGAAATACATTTCACTTAATCAAGAAACAGGAGGGAAAGGGGAGAAGGAAGAGGCGAAAGATAAATTAAGAGAGGGATTAGGACTAAGCAAAATAAACTCTAAGGAGAGTGGATCAAGAAGAAGGGTTTAAAAGAAACAAAAAATGATATGAACCTGTGATTGGGCTTTTGTTAGGGGAAATCGAAAGAGAGAAGGGAAAGGAAGCAGAAGCAGACTGCCTCAACCTACAGCACTGATGCTGAGCACACCATTCCCTCTTATTTATATTGAGGGGACAGGAACAGAGAAAATGAGAAGTATAAGAAAATAGGATAGATAGAGATACACAATTAGCAGTCACAACTGAATGTAAAAGGGATGAATTTACTCATAAAAGAGAAGTATATAGCAGAATATGTTGTTTAAAAAAGGTAAACACGGAAACTACATTTTGCTGAAAGGCACTATAGATAATGGGCAGCTAGGTGGCACAGTGAATAGAACCCTGGCTCTGCAATCAGGAAAACCTGAGTTCAATCCTTAGACACTTACTAGCTGTGTGAATCTGGGCAAATCACATCTCCTTTTTTTTGCCTCAGTTTCCTCATCTGTAAAATGAGCTGGAGAAGGAGATGGTAAAGTATTCCATTATCTTTGCCAAGAAAACCCCAAATGGGGTCACAAAAAGCTGGACATGACTGAAATGATTAAACAACAAACCATATCAGTGCTAAAGACTAACCAAATTTTTATAAGCATTTAAATACTTAGAAGAAATAAAACTATGATATTTTACCCCTTTCAGACCTAAATAAATTTAACAACAACAAAAAGTTAAAGACCTGAATAAAATTTTAGGAAAGTTAGCTATGATGGACACCTAGAGTTTATTTAATGGGGATATTACTCAGCTGTACATAGTACCTTGACAAAAATTGACCCTGTGTTAAGCCATAAAACTCTCATAAACAAATGCAGAAAAGCAGAAATATTAAATCTTTTATGGTCCACATTACAATAAAAATTATATTCAGTAAAGGGCTGTTGAAGAAATGATTAAAAATTAATTGTCAAAGGACAAATCATAGAAACAATAATTTCATTAAATGTAATGACAGTAATGAAATAATGTACAAAATTTTGGCATGCAGCTTAAACAGTCCTGATGGGAAAATTACTATCTTTAAACACTTGCATCAATAAAAAAGAGAAAGAACAGATCAATAAATTAGGCATGTGACTGAAAAATATTAGAAAAGTAAGTTCACTCCCTGATTATATACCAAAATGGAAAATTAGTGTAGAAATTTACAAAATTGAAAGCAAGATTCACCTCAAGTACTGCTTTCTGCAGGAGTCTTTCCCAGTTCCCCTTAGCTGCTAGGGCTTTCTTATTCAAGGTTACCTTGCATCTGTTTTCTCTGTATTGGCTACATGCATGTAAATACACACAGACATGTATATGCATGTACCCATACACACAGTATAGGTACAGGCACAAGTATAGACATGTACACATACATGTACAGGTATATACCAATACATGTATGTGTGTAAACACACACATACTGCCTGTCTTCCCTGATAGAATCTAAGTTACTTGAGTTTCAGAACTAATTTATTTACATCTTTGTATCCCTAGCTCTTGGACATGCTTGGCACTTAGTGCTTAATATAATTGTCGATTGATTGATGTGTTCTAAGTACTTGATAAATGCTCTCCCACTAGTACATTTAGTACCCCAAAATATCTTTTAGCATTATCCTCCTTTAGCATATGCTCTGCTTTGATAATTGATTTTTTTTTTAAAAAGAATCATCCTTTTTTAGTTATGATTTCCAAGAAATTGCAGTTAGACTCTACAAATGGTAGTTGGAATTAGACAAGAACTCTGGACCTAGTAATTTATTTTCTTGGAAGGGAGGTAAGGTGATTCAGTTAGATGGCATTTATTTTCATTCATTTCAACCTTGTTATTATAGTGCTCCTTCTGTTAATGAAGAGGATGACTTTTTAATGATACTTTGTCATCAAAAATTTTATTATCAGAGATAGAAATAATAAAAGAGCCCTAAGGATGGATATATTCCAAAATGTGGTTCCCCTCCCTATCATACCCCCACAAGCTTCTGCCTATATTTCCATGACCCTCTGCACTCAGGGAGTGGAGAGAACACTGTCTCTTCCTTCAGGATAGTTACTATTCCAGTGTGTGATTTGCACATGACCATAGCCTAGCAGTGCCTTTTCCACTCCCAGAAGACTAATTGGTGCAGATCCCAGGAATACTCTCCTACCCTTCCACTTGCCCCACACCTCTGCTGCTGCTTAATGTCCAGAAGACCAGAACACCTTCAGTTACCTTGTACTGAGATTTTCTTTTTTTCTTTTTTTTGGTGGGGCAATGAGGGTTAAGTGACTTGCACAGGGGCACACAGCTAGTAAGTGTCAAGTGTCTGAGGCCGAATTTGAACTCAGGTACTCCTGAATCCAGGGCCAGTGCTCTATCCACTGCACCACCTAGCTGCCCCGCCTTGTACTGAGATTTAATAATAGAGAAAACAACTGTGTGTCAGAAAGTCTGTGTTGTGATGAGTAAAACTAAATGTGTGGTTGCCTTATTCCTGTCCTAAGTGTAGGGAAAATTAGCTAGGGTTTCTAATATAAAGTAGAAGCTTTAGCACCAGTTTTGGGCATTAAGCATTTATTAAAGCATACCAGGTATTAGTAAAAAGAGAACACCTGGGTCAGAAAGTTAAGAAAAGGCCTATCTAGCCTAGAGCTCCAGCCTGGTCTGGTTTTTTCTCAAGTCCTCCACCATGAGCTTGTTGAAGCAATGAACTCTGTGTGTCCAAGCCCCTTCCTGGGTCCCTGGAAGAGGCAGTCCTTACATACTGCTTCAAGCTAATTGGCTAGCATCACCCAAATCCATTGGTTCACTAGACTTGAGGGTGATCCCGAGTTGAGGTGAGCTCTTCAGAGTCAGGCAGGTGTGGCTTCAATTAAATTAACTTTAAATGAGTTAATCAGCAAAGTCAATCACTCTCAGTCAATCTAATAAGTTCAAATCAATCTGGGGCTTTTGGGCATTGGCAAAAAGCCCATTATTTTCTTACAGTGTGGTGGCTTAATTTTAATCAAAGGTGATTTACTGCTGTAGATTCCATTTTTTGGTATGTATACCTAATTGCTTAAGCTCCCTGATTTCATTTTTTAATTCTTAGAGGGAAAGTCTTTTCCATAAATGATCTTTGGGATATCGTTGTTGAGCAGCATTTTTATTCAGTACATCAATAAGCATTTATTAAGTGTCTGCTGTGTGCCAAGCATTTGTATTAGATGGCTGAGACTTACTCAGAGCACCAAGGGCTTAGGTGTCTTGACTGATTCTCCTCACTCTCGTAAAACTCCATCCTGAGTTTGGTCCCATAAGCAATAGAAAAGGAAAGAGGTTGGTTTTGGAAAGGGTGAAGAGTTGCAAAATCCTATCATTGCTTGTTGAGTTTTATAACCTTTCCCTTACTCTTGCCCTTTCATTCCTTCTGCAAGCTGATCCACATTGCAAGTATTTATTTGTTATTGCTGTTTTTTTTAATTAAAGTCATTTGAAATCCTTTTTGTTTTGAGACTTTTTCAAGAATTTCACAACTTCCTTTGAAATGATCAGAAACATTTCAAAATATCAACCAGCTATAGCATATCAAGTTTTTTTTTTTTTTGGGGGGGGGGTCAATGAGGGTTAAATGACTTGCCCAGGGTCACTCACACAGCTCATAAGTGTCAAGTGTTTGAAGCCGGATTTGAACTTATGTCCTCCTGAATCCAGGGCTGGTGCTTTATCCACTGCACCACCTAGCTGCCCCCTATAGCATGTCAACTTTGGAAGGGACCTTTGAGATCATCTAGTCTAACTTTACAGGATAAATAATTGAAGTTCATACCAGGCCTAACGTTTGTGGTCAAACTGCAAATATATTGGCATATTTACCACTCCTTGAAGTCTTCCCTGATGATGTATTTTTAAACTGCCCTGTATTTATTTATCTATGCATATGTTGTATCCTGCAGTAGAGTGTGAGCTACTTGAGGGCAGAAATTTTTTTTTTTAATTCTTAGCACAGTGCCTAGAACTTAATAAATATTTAATGAATTGAAATGAGTTCTTATGCCAACCAATTCTCAGATTTTTTTTTATAAATGACATTCTTTTAAAACCAACATTTGTTCCCCACCTTTTCCCTTTACTTTCTCTCCTTTTCTCTTTCTCTCTTTCCTGCCTCTTGCTTTCCCCCTCTTTATTTCACATCCCTTCCTTAACTTTCTTTTCTTCTCTTTCTGAAGTTACCATTGCAGTATGGTTTGATTCTCTTTCAAAGTCTGTTACAAACTCAAATTAAGGCACACCATATTATTACACAGCATACAAGTACTGTCTTCTACAGGGAGAGTAATGAATGTCAACTATTCCATTTAGCTTGACAAGGATTGAATACAGCCTAGTGGTTAAAGGGCACAATCAGAGCCAGAATGCCTTGATTCTCTCCCTGCTTTTCATGCAAGACACTTTTCCTATGACCTCAGCTAAGTCACATACCTTCCCCTTCCACAATTATGCCTTCTGAATGACAGGACTTTTTCTGAGAGACTTGCTCCTTACAAAGTTGTCTGAGATTGACTGATGAAAAGCCTTGTCTAAGCAAGAGGGTAGCAGTGATTTGCACAGCAAGATTCCCATGTCACCTTTGTAGGGTATGGTTTCTTCTGTTGCTGTGAGAAATGTTTTAAAGAAAGTGTCATTAGTAAGTGTGGCTTGTTAGTGGATATGCTCTGATCTGTGCTTATAAAGAACCAAATCATAAATGTTTCACTGGGAAGTAGTGAGAGTTTTCTTCCTTACAGGACTATACCTGGTATGTTGGAATAGCCAGATTCTGGATGTGATATCAGATGAGCATCTTTATTTATCTCTTTATACCCTCTCCCCCTTCCCACTTTCCTAAATTTTCAAATCTTTTATGGTTCCCGGAGAAAATGTCAAACTTCAAAAAGAGGAAATGGGGCAGGTCTACTGAGGTAAAGCTTCTCTGTCTTCTACAAACATTGTAGAACAAAGTCTTCTATTAAGCTGAATGACATTTAAAATATTAGTGGTACCTAGGGTATCATTTAATTCCCTGATGATAATGATAAAGATTTCATTTTGAATCCATAGGTTCCTGCACCTGATTTTGAGATGATGGGACTAGGAAATGGTCGTCGGGGGATGAAGTCACCACCACTCCTGGTAGCGGCTTTATTGGCCTGTGTTATCGTCTTGGGTTTCAATTACTGGATTGCAAGTTCCCGTAGTGTGACCCTCCAGGTATGAACGAGCCTTGGACTTTTCTTGGGAGGCCATAAGAAATTTATCGTTGCAAGAGACCAGCTAGTTTCTTGCCTTGGTGTGTTTAGCAGGATTCACTCACTAAGCTTTGGCTTTTTCTTTGTCAGTTTAGGAGGAAGCTGTAGTGGCCTATAAAAAATTCTGTTGCAGTGCCAACCTCTCTCCCCCCACCCCAGTTGGGTTCAGTCTTGGCTCTGTCTGTCTAGACCCCTCCCTTCTCTTCTCTTAACACAGGGTTTGTGTCACACTTGCTTTCAAGCCAAGTCACCCTGAGCACTTTTCTAGGAGAAGCATATGCTTTGTCCAACCATCTCAGCCCACTGTGAATCTTCTCAAGATTTCTTCCCCCATTTTTTTGTCTTGCCATCCTTTCCCACCACTTGGCAGTTCTTGAGAGAGCCATGTTGAGTGGATATTGGCAAGAGTAATTGCCAAGATGTTTTGAATATAAGCCAGTCCCAACTTTGCATCTTTTTCTAGCTTTAAATCAGTCTTTAGTTTTTGACTCTAAATATAAATTGGGGAGTGATTTTGGAATTATTTGGAATGACAGATATTTGTAAATCTATATGAACATATTTTATACAAACATTCATATTTATAGATAACATGTATATATGCAAATATATACACATGTATATTTAAATGTTTAGTAGAACCTATCAAGCATCAATACAGAAAACCAAAGTTATTTGGTAATTGTTTGCATGTAAATTAATTTTAAGACACAAAGACCCAGAGCATTTTCCCAGTCTTTCCCTCCAACTTCCATCAGAATTCTTTTTTTCATTGTTATTCACTTTTCTTTATATGATAATGGCTAATAGCTAACATTTATATAGTGGTTATTATGTGCTAGGCACTGTGCTAAGTGCTTTACAAATATTATCTCATTTGATCCTCACAATATCCCTGGGAGGTAGATGCTATTATTATCATCCTCCCCTTCTTATAGTTGAGGAAACTGAAGCAGACAGAGGTTAAGTGACTCATCCAGAGACACACAGCTGGTAAGAGTCTGAGGATGGATTTACACTCAGGTCTTCCTGACTCCAGGACTAGCACTTTATCTACTGTACCACCCAGCTACCTAGATGATAGTGTATATTCCATACCCCTGGTTCAGGGTGTTTTTTTTTTTAATTTACACTTTTTCATTAAAGACAACTGTCATTTTTTCATTCCTTGTATTTGTTCTTTCTTTTTTTTGTGAGGCAATTGGGGTTAAGTGACTTGCCCAGGGTCACACAGCTAGTAAGTAAGTGTTAAGTGTCTGAGGCCAGATTTGAACTCAGGTCCTCCTGAATCCAGGGCTGGTGCTCTATCCACTGCGCCACCTAGCTGCCCTGTATTTGTTCTTAATCACATTATGATATCCCATTTACATCTGTGTGTCACAATTTGTTTAACTTTTTGCTGGAGTCAGTGGATCTAGATTTGTGATTTCGTTAATGTGAGGCAGATGCACTCCACAAATGCAGATCAGCAATTCTAGTACAATTTATAATCTTAGAGAATTACTGGGGGTCCTGAGAGATTAATTGACTGGCCTAGGGTCACACAGCCAGTTTGTGTCAAGGTGGGTTCAAACCTACTATGCATCCTCCTGGCCTTCAAAGCTTTCTTTTCAAATAAAGTCAAGTGAGATAAAAATGTAAAATATCTTGCGAACATAAAGGTGATAGATACATACACACACATATATAGAGAGATACATAGACATAGATATAAGTATAGTATATGCACATATGTGTACACATATGTCTATGTGGTGTGTGTGTATACACATATATGCATGCTATTATTATTCTCTTATGGGTTTATTTTTCTTTTCTTTTTTGGGGGGGCAATGAGAGTTAAGTGACTTGCCCAGGGTCACACAGCTAGTAAGTGTCAAGTGTCTGAATCCAGATTTGAACTCAGGTCCTCCTGAATCCAGGGCTGGTTCTTTATCCGCTGCACCACCTAGCTGCCCCAGTTTATATCTTTTTAGTCCTCAAATCTCTTACTACAAATAAAATTTAGATCACTACTATATTGTTATGTTTCCTTTTATTACACTTATTTACCAAGTGAATATCACTTTCTTTTTATGCCCATGTTCTGAGTTGGCAAGTTGCTAGTTCCTATAAATGTGACCTTTTCTATACTATTTCCCAGGAGTATCTACCAACCATGGCTACTTTCTTCGGGAGCTTTTTCCCCAGATGGAGGAGGCCTTAGGATAGATGGAATTTCTGACATCCTGAACTCAGAATGCATTTTCCTGTAGAAAAACAGTTATAAATAATAGTTGGGAGTAGTTGAGATGGGCCTCTAAACATTCCACATCAGTTACAGTTTGGGTTAGAAAGGCTTTTGTGGGATGGCTGAGGAATCTAACCATCTGTTTTCCATGGGAAAATGCATTTTGAGTTCTAGATTATAGCCCTGCAAATGAACTTTTAGAACTCAGTTATAAAGAGGAGCCTGTTTATAGTGCTTTTCTGGCCATTTCTGCTGAGTGGTATTGCCATTCTGTTTGAGTCATCCTGCTCTCGACAGTGGTGATTGAGTGTTTGTCCGTTATGTTTTGTTTTCCATTCAGACTCAGATCTTAGAGTTGGAAGGAAGAGTCCGAAGGGCAGCAGCAGAGAGAGGTGCTGTGGAGTTAAAAAAGAATGAATTCCAAGGAGAATTAGAAAAGCAAAGAGAACAGCTGGACAAAATCCAATCCAGACACAACTTTCAGATGGAGAATTTCAATAAGATGTACCAGGATGAAAAGGTAAGACCTGTTGTTATTGCCTTCTGCCCCCAGTCCCTATCAGTGAAACTCCCTTCCTCCTTTCAGGCCCCATCCTTTTACAGGGTTAAGTTAGTGTTCCAGTGTTCTATAAACTGTGGGTGTACAAAGGAGTATTTGCATCCTTAATTAAGCTTCTTGTCTTTGTGTGGTTTTTTGGAATTACTACTATGGTATTATTTTCCCCTCTCTGTTAGAGAAGGCTCTGAAGTATGCACACTGTAAATTTCCTTGGGGAAAAAAATAATGCCTCAATCATAACATTTAATAATTGCTCAAGAAGGACATATGTTTCCTTTTGGAACTCCAGGATAGTTCATCTTATTTTCATTTTGCTTTGTGGCTCTAATAAAAGGATTAGGAATAGACCATATGTAACATTTCATATATCTGACTTTTTTTTTGCACTACACCCAAATGATGAGTGAAAATACTCAATCATTAAACCATTTAAATGGATAGCAATTTTTTTTGGGCAGGGCAATGAGGGTTAAGTGACTTGCCGAGGGTCACACAGCTAGTAAGTATCAAGTGTCTGAGGCTGGATTTGAACTCAGGTCCTCCTGAATCCAGGGCTGGTGCTCTATCCACTGTGCCACCTAGCTGCCCCTGATAGCAATTTTGATGTTAGCCACATTCTTTACATCTTTTCTGCCTGGAACCTTTTACAGTCTGCAGATGTGGTGAACTTGACTAAGACATTTTACCAAACAACCTCAATTTTTCATTTTTTTTCTTTTTTTTTTTTTTTTTTTTTGGTTTTGTGAGGCAATTGGGGTTAAGTGACTTGCCCAGGGTCACACAGCAAGTATGTGTCTGAGGCCAGATTTGAACTCAGGTCCTCCTGAATCCAGGGCTGGTGCTTTATCCACTGCGCCACCTAGCTGCCCCAATTTTTCATTTTTTAAAAAAATAAAAGTTTGTTTTTTTTAAAGTTATAAACATTTTTATTTGTAGTTTTGGGTTCCAGTTTTTATCCCTCCTCTCCCTCCCTTCCCCTCCCCTCCCCCTTCCCTGAGGCAGTAAGCAATCAGATATAGGTTATACATGTATGATTATGTAAAACATGACCATATTAGTAATTTTTTCTTTTTTTTTTTTTAATTTTTTGTGGGGCAATGAGGGTTAAGTGACTTGCCCAAGGTCACACAGCTAATGTCAAGTGTCTGAGGCTGGATTTGAACTCAGGTCCTCCTGAATCCAAGGCCAGTGCTTTATCCATTGAGCCACCTAGCTGCCCCCATATTAGTAATTTTGTAAAAGAAAATAAATAAAAGAAAAAAATGAAAGAACGTGAAAAATAGCAGGTTTCAGTCTGTGTTCCATCAATATCAGTTCTTTTTTTGGAGGTGGATAGTTTGTTTCATCATTAGTTCTTTGGGATTGTCTTGGATTATTGTATTGTTGAGAATAGTTAAGTCATTCACAGTTCTTTATCAAATAATTGCTGTCTCTGCACAATGTTGTCTTGTTCCTGCTCACTTCACTATACATCAGTTCATACAAGTCTTTCCAGGCCTTTTGGAAATCATCCTGCTTATCATTTCTTATAGCACAATAATATTCCATCACCATCATATAGTTTGTTTAGCCATTCCCCAATTGATGGGCATTTCTTTGATTTCCAATTCTTAGCCACCACAAAAAGAACTGTTATAAATATTTTTGTACAAATAGAACTTTTTGTTTTGGGAGGATGAAAGAGATTTTTAAAAAAGTGAATTTTAATAGCATTTTATGTTTTCCAGTTATGTGTAAAGACAATTAAAGAGTTATATTTGGTGTTTGATAGGTTTTCTTCCATGTCCTGTTACTTAAGAGTACACTTCATGGAAAGACCTGAGTATGAGTGAATGAAGGAAAATTAAATGCTTAGGGAAATAGTATAGTATAGCTTGCATTCACAGAACTTGTTAATTCAGAACATCAAATGATTTTATTTTTTAATAAAAAATTTCTAAAATTTTACTTTTCAGTTTACAAGTATTTTTCTCCACTCCTACTACTTATCCCATTACCAGGGAAGAAAACCACCCCAAACCTTTGTAACAAACAAAGCAAATTCCCACATTGTCCATGTCCCAAAACACACATCTCATCTAACATCTTGAATCCATCACTTCTGGTGCATGATGCTTCATCATTAATGCTCTGCAATTGTGTTTGTTCATTATGTTAATCAGAGTTCTTAATTCTTTCCAAGTAGTTTGCTTTTATCATGTTGTTCTTGTATAAATTATTCTCCTAGTTTTGCTCACTTCACTCTGAATCAATTCATATAACTCTTTCTGGGATTCTCTGAAATGGTTGCTTTTTGTTGTTTCTGACTGTATTACATTTATATTCCATGCTTTATTCAGTTGTTCCCTAATCGATAGGCACTTTCTCATTTTCCAGTTCTTTATTACTTCAAGAAGAGTTGTTTTTTGTAGCTATGGGTCCTTTTCCTCTTTGATCTCTTTAGGATATAGACCTGTTGGTGGTATTATTGGGTCAAAGGGTATACACAGTTTAGTGACTTTTAGGGCATAGTTCCAAATTGTTTTCTAGAATGGCTGGACCAATTCACAGCTCTACCAATAATGCATTAGTGTGCTTTTATTCTCTGAGTCCCTCCAACACTTACTACTTTACACCTACCAGATTGTCAAAAATGATAAGTCAGAGTTGTTTTAACTTTTATATCTCTAATTATTTTAGTGATTTGGAGTATTTTTTCCATATAGTTATTATTAGTTTGAAATTCTTTCTTTGAAAACTGACTGCTCATATTCTTTGTCCATTTATTCTTTTGTTTGTTTTTGTTTTGTTTTGTTTTTGTTTTGTGGGGCAATGGGGGTTAAGTGACTTGCCCAGGGTCACACAGCTAGTAAGTGTCAAGTGTCTGAGGCTGGATTTGAACTCAGGTTCTCCTGAATTCAGGGCCAGTGCTCTATCCACTGTGCCACCTAGCTGCCCCTGTCCATTTATTCTTGGGGAACAGTAGATTTTATCCTGACTTGACTGCATATTGTGTGAACTGTCCTATCTCTAGTTTAAAGGGTGGTTTTAAAATTATGCAATCTGAGGGCATGACACCTTCAAATTACATCACACCTGGACTCTGAGTCAGTAAATCAAATACTACCTCACATCCTAAGTTATGTGATCATTGGCAAGTCATTTAACCTCAAAGAGCTGGAGGTCTTAGGCCTTTAAAATGAGCATAATCACACTTGCATTAACTACCTCATGAGGGTTTTTGTGAAGAAAGCGCATTGCAAACCTTAATGCAGGGATTCTTAACCCTGAGGGGTTCAGGATAGATTTCAGAAAGTCTGTGAACTAGTTTTAAAAGATATTTTAATAATTGTATTTCAATATAATTAGTTTCCTTTGTAATCCTGTGTATTTTATTGTACACATTTAAAACCACTATTCCAAGAAGGGGGTCAACAGGCGTTACGAACAGACTGCCAGAGGGGTGTGCAACACAGAAAAAGTCAAGCCCCCTACCTTGAAGCATTATACAAGTACTTGGAGTTATTTTTAATTTCCTGCATAAATATTTCTCTCCTTCCTTTTTTTTCTTCTGGGATCGTTTTGAGAAACCAATATTTCAACTCAATATTGTGAGAAGCAGAGAACCCTGTTATTTTCATTCATGAAATTCTTCTTAACTTGGTGATGTGGAACATTGTCTCATGTGTATATATACCTGCCTGATGAAACTATGTTATAATGAATCATATAATATTGTCTTATCACTCATTACCTGGACCATTGTAGCAGCGCCCTAACCAGTATCTTTGATTCTTCCTTCTCCAATATATTCTTCTTCTTTTTTGGGGGGAGGGTGCAATGAAGGTTAAGTGATTTGCCCAGGGTCACACAGCTAGTAAGTGTCAAGTGTCTGAGGCAGGATTTGAACTGAAGTCCTCCTGAATCCAGGGCTGGTGCTTTATCCACTACACCATCTAGCTGCCCCGCCCCGCCCAATATATTCTTTGCACAGTTGCCAAATTAATATTCCTAAAATATAATTCTTAGCATGCCACACTAACTCCCACCAGAAAAAAAAAAAAGAAAAGAAAAACTACATTGGTTCCCTATTTATTGCCTCTAGAATAAGCTAGAAACTCTCCAGTCTGACATTTAAAGCTTCTCTAACTTGGCTCCCACCTACCTTTTCAGACTTGTTTCAGATTATTGCCTTTGACATCCTTTGTTCTAGCCAAACTAGACTCTTTGTTCCCCAGACTAGGGGTCCTGCATCCCATCCCCAGGCATTTGCATGGCTGTCTTGTTTTCCAACCCTAGAATATGCTTCCTTCTCTTCTCTGCTTAGTAGAATGTTTATCTGGCAGTCCAGGCTTAGCTTCTATGCTACACTGTGGAAAATCTTTTCTTATATCCTCTCCCCTCCCCCAAGCTCTCTTTCTTTAATTACTTTATATTTCCTTATCTCTATATACATTGTAGCTCCCACTTTCCTCTTCCTCCCTGCCCACAGGAGATTATAAACTCCTTGAGGAGAAGCATTGCTTCATTTTTGGTTATATCTCCAGTGCCTAGCAAGTTGCCTTGCACATAGTAGCCACTTAACATTTGTGTTGAATTGAATTGAGTGCTGTTTTGACAAATGTAATGAGTAGAAATAACATGCAGGATGGAGGGAGGGAACAGAGCTACTATGGCTTTGAAGGGAAAGAGCATCAGTTTTACCAGGAAGGGGGAGCAGGAAACAGGCAGAGGAAGAGAAGAGAGGAAGGTGGTGTTTTTCTTATGTTGTTCACACCCTTTTCCTGTTCCATGCTCCTGGATCTTTGGTAGTTGCTTCTTTGGTCTGGGCAGTTTGGAAGTGGCAGTGGTTGTGCGTGCGTGCGTGCGTGCGTGTGTGTGTGTGTGTGTGTGTGTGTGTGGCAGTTGGAGGTTTGAGGTTAGGATGATAACACACCTCCAGAACATGTGATGATTGTAAAAAGACTTTTCCCACAATGGACATATCATCAGATATATCACACGAGCATTTACATCCTCTGTCCTTTTTTTTTTTTTAAACACATGAAGAAAATTTGGGATCTGAGAGGATATGTCACTTACTTGTCTTTAATCACAAAACTGGCAAGTATCACAGGTAGGGTGTAAATAGGTGTTTCCTGACTCCAAGGTTGGTACACTTTCCTCTACATTGTACTTGGATGTGGGTGGCAGGACGGATCCTACTCCATTTTTAAGTTCCTAGTTCATAGATTTAGAGCTGGCAGGGATTTTAGAGGTCATCCCTTCTACTCTGTACTCTCTCCCCCTGATCATTTTATAGTTGAGGAAAACTGAGATTCAGAGAGAGTAAGTGTCTTGCCCAAAGTTATACAGATAGTGAGTGTCACAGCTGGGATTCAAAAATCACTCCCTGTCTAATATTCCTTCCCAGGCCCAGCGTGTTGTATTGTCTTTCTTCCCTTCTCTATGCACAGTACTTTCTTGTGAGTGATTCAGACAAATGGGCAGGAAGAACAGAAGGCATTAGTTGTCCAGAATTATTTGGCACAGAGAATTTGTCACAAGTAGATCAACAAAGCACTTTTGATAATGAGCCATCTTCTGTCATGGAGATGCATTTTTATTTTACAGAACATGTCTTTTATAGGGATTTTATGGGTTTATTTTAACCAAAAGGTAGTGTGGTGTGTTTTTTTCTCCTGGCTTAAGTATTCAATCTCTTTCAAAGATTTTGGAGAACTCATGAATTAACACCAGAAAACCATGATTTTTCATAGTAAAATCCAGTCCTTTATCAAACATAGGTCTTTTGGAAAAAAACTAGTGTCAGCTTTTAGAAGTTTTTAATATGATCCCTTATTGAAGAATTGTAGGCAAAATTATCCTTTTCCTTTTTTCAGTGGTCTTTCTCCTTCCCTAGAAGGTTTGATGGGTGTTGTTGAGTTTCTGGGATGGGGATGCTGATGAAACAATTGCTTTCTGGTTTGCCTTGGGTGAATGTTTTTCCTAGTTGGTTGTATGAACAGTAGAAACATCTATATTGCAAAATTCTTAAGTCTCTTTGTCAGATTGGTTATTATTTAAGCAGGAACATAGAACATTTCCTTCTTTTCATTTAGTTAGCAAGATATTTTATATCACTATTCTTTTGTATCATCTAAAATAAATTTTTATTGTAAACCCATGATTGTAGAATTTGAGTCAGAACAGTCCTTAGAGATCTTCTTAGGGAACTGGGTGCCTCTGGTCAGATTGCTCTCCAAAAAAAGGGACCATCATTTTGACAAGAGCCCTGGATTTGATTGATTAAGAAGCTGGCCTCAAATCTAAGCTCTCTCCTGAATTCAGGTACAGCATTCTTTTCATTGAAACATACTGTAGCTCAAGAAAACAGTGCTTCATGGATGTTATAATTTACTTGTCTCAGACAATTAGAGAGTTTGAACATTTTTTTTTGGTAATTAATAACAATGGTTTCCCCACCCACCCACCCACCCAATGGTATCCTTGAACCATTTATCTATTGAGGATTGGATAATAATCTTGTAAATTTCTATCAAATCCTTCTAAACTCTTGTGTTAGATTTTTTTCCATCTATGATTATTGCTGTCATGGGGAAAATAGGTGGTGGGGGTCCTTAGGTATTCCTCTGTAAAGAATTACACACAGTCCAATTAGAATTAAAATGGTCGGGGGCGGCTAGGTGGCACAGTGGATAGAGCACCGGCCCAGGATTCAGGAGTACCTGAGTTCAAATCCGGCCTCAGACACTTGACACTTACCAGCTGTGTGATCCTGGGCAAGTCACTTAACCCCCATTGCCCCGCAAAAAAAATAATAAAAAACCAAAACAAAGAATTAAAATGGTCCTTTATTGTGTGCTACAGAAAGTGACCCAGAGGGAAGTCAAAGACTTAGCATCAAGGTGAGGAGATGGCTTAGAGACATCTTTCTCCTCCTAGAATAGAAGACCAAAGTTTTTATAGAGGATAGATGGAGTGACCACCTGACAATGGAAAGTTCCTTTTGGGGGTGGGGTGGGAAAAGCTTGAATGAGGAGTGGTGGTTCTGACTTCTGGCGTTCTCTGTTTCCAACACTGCTCAATAGTAGCCATGCCTTATCTTCCCTTACTTAGGTATGTCCATCCTTTAGTTTTGCTTCTCAAGGAGAAAACTTCTGAGTTATCCTAATGTCCTAATTTATCCTAATATCCTAATTTATCCCCATGCAAATATTTTCCCTCTTAATATATTTTCTTTTTATGTTAGATGATATTGACTTATTGAGCAGGAATCCCCCTTGCGCCCCCCCCCCCTTTTTTTTGGTTTGTTTTTTTGGGAGGTAATCAGGGTTAAGTGACTTACTTGCCTAGGGTCACACAACTAGTAAGTGTCTGAAGCTGGATTTGAACTCAGGTCCTCTTGACCCCAGAGCTGGTACCCTATCCACTGTGCCACCTACCTGCCCCTTCATTTTTTTTTTTTCTGGTGAGGCATTTGGGGTTAAGTGATTTGCTCAGGGTCACACAGCTAGTAAGTGTCAAGTGTCTGAGGCTGGATTTGAACTCAGGTCCTCCTGAATCCAGGGCCGGTGTTCTATCTACTGCACCACCTAGCTGCTTCCCCTTCGTTTTTATGTAATCAAATCCATCTCTTTTGTTTTCAGTAATTTATTCTATTTGTTAGACTAAAACAAGTTCTTCACAATTGAGATACATTGTTAATTTTTCAAATTTTAAAAATATTTTCTTTTTTATATTAATCCATTGGAATTTTATTGTAATATGTAGTGTAAGAGGTCCATTTCAGCTAATTTTTACAAGGTTGTTCTCCAGTTTCCCCAATAATACAACACATAGAAAGAAACAAGAAGGAGGAGGGCAGGTATGGAGATGGGGAGGATGACAAAATCCATAGGAATGTTGCCAGGCAAAAAATGATGAGAAGGTTGCCCTAGGTTCCTTCCTTAAAGGGAGGAACTGGGAAGAGCTCTCTGATGTCTACACTCTTCTGTCAGAGGGAGGTAAGGGCCCCAGGGGTTAAGTGGTACTGAGGAGGAATATCCTGATGACTTTTCTTTCTTTTTTTTTTGCTGGGCAATGAGGGATAAGTGACTTGCCCAGGGTCACATAGCTATTAAGTGTCAAGTGTCTAAGGTCAGATTTGAACTCAGGTCCTCCTGAATCCAGGGCTGGTGCTTTACTGTGCCACCTAGCTGCCCCCCTTATTTTTTTTTTAATTTTTTTGGAAGGGAAGGAGATTTTTTTTCTGATGATTTAAAAAAAATTAAAGTCCATTAATTATCTATCTGATCAGTCTTCTGAGATTAGGCTATTTAAGTGATCTATTTCCTATTTTGTCAGTTTGTGTGTTTTATATTTATTTTCCATTTAATTAAGGTCTCAAATGTACCAGAATAATGCTTTTTGTAGTTCTCTCTGATAGGTGTATTATTTTCTTTTGTGTTCATTGTGATAGCTTTTTTTAAATAGTTGAGTGTTCTTGATGTTTTAGAAATTAAGCCTGACAATTTTTTATTATTTTTAATTTTTAAATAAAACCAAGGAGTATTTTTAAGAGCTTGCACTTCTAAAAATAAAATATTATTTTGAAATGTAGTACATTCTTAATGCAAATAAAAGTAAAATGGTATTAAAATTCAGAAAAAATTAATTGAAAAATAATTGATGGGTTATATAATTCTCCTGAGTTATATTCTACCCATGTTCTAAATTAAATAGGAATTTTAAATCACTAAATATATACCAATTTGAAAACCTAATAAGACACATTTCATTTCAAGATGGCAAACCTAGACATAGACATATGCTCACTTTTAAGCATAGATTATTTGCTCATCTCTTTACATTTTTATACATCAAGCCCTAGTCTCTCCTTTAGGCTCTAGTTCTTATCACCAGTTTTCTGTTGGATATTTTAAACTAGATGTTCCTGAGACATCTTAAACTCAACATGACTAAAATTGAACATATTATCTTTTCCCTAAACCCTTCCCTTTCTAGACTTTCCCTATTTTTGTTAAGGAACCTGCCATCCTTTTAGCATCTCAGACTTATAATAGCATTATCCTATACTCTACTACACTCTCTCTCACTCTACATATTCAGTCAGTTGCTGAAACTTGACCTTTCTACTTTAAAAACATCTCTCAAATCCAACCCTTTCTCTCTACTCGTAGAACTACAACCTTAGTTCAGGTTGGCATTAGGTTACTGAAACAGACTCCTAATTGGTCTTCCTATCTCAAGTCTCTCCCCACTCTACTTCACACTAATCTGACCATGTGACTCTGCTACTCATCTATCTGGTGGCTTCCTATGTTTTTTCTAAAATAGATTATAGACTTTACCATTTAGCTTTTAAAGATTTGCATGACCTGGTCTCCTGTGTTTCCAACCTCATTGGACATTACTTGTCTTCCTGGACTCTGGGATCTGTCTAAACTTGCCTACCTCTCTGTCTCTGTCTCTGTGTCTCTCTGTGTCTCTCTCTCTCTCTCCAGAGAGAAATACATAGACAAAAGTGAGGTGGGGAGTGCTTGTCTGAAACAAAATTACCTTAGCCCACTCACTTATTGAAGGGATACTCTGTGGACCTTACCTACCTAACTGAATCTTCTAGGTTAATCTCAGAATAGGAGAGGCAGGGGTGTGACAAATATAAAAGGTACCAGGATATATTCTTTTCAATACCCTGCCTTTATATCCAGTGGCTTTTCCTCTCTGCCTACCTCTTGGTTTGTTGTTTTTTTTTAAGTTTTGTATACTTGATATGTCCTTGCTCATTTTCAAGTCCATTTCACAAGCATTTATTAAGCACCTTCTGTGTGGTAGACTCTGTTCTAGGTGTTTTCTTTCAGTCATGTCTGACTCTTCATGACCCCATTTGATGTTTTCTTGACAGAGACATTGAAGCGATTTGCCATTTCCTTCTCCAGCTTATTTACAGATGAGGAAACTGAGGCAAACAAGGTTAAGTGACTTGCCAAGGGTCACACAGCTAATAAGTGTCTGAGGCCAGATTTGAACCCAGGAAGATCAGTCTTCCGGACTCCAGGTCAGGTACTCTATCCACTCTGCCCCCAATGTTTTGGGTGTTGGGGGTACAAAGACAAAAATGAACCAGTCTATGCCCTTAAGATCATGCCTTCTACTCAGGAAACAACGTGTATGTAGAAAAGAAAATAGAAACAAAATAACTCCAGGGGTTTGGGGGAGAAAGCACTAACATCTGAGGGGATTAGGAAAGTTCTTGTGGTGCACAGGGAACTTGATCCATCTTTGGGACTAGAGATCCTGCCAGTCTGTCAATGCGTGTGACTTTCAAAAGAAAGAAGTTGTTCTGAATCTTTCCTCAGACACTCACTGGCTGTGTGGCTCTGGGCAAGTCATTTACTCTCACTCAGTATAATAAAATGGGACTTAGAATGCCTGTAGCACATGCCTCTTACAAGGTTGTTGAATGAAATGAATGTATATAAAGCGTGAAGGCCAAAATTTGATATACGGAGCGTTATTTGGGTGACGCCTTAATATTGGGGTCCAGGAAATATGAGGAGCCTTTTAGGTTCATCCTCCCCTCTGAACTGCCCTTTTTAGATATTTCTCCCAGGCCAATAAGAAGGGAGCCTTTAAGCTTTAGTTCACAAAAGGATTAGATTTTATTACTTGGGAATTAATTAAATAACAAAGGTGAAACTAATAAAAATCAAAGATAAGGAAATAGGAAAATAGAAATACAGATAAATATTCTTAACTCTAAGCTTAACCTATTCCATACCTAGACTGTTTCCAATTAAGCTAGTTCAAAGGAATTTAGGGTTTTCCTTAATTAACTCACGGAACCTGAAAGTTTGCAGTTGCTTGCGCTGCCAGAATAGCAGCCACCAGAGACAGCTAACAGGCACGAAAAGGATGAGTCCCAGAAGATGCCTAGCATTCCAGAAGCACCCTTTGCCTCCCTTCACGGAGCATTCAATCTTTCCTTCCCCAAAAGGGAAGGTCCTTCAAAAGCTGCCTAGCATACATAATAATTTTTACCACAAAAGTACTTTGCAAACTTTAAGATGCTACATAAATAGTACAAAAATATTTTTAGCTGCTCTTTTTGTGGTGGCAAGGAATTGGAAATTGAGGGGATGCCCATCACTTGGGGAATGGCTGAATAAGTTGTGGTATATGAATGTAATGGAATACTATAGTGCTGTGAGAAACAATGAACAGGAGGAGTTCAGAGAAACCTGGAAGGATTTATGTGAACTGATGCTCAGTGAGATGAGCAGAACCAGGAGAACATTGTATACAGTATCAACAACTTTGTGTGTTGATCAGCTGTGATAGACTTGATTCTTTTCAGCAATACAATGGTCCAAGATAATTCCAAAGGATTCATGATGGGCAATGCTCTTCAAATCCAGAAAAAAAGAACTATGGAATCTAGATGCAGATTGAACCATTCTATTTCTATTTTTTTTCTTTTTTGAGGTTTTTTCTTTTTACTCTGATTCTTCTTTCACAGCATAACTAATCAGAAATATGTTTAATGTGATAGTACATATATATAACCTATATCAGATTGCTTGCTATCTTGGGGAGGGAGGAGGGAGGGAGAAAAATTTGAAATTGGAAATCTTATAAAAACAAATGTTGAGGGCAGATAGGTGGCGCAGTGGATAGAGCACCAGCCCTGTATTCAGGAGTACCTGAGTTCAAATCTGGCCTCAGACACTTGACACTTAGTAGCTGTGTGACCTGGGCAAGTCACTTAACCCCAATTGCCTCACCAAAAAAAAAAAAGAAAGAAAGAAAGAAAGAAAGAAAGTAGATCTTTTGGGGGCAGCTAGGTGGCACAGTAGATAAAGCACCTGCCCTGAATTCAGGAGGATCTGAGTTCAATTCCAATCTCAAGACACTTGACACTTACTAGCTTTGTGACCCTGGACAAGTCACTTAACCCTCGTTGCTCCGCAAAAAAAAAAAATGTTGAAAACTATCTCTACATGTAACTGGAAAATAATAAAATACTTTTATGAAAGATGCTACATAAATCGTCATCATCATGATGCTCTGCCCAGCCAGTACTCTGTTAGGAGTCCCACGAGAAGGTACACACCAAGAAAGGATAAGATGCAGATGTTCACCCTTCAGGCACTTAATGTCCATTTGGGATGATAAAGCATGAGAAATTAGCAGAACTCAGTTAAATGTTAACCTGGGAGTTCAGGAAAGGGAGAGATGAATGTGGGCTGGAAGATCAGACAACACTTTATGGAGGATTATAAGACCATTTCTGTGTGTATATGGGTGGCTGGGTGGTATAGTGGAGAGAATGCAGGGCCTCTGACAGTTACTAGCTGTATGACCCTGGGCAGGTCATTTCACCCTGTTTGCCTCAGTTTCCTCATCTATAAAATGAGCTGGGGAATGAAATGGCAGCCCACTCCAATATCTTTGCCACAAAAATACCAAATGGGGTCATGAAGAGTTGGACACGACTGAACAACAATATATATATATATATGTATGTGTGTGTGTGTGTGTGTAGATGCACACATGTATACATGCATGTATATGTACATGCATATGTGTGTATATCTCTATCTAGATTTAGATAGTTTGTTTAGAAAAAAATAGAAAAATAGAAAAATAGAAAAAAATAGAAAAAAATCTACATTAGCCTACAAATGAAAGAAATTCATTTGGTGAGTCTGATCTCTCTTAAACACACTTTTGGATTTTTGCGCTTGGGTTTGTTTTTGTTTTTGTTTTGTTTTTTTGCATTGCTAAGCTCTGAGACAAAGTTTTCTGGTACTAGCCTCAGAATCTCCTGAGGCCTCTTTTGGCCTCCTTCCATGTTCTACTTATATAATAGAAGAAATGGCATTATAGCCCAGAGCATCATGCTGTTCTTTATATAAGGTTGGGAAAGGATCATTTAGCTGTTGCTATTGTTGATCAAGTTAGAATATTTTATTCCTGTCAAGGGAGGGAAATGGGGAAGGGTGCCTGGTCCCTGAGTCTATAGCCTTCTTTTCTACTCAATTACTCTCACTCATGGGCTCAGTTCTGCCCACACTGTGATTGTTTGTTTGGGATCCAGATCTTTATTTGTCTATCAAAACCCTCCAGCAAGCCAGACAAGATCTCTCTGTGGGGTGCTTTGTCCTACAGTGGACCAGGACCACCTGGTGGGGATATTTTCTTTTTTCTTTTCTTTTTTTGTTTTTGTTTTTTGTTTTTTGAAGGGCAATGGGGGTCACACAGCCAGTAAGTGTCAAGTGTCTGAGGCCAGATTTGAACTCAGGTCCTCCTGAATCCAAGGCTGGTGCTTTATCCACTGCACCACCTAGCTGCCCCCTGGGATATTTTCTTTTGATAAAGGATGGTCATGTGGTTGTAGTCAGTGTTCATATTGTTTTCATGGTTCTGCTTTTTTTATTTTGCGTCAGTCCCTATACATCTTCCTCTGCTCCTCTGAATTTCTCATATTTATTTCTTACAGCACATATTCCATGTACAATGGAATGTGATATTCCATTACATTCATGTACCACAATTTACTTCATTTGTGACACCTCATACCACCATTTCTCAATTGATGAGTTTCTTTTTTTTTTTTGCTATCACAAAAAGTGCTGCTATAAATATATTGGTGTATGTGGAACTTTTATTTTTGGCAGTAACCTCTCTGAAGTATACACCTCAGTGGATTAAAAGGTATGAACCTCATAGGCCCTTTTCTTAGTCTACTTCTAACTTGCTTTCCTGAACAACCTCAGAGTTATTTTGAATTGTATTTCTCTTACTATTAGTGATTTGTAGCAATCTTTCATAAGCCTATTAATTTCTGATCCTTCTGACAAAGACTTTCTCGAAGAAAGTTTTAGAAAAATCACTTTCTTGATGAAAGTTTATAGAAAAACTGAAACCACCAGTGGTGGACTTAACACCCTATTGGTTACCTTGACTGGTCCTGGAGTGGTGGTTGGGACACTGCTTTCATATGTGTAGCAACCAAATGATTTCCTACTCCATCATGTCTTGTGAAACCAAGATGACATATATTACATCTAATGGGTCTTGGCCATTGGTTCAGGCCTAGACCTGGTAGTTTATGAGTTTTTCTTTGTGCAAAACGGTTCCTGGCACTAAATGATTTTTGGAAAGCTGCCTTATTGAATATTTTTCTCAGACACATAGTTTGAGAATCTGTAGCCATGGGAAGCTTTTCTCTGGACTGAGCACACTGCTGAGTTCAGTGATGCTTACATCACACATTTAGAACTAGAAGGGTCCCAGTCCAGCCTCCTTATTTTATTGGAAATTGAGATTTGTAGAAATGAAGGATGTGTCTAAGGTTACACAGATAGTGAATGTCAGAACTGTGAGTTGAACCCAGGTCCTCTGATTCCCAGTGGAACACTCTATCCACTGTACCATATTCAACTCTGAGCTAAGGCATGAAGCTTACTTACCATTGCTACTATCAGTAAATCAATCAATGAACATTTATTAAGTACTTACTCTGTACCAGGCACTGTGCCAAGCTCTGGGGATACAAAAAAGAACAAAAGACAGTCTCTACCCTTAAGGAACTCACAATTCAATGGGGAAGAAAAGAAACAAATATATACAACAAGCTATATACGGGAACATAGGAAATAATAAAAAAGGACAACCACTAGAATTAATGGAAACTAGGTGGTACAGTGGATAGGGCATTGGGCCTGGGGTCAGGACGACTTGAGTTCAAATTTGGCCTCAGATACTTACTAGTTGTGTGACCCTGGGAAAGTCACTTTACCCTGTTTACCTCAGTTTTCTCATCTATAAAATGGGGTAGACAAGGAAATAGCAAACCACGTGGCTTTGCCAAGAAAACCCCAAATGGAGTCACAAAGAGTGGGGCACAGCTGAAAGAACTGAAAACAACAACAACAACAAACAACTAGAATTAAGAGGGATTGTGGAAGTCTTCTGGTAAAAGATTGAGTTTTAGTTGGGACTTAATCTAGTGTCTTGTGAACAGCAGACTTTCTTCTCTACTGAGAATCCCTGTGATTCAGTTGTAGTCTGCTTAAGCAGAAACCTAGTACCCTCTACTCTCTTGTTAGCCGCCATCCATGTCAGTTGTTTTCCTCCCATTTACCTTTGTGCCTTACGAAAACCCCTTCTGTGGTTAACAAATTGCCTTTCCTGTCAGGCTGCTTCCCTCTTCTAGCACTCACAAAAAGATATTTCCCCCGGATGACTCTGCATCACTGGTTTCTCTTTCCAGTACTGGATGCACCTTGTCTCATGCCCTTCCACAAGGGCGTCTAAAAGAAGGCATGCTCCAGGCTTCTTGTTCCTGGCTGCCACTTCTAGGCACTTTGTCTACAACCATGGCTCAACATCTTCCCTCATAGATGTGAATCAGCCTTTCCAGATGCTGGTGGTTAGTCTTTCTCCTTTCTTAAGAAGTTCAGAATTTTTTGCTCAGTCTTTCTCTCTATTTCTATCCCTGCCCTTGCTCTTGGGAACTTTAGTTTACACACAGATGTTTTGGGGGTAGCTAGGTGGTACAGTGGATAAAGCACTGACCCTGAATTCAGGAGGACCTGAGTTCAAATCCAGTCTCAGACACTTGACACTTATTAGCTGTGTGACCCTGGGCAAGTCACTTAATCCCCATTGCCCCACAAGACAAAAACAAAACAAAACAAAATCAAGTGGCTTTGTTTCTCATTTTGATCACCCACCTCAGTGGCTATAACCTCCACCTATACTCCACATCAGCCACTCATGGAGATCTTTGATCTCATTATTATCCACTGATGTTTCACCCCCACAATCCATAAGTCTGCAATACTTATTGTTGTTCAGTCATGCCCGACTCTCTGTGACCCCACGGACCATGGCACACCAGGCCCATCTATCCTTTTCTATCTCTCAAAGTCTGTCCAAGCTCATGTTCATTGTTTCCATGACACTATCTATCCATCCCATCCTGTGCCATCCCCTTCTCCTTTTGCCTTCAATCTTTCCCAATAGCAGGGTCTTTTCCAATGAGTCCTGTCTTCTCATTATGTAGCCAAAGTATTTACGCTTCAGCTTCAGTATTTGACCTGACAGCAAATACTCTGAATTAATTTCTTTTAAGTATGACTGATTTGATCTTGATTTCCAAGGGACTCTCAAAAGTCTTCTTTTGTATCACAACTCAACAGTGTTGGTTTTGAGGCACTCAACTTTTCTTATGTATACTTTTTTTTGGTTAGTAAACAGTATTTTATTTTTTTCTAGTTACATGTGAAGATCATTTTCTTCCTTCCTTCCTTCCTTCCTTCCTTCCTTCCTTCCTTCCTTCCTTCCTTCCTTCCTTCCTTCCTTCCTTCCTTCCTTCCTTCCTTCCTTCCTTCCTTCCTTCCTTCCTTCCTTCCTTCCTTCCTTCCTTCCTTTCTTTCTTTCGCGGGGCAATGAGGGTTAAGTGACTTGCCCAAGGTCACACAGCTAGTAAGTGTCAAGTGTCTGAGGCTGCATTTGAACTCAGGTCCTCCTGAATCCAGGGCCAGTGCTTTATCCACTGCGCCACCTTGCTGCCCCCTGAAGATCATTTTCAACTTTCTTTTTTTAATAGCTCTTGAGTTCCATTTTTTTCCCCTTCTTCCCTCCCATCTCCCTCCCCAACATGGCAAGCAGTCTGATAAACTTTTTTTGGACTATGACTCAACCTTTCCCCTGTCGCTCTTCCTCTTCCTTCCTAAACACTATTTTCTGTCTTTTTAATCATAGCCTTCAGTGGTCACATTCCTCTTTTAGATTCCCAGGATATCACCTCTTCATAGGCCACCTTTTCCTCCCTTCAAAATGTCAACCCTATAGTTAACCTGTTTAGCTTTTCATTGATCTTTACTCTTGAATATCACTCATTTATTGCCTCTTGATGCTTGCAGTAGAGAGAGTAACTCTTACAGTAGTTATCCCCTAGGTATTGAGTGTAAGAATAAAGGTTCAGTGTCCTTTTGATGGGGATAAGAAAGCTGAGAAGGTCCACTGACATACAACTAATTTTTTAAAAAGTGTCCTTGATAGTTTAGTGGAAAAGAATATTGGATTTAATCTTTGCTCTGTAATTTATCACCAGTGTGACCTTGGATAAGTCACTTATCCTTTCTGGGGCCAAAATTCCTCATCTGTAAAATGAGGGTATTGGTCTATATGAGTTCTAATTTGTGATCCTATGAACCAGTAATGTCCATTACCAGCAGTGGAGGGAGTGATGGTTGGAGAAGATTTCTGAGCAGAGAAATTTGTGATTAAGGAAGATGGATAGCTTTATTTACCCCCTTAAATCAGCCAGTGAAACACAAAGCTTTTATTGAGAGCTTGGTATGTGCCAGGCACTATGTATGATAGAGTCTTATAGTGTGACTTTTTAATTTAATTTGAAATATCATGATTTTAAAATTTGGTTTAAAGTATCATGAATTCTTGAATCGTCATGAACAAGTGCAAAAAATAAGTCAAATAAAAATCATTTTTGGATTATTAGTCACTATAAGTGATCCTTAGTAGTATTTCATTCCATCAGGTTTTAAGTTCCACAAAACTAAACAGCAATCAGACATTATTTGTAGTATTCTACACACATGACTCCCTCCCTTCCCTTCCATGAAAGGAAACACATTTTCTCACTTCTCTTCTATGGTCAACCTTGATCAATATCATTGTGTATAGCATTTAGTTTCACATCATTGTTCTTTCAGTTTACATCATTGTAGTCATTGTGTTTCCTTAAACAATCTGCAGACTTTAAGTTCTGTAGGTGTGCATGGAATCCTTTTACTCTGGTGCATAGTGGTTTTTTTTGTTTTTGTTTTTTTTAGTGAGGCAATTGGGGTTAAGTGACTTGCCCAGGGTCACATAGCTAGTAAGTGTTAAGTGTCTGAGGCTGAATTTGAACTCAAGTACTCTTGACTCCAGGGCTGGTGCTCTATCCACTGCGCCATCTAGCTGCCCCCCATAGTGTATTCTTTAATGAAAGAAATAAGGTTGAGTAATCTTCTATGTTATCCAGTCAAGGAAAAAAATATCTCTTGGTTGATTATATCAGGAATTGAACAAGTTCAGTGGAAATTTATTAAATGCCTCTTGTTTGCAGATTACTCTGCTAGGCTTGAAAGTAGCCTGAGGTAGAGCTATACTGTAATGGAAGTAAGTACCAAAATGTGATTTGTGTTAAAAAGTATTTTTCCAGTGACTTAAAAAACCCTTTAATAATAAAAAATTTAATTATTATTATACTTATTATAAAATAAACCTTTTATAATAAATAAATTTCTTTTTCTTTGTGGTGTTTAGATTGGGCTTTAAGCGATGTGGGAACTGAACAGGCAAAGAAGGTGAGGGGAAACATTTCCGGCATAGGGAATAGTGTGCACTAAGGCCCAGAAGTGGGAAAGTAAGGAGTGTATTTGGGGAATGGTTTGACTGGAGTATAGAGTGGGGAGGAGAGTAAAAGGAAATAAACTAGGGAAGGAAGAGCAATGTCAGATTTTGGTGGGCCTTCAGTGCCAGAAACAGAAAATTGAATTTGACTCAGTGGGCAATAGAGAACAAATAAAGCTTTTTGAGCAGAGAAATGACATGATCAGATTTACCCATAATGAAGATTAGTCTGGCAGTGGTATGAAAGATGGATTAGCACAGGGAGAGAAGAGGAGGACATTTTAGAAAGCATGTCTAGGGCTAGGGAGGTAATAGGCTTACAATAATGTATGTCAGGCCACCTCTGGAAGTGTCCGGTTTGGAGCACCACAATTTAGGAAAAACAGTGAGAGTCTGGAGGGGGTCCAGAGTCAAGCAGGATGTTCAGGATGTTGAAAGGCCTTACAGTCACACCCTTTGAAGATGAGTTGAAGAAACGAGATTTGTTTAGGTCTAGAGATGAGAGAACTTGTCCAGAGGCTGTAGGGTAGCTTTTCTTCAAGTGGTTGAAAGCCTCTCAGATGAAAAAAGAGATCAGATTTGTTCTTGTTCCCAGAATGCAAAATAGGAAGTAATGGGTGGAAATTAACAGAGAGATGGAAGATACAGGTTAGATGGGACATAGGGAAAATCTTCCTAATAACAGAGCTGATCAAGGGCAGGCTTGAGAAATAGTGCATTACCTCTCTTTTTTTCTTTTCTTTTCTTTTTTCTTTTTTTTTTTTTGGTGAAGCAGTTGGGGTTAAGTGACTTGCTCTATCCACTGTGCCACCTAGCTGCTGCCACCTTCTTTCTATACCATACCAAACAATCATTCCTTCAAATTTCCCTTGACTACTTCCAGTGAGAGGTAATGCACTAGGGGCAGCTAGGTGGTGCAGTGGATAGAGCACCGGCCCTGGAGTCAAGAGGGCCTGAGTTCAAATCTGATCTCAGACACTTAACACTTACTGGCTGTGAGACCCTGGGCAAGTCACTTAACCCCAACTGCTTTAGTTTTCTCAGCTAAAAAATGGGGATAACAGCACATGGATCAAATGAAATAATATTTGTAAAATACTTAATAGCACAGTGCCTGTCCTATAGTAGGTGCCAGGATAAATGCTTATTCCCTTCCTCCCTCCCTTTCTAGAAAGGGTTCTTGTTCCAGTATGGCTTGGACTGAATATCTGCAGAAGGTCCTTGCCAGCTCAGAGATTCTGATAAGCAACCACATGTCAGATTTCAAGATAGCTACCTTTTTGAATAGGAGAGATGAGTGAATTTCGAAATAAGAAGATAACATAGAGAAAATTCTTATAAGTGAGGGATAGAGGTTAAGGTGAGGAACTCACCTTATTTCAGTTTCTGCATCCTTTAGAACACCTTGCTATGCAACGAGTGTGCCTAGATATGGCTGCAGTCTGAATACCCACATTTGATAGTGCCTTTTGAGAGTGGAGAGGGTTAGACAGGAACAACATTTTTGTGGGCTTTGAGAAGAAAAGAGTTCTAAAATAAAGTTACACTGTTATCCACCAAAGAGGCACAAACATTTTTTTTTAAAAAACATTTCCTCTGTGTTATCTTTGAGTCAGGAGACTGAAAACGTAATGAATTTTTAAGTGCCCTCTGGACTGCTCACTGAAAAATGGCAAGAAAATGTAGTACATGCAAAGAAAGAGGGATGTCATTGAATGCACCATAGGAGATAGTGTTTGGGGAGAGACTGGGAAATCTTTCTCTCCCCAGCAGGCTCATTTTGCCAAGAGGGCCAAGGCTGCTTCCTGATGCTGTATTAAGTTTTGCTTGCCAGCGCTTGGGAGACAGGGGGTGGAAATCATTTCATATTCTGCTTTCCAGTTTGTGAAATTCACCCAAATTGGTGTCTTTCTTGCTGCAGTCTGTGTGCTTCAATGTTCAGACTTTGCATTTCATTTTGAAAGGTTGTAATGTAACACATACAGTAACCATGTGGACAGAGAAGCATCAATGTAACTAACTGTATTTGTAATGGGAACACAATTCCCTCACTCATCTTATCTGACTAGCCACTGTGGACCATATTTCTTCCATTTTCCAGTATAAGATTTTATGACTATAAATAGAAATTCCCTTCAGTGTAAATGTATTTCTTTATAAATAAATTGAATTAAAATGTCATAAATGACCATAGCAGCTTCTGAAACTTGTTCAGAATAGGATATTTTACCAGACTGCACACATTTATGGACCTTCTGAAGGTTACTCAATAACCCCTTAGCTATTCTCGCCCTTCCCTATCTTTGGCCTGAATGGGCTTTGTCAGTGAAGTGTTCTTTGAGGCATATGGCACAAAAAGTTGCATATTCCAGAGTGACTGCACCTTTGTTTTTAACTTCAGTAAAAAGCTGAGTAAAATCGAGGTCTGTAGGCACTGGTCAGTGACAGCCTAGAGATCTTGTTTGGAACGTCCTTTCCCATCAACTTCACTCATCTGGTTTATTACCCATTCTTCAGGCCCCAATGAAAATGCCATCTCCCCTGACATTTTCCCTGGTCTCAATGAGAAGTGATCTTTCTCCATCTTTCTCTTTCAGCTTGGATCTCTCTTATTGTCCTTTCACATTCAAATGCCATCTCCTCTTAGAAGCCTTCTCTGTTTTCATTGGGAAGTAAACTCTCTGTTGAATTTTCCATGGTGCTTTCACTTTGTGGCCCATTTTTCAATCCTCACCTTTTTTTGTAGTGCTAAATACTTCCTCCTAATAGCAATAGCTTTTGTATCTATAGCATTTTATGACTTAGAAAGCATTTTCTTTTGTTACAACTCTGAGAGGTAGGTTTTGCAAACATTATTATTCCCATTTTGCAGATGAAGAAAATAAGGTGCAGACAAGCAAATGACTTGCCCACAGTTGTATAGTTAGTAGGTATTAGAGGTGGGATTTTAAACCCAGATGACTCCTGCCTCCAGTTCCTGTATCATCCCTGCATATTCCCTGCTATTGGAATGCTCTCCCTTCCCTTGTTTTCAGACACAAAGCACTCTCCCCATGCCTTTCCTAGGTTGCTAAATGCTTGCTTCTTTCTTATGCCCTTGGCTGGTTCCTCATTGTCTTCTCAAACTTATAATGTGGTTGTTCTCAGGGATTTGTTCTTGGTCCTCTTATCCTTATTCTCCATTATTTTCCTTTGACATTCTCACTCCTACAACTTCAACATGGAAATGTATCTCTCTAGTCTTGACCTTTTTTCTGAAATCGAGCTGGCAGGCCAGGTGGTACAGTGGATAGAGCTCTGGATTTGGAGTCAAGAAGAGCTCAGTTCAAGTCTTAGCTCAGACACTTGCTAGCTTATGTGACCTTGGTCAAATCATTTAGCCTCATTGAACCTCAGTTTTCTCATCTATAAAATGGGAGTGACAATTGTACCCTTCCTCCCAGGGTTGTAGTGAGGATCAAATGAGATATTTGTAAAGTGCTTTACAAACCTTAAAGTGCCATGTTAATGCTAATTGTTATTACTGTTATTTCAGAGATCATGATACTCTAAAGTGCTGTGCCTTAGCACCACACACAGTATAGGGGGAGGAGGTTTTGTATTTGTAGTCAAAGGACCTTCAAATCCCATCCCCACTAAAGTATTAGTGTGTCACTTAACAACTCTGTTTCCACATGAATAAAATTAAATATTTGAGTTAGATATACCAGAGATCTTGAGCAACACTAATCCATGGGTTCCACTTTTTAGCTTCATATATATATGTATGTATATATGTATATATATGCGTGTGTGTGAATATATATATACGTATATACATACATACATATATATACATACATACATATATATGTATATATATGCGTGTGTGTGTGAATATATATATACGTATATATATACATACATATATATATATACATATATATATGTCTTGTTTGTCTGTCTTGTCTGTCTATCTATGGAATCTTCTTCCCCTTCTTTTTTTCAGTTTAAAGCCCTTAAGACTATTTATTATTTATTTTGTTGTTCAGTCATATCTGACTCTTCTTGGCTCCATTTGGGGTTTTCTTGGCAAAGATACTGGGGTAGTTTTCTATTTCCTTCTCTAGCTCATTTTACAGGTGAGGAAATTGAGGCAAACAGGGTGAAGTGACTTGCCTAGGATCACACAGCTAGTAAGCATCTGAAGGCAGATTTGAACCTGTGAAGGGTGAGTCTTCCTGACTTCAGCCTAGCACTCTAACCACTGTACCATCTAGCTGCCCCACTTAAGACTGTAGGCAAATATATTTTAGCAGTCCTTATAAAGTGCATTCTATCCCTCCCTGGGCAAGAGTCCATTATTCCTATATTCTAAGCCAGGGTGTGTGTGTGTGTGTGTGTGTGTGTGTGTGTGTGTGTGTGTGTGTGTGTGTGTGTGTGTGTGTGTGTACCCTAGACCCTTTGGCAGTTTGGTGAGAAAAATACTTGAAGTTGAAGGGAATGTTAAATATTAGTTAAGAGGTTCATGAAAGTAAAGATGGATTTTTTTTCCTAACCAAAACCAAAATAACCCCTGAAATCTATACATAACCGCTGGGGTCTGTGGATTTCAGGTTTAGAACACTGTTCAAAGCTATGATGCTGAAATATGGAACTTATTCTCAAATACCATTTTTACTAGCTCTTCATGTCTCAAATCTGCTTTTGTCTTTTCAAGCCCTTGACTTCAATCAGCAGTAAAGATGAAAATGCTACATGTGCCCTTATGGTATTTAGTTCCGTTTAGGATTGAACATTACTGGACTTAACATAAGCTTTAACAATAGATACCTTCTGTTAGCTATATTTGTTTAAACAGCTATGTTGTACATGAATCAATAGAAATGGGTGGTAGTCTTCAGGTTTGATAAGTCTTGGGTGGTTCTCTGTTATATCCGCAATCTATGACCTGTGAAGAGTGTAGACCTCTATTATTACTGTCAGACTGAACAAATAGCTGCTTGTTTCTTCTTCTGGGCCTTACTGGATGGTCTGTGCTGACTATCTCTTTTGTGCTTGGGTACACTTAACTTACTTTTTTTTGTTTTGTGGGGCATTGGGGGTTAAGTGACTTGCCCAGGGTCATACAGCCAGTTAAGTGTCAAGTATCTGAGGCTAGATTTGAACTCAGATCCTCCTGAATCCAGGGTCAGTGCTTTATCCACTGCGCCACCTAGCTGCCCACTTACTTTTTACTGTTGCAACCTTTTTGGTTCCCAGGTTAACTATATTTCTTTTAATTATTTATCTATTCATTCATTTATCCATTATTTATTCATTCATTCATTCATTCAAGTGCTCTGGTCCTTGGGGACCTAACAGATATCTAAGGATGCCAGTTCTATTACTTTCCATCTTGGTTCAGCTCATCTGATCACTCAAGGACCCTTGGAACTTGGGTGTTCTGAGCCTCTAGTAACTCAACATTGAGAGGCCATCTTGACACTGAGGAAACCATTCTCAGCCTCAGTTTCCTCGTCTGTAAATTGGGGATCAAAAGAGCACCTATCTCAAAGGGTTGTTGTGAGGACCAGATTAGGTAACATAAAAAGTTTTTTGTAGTCCTTAAAGTGCTACAAAAACAGAAGCTGCTATCATCATCGCTATTATTATTATTATTATTATTATTAAATACAAAAAAATGAAACAACCCTTATTCTCAAGGACCTTGCTCAGTGTCACGCAGCTAATAGGGATTTGAACTTAGGTCTTCCAGACTTACCCATAAAGTGCTATATAAATGGTTGACAGGGGCAGCTAGGTGGCACAATGGATAAAGCACCAGCCCTGGATTCAGGAGGACCTGAGTTCAAATCTAGCCTCAGATACTTGACACTTACTAGCTGTGTGACCTTGGGCAAGTCACTTAACCCCCATTGCATTTCCCCTCCCCCCCATTAAATTTAAAAAATAAAAATGGTTGACAGCCCTCCTTCTGCTTAGGACATCTTTAAACAGGCTCTCCTCCCATATTTGGGATAACTCTTCCTCACCACATCTGGAATTCCTCAGTTCTCTTCAAGGCTCACCTCAAGCACCAGTCCTTAGAAGAGGTCTTTACTGGTGTCCTCAGTTGTAAGAACTCTCTTCATCCCAGTACTTTTCACCTGCATTGTTCCACCTCCCAGCCCTCACAGTAGAATGAAAGCAAACTGTCTTTATATACCTAACACCTGGAACAGTGCCTGGCATATAGTAGGTGTTTAATAAATGTTTAATTTTAGTTTCTTGGTTTTGCTAATGGATTTAGGATTTAAATTAGGCAGTTTTGCCCTTTACCTCCAATTATTTATGAGCATAAGAATTTAGACTTGAAAGGGATCTTAGAGGTTATTTAGTTTAGCCCCTGGTCTTATAGATGAGAAAACTGAGATCATGAAGAGTTGAAATGACTGGGCCAAACTCATACATTTAGCAGGCAGTAGAGTCAGGATTCGAATCCGGGTCTTCTGACTTCAGATTCTGTGCTCGTAAGAGACTATAGTTGTTTTTTTAAGATGATTATTTCCCCCAGTTTTGAACTGTTACAAACTTCAGCAAAAATGAATATTTCCTTTTAGAAAGGACAGAAATAGAATATCGTATGCAACATTGTGAACTTTTGTTAACATCTTTTTTCTTTTAAGGCGTATATTATGAGAGATTATAATTAAGCAAATATATCACTCACTTGCCTTCCTTTCTGGCAGGAATAGAAAATTAAATGAAATCAGTGCTCCTCACTACATATCTAACTTGAGCGTCGCTTAGCCTGGGCTTAGTGGGCCACAAGTGTGGACTTTTTGTGTATGTCCTTGATCCTTCCGGCCATACCTTGTCTTTCCTTTGGCTTTCTCTGGTCACTTATGAGCTCTTCGCTCTCATACTGAGGGTTGGTAAGGTCTGAATTAAAAAAGAGAAACACATACATCAGAATGTTCCCACCTGGTTCAAATCTTGATTTTACACTTAGAAACTTCCTTCAGATTAATGGATAATATGGATTAATACTAGGCTGCCCTGAGAAATTCTGTTATAACAAAGTAAATACTTGATTAATTGGTGAGCTAACAATGCATTCCTGTATTACCTGCATTAATCCTCTGCTCTGTGCTGGTTCTTAACAAACCCTGTGTAATCCCTTGTTCTTGGACTTCATCTCAGTCATACAAAGCTGGTTTTCTTCACAGAGGCCTTTCTTTTATGCCTTAAACAAATTTCTCCAGTGCATTGGTGACAAACTCAAAATAGGAACAGATCCCCACTGCCCCAGATTGACCTAGAAAACCACAGATTAACATTATGTTGTATTATATTTTTATTTATTTTGTTAAACATTTACTTTTTTTTTTAAGGAAGTCAGGGTTAAGTGACTTGCCCAGGGTCACACAGCTAGTAAGTGTCTGAGGCAGGATTTGTACTCAGGTCCTCCTGATTCCAGATCTGGCTCAAACTCAGGGGTTTTTGGTAGGGTGAGTTGGGTACCTCTGCTCCAGGACACTCATATTTACTTGCTAGTCCTCAGTAATCATCTATTTGTCTGACTTGACAACAAACAACCTCTAAATAGAAAGATGACTGGATTTAAGATGACTCTATCATTAGTGCTATAGCATTAAATTGGGGGGGGGGGAGGAAGAACACCCTACATCTGAGTCTAGTCACATTAAGCCATGAGATGAAGTCACTGTGCCTTCTGAAACCTTCCTTTGCCTCATTGGGAGGTTCTGGCAGGAAAAGGGGGCTTGCTTGCCAAGGTTTCTCATTAGTCGTATTAGTTAACATTTATTGAACATCTTGCTGTACTCCCTGTGAAGGAGACATAACACTTGGCACGAAGGCATATAATTGAAACATCAGGAAAGAGAGACACAGGCCACAAGTAGCCTGGGCCCTGGAATCCTTTTTCTTTGTTTGCTTCTTTCTGCCTGCCCCCCTTTTCAATTGCTTCCATTAGGTGGGGAACTGCTAAAAATAGCAATGCCCTGCCATTTATTTTTAATCTTAACATCATCAGATGTATATTTTTGGTTCTTTTTGTTATTTGAGATGTGTTCACATTCCTAGTAAGGTCACGGCTGAGGACCTCAGAAGGGTATGTAAATAGGAACCCTTTTAGGGGAGAAAATGAAGATGCAGTACTTTGCAGATGTCTTGGTTTCTGTATATGAGCCATATTTATTATATAATAGCATTCCCCTATATTTCCCAAATCCCCTGTCCTTAAAAAAATTTTTTTTTTGATGGGAGCAAATGGTTTATTTTTTTTTTACACTTACTCTTAATGCAAAGTTTATGGCAATATATGGGCAAGAATTGTTTGGGAGGAGAAAGATTCACAAGAATGGGATCTGTTCTGATGGAAGAAAGACTTTCCCCAATCAAAGATGGTTCCCCAGAGGACTTTTCATGGAGCCCATAGCTTAGCAGGACCTCAGAGGAAGGTCCTTTAAACCCTTGGTGTCAGACACAAGGTCATCAAGCTGTGCATAAAGATCACCACAAATAAACAGTATTTATGTTTTATTGTATTTTTATTTTGTTGTGTTTTCCAATTACATTTTTAGGACACACTTTTTGTTTGGTTTTTTTGAGGGGCAATGAGGGTTAAGTGACTTGCCCAGGGTCACCACAGGTAGTAAATGTCAAGTGTCTGAGGCCGAATTTGAACTCAGGTACTCCTGAGTCTAGGGCCAGTGCTTTATCCACTGCGCCACCTAGCTGCCCCTCCAATTACATTTTTGTTTTGTTTTGTTTTTGCAGTGCAATGGGGGTTAAGTGACTTGCCCAGAGTCACACAGCTAGTGTCAAGTGTCTGAGGCGGGATTTGAACTCAGGTCCTCCTGAATCCAGGGCCGGTGCTTTATCCACTGCGCCACCTAGCTGCCCCTTCCAATTACATTTTTTGGTTTGGTGGCACTGGAGCATTTAGTTGAAGCAGGTCTCAAACTTCTGCTTTAAATCATGCTTATTCATTGATTTTTCTGGCCCAGGAAATATTCACATTCCAAAAAAAACCCCAAACCAAACTAAAACAAAACAAACCACACTTAAAGGGAGTGATTCTAGCTTTGCTTAGGCTGGTGTTTGACATCAATCCTTGATGGTGATGCCTTCCATCTGTAGTGTGGAGTAGTGGATAGAGTGGAGGAAAAGCTAAAAAACTGGAAAAGGTTTTAAAAGGCAGGTCTTCCCACAGTGACTTCTTACTTTTACCTGGAGTACTGTGAATTCTCAGATTGTTATGCAGAACTAAATTGAAGACAAAAGCACACACCCACATCCCAAAGTCTAAGGGACATCACTTGTCAATGAATCATCTGCCAGAGTCCTTCCCATAGCACAGGTCATTGAGAACTGAATGCATCATGTTGTCAGAGGCAGTCAATTGTAGTGGAAGGAGTACTGGAGTTAGATGGGGGAGACCCAGCTACAATTTCTGCTTCTGACACTTGGTACACATGTGATTGTGAGCAAGTTATTTTTCTTCTCTGGGCCTCAGTTTCCTTGTCTGTAAAATGAGCACCATATCCCATATACTACTTGCCTCATAACATCTGTGATGTAACTGCTATAGATATGTAAGCAACTGTCCTATTTTATTATGAGAAAACTCATTTGAAACCATTGTCATTCTGTGTTGAATTAATTTGAAATCGTTTTGGAAATATTCTTGGGAGAACTCCTCAAACTAGCTTCACAACGGGTCTTGTTGGGGAAGGAGCAGAAGGATTTTTGCCCAGCACTCTCCAGTTATTTGTCCAAGTTTATTTCCTTAGGAACATTTTTCTGCATAAAAGAAGCAATTAAGGGACAGCTAGGTGGCACAGTGGATAGAGCACCGGCCCTGGAGTCAGGAAGACCCGAGTTCAAATCCGGCCTCAGACACCTGACAACTTACTGGCTGTGTGACCCTGGGCAAGTCACTTAACCCCAATTACCTCACCCCCCAAAAAATATTTTTAAAAAGAAGCAATTAGTCTTAATTTTTTCGTTGTTTAAATATAAGAAAAGGGCTGTTAAGTATCTTCATAAAGGGAAGGGGAAAGTTGTACAGTAAGCAAGAGTCCTGTCCTGGACTGGAACCCATAGCCAGAGGTCATAGATTTGTAATTTTCTAGGATTTTTCTGTAAAACCATTGTTGGTATCTTCCCCTCACTGGGCATCATGGCTAGTGTACAGATATAGCTTCAAAGAGATGTGATTTCATTCCTTCTGCTGATTAGTAGACGTTTAGTCTTTGTGAGCTGCTATGGCCAAGAAAACCCAAACAAAACCAACCTGACGACCCCGGGACAACAGGCCCCTGGGATCATAGATTTTGAGCTGGAAGGGACCTCAGAGGTAAGCCAATCCAAACTCTTCATTTTACAGATGAGAAAACTGAGGCCCAGGAAGGTTAAGTTGAGGTGCCTCAATCACACAGGTTGTATTAGAGGCTGCCTCCTTTAGATTTCCAGCTTTGCCACTTTCTTCAATGCTGATCATTGCTACTATTTCTCTCTGATTTGGTAGCATCTGCCATTGCTTTTGTTGTTGTTGAGTTGTTTCAATTGTGTCCAACTCTCCATGACCCCATATGGGGCTTTCTTGGCAAAGATACTGGAGTGGTTTGCCATTTCCTTTTCCAGTCCATTTTATGGATGAGGAAACTGAGGCAAACAGGGTTAAGAGACTTGTCCAAGGTCACACAGCTAGTAAATCTCTGCAGCTGGATTTGAACTAGAGTCCTCCTGACTCCAGGCCCAGCACTCTATCCACTACATTACCTAGCTGCCCACCTGTGCTTATACTCAGTAGCATTCTGTATTGAACTTGGAGTCACTGAATTTATATCTCACCTCATGCACCAGCTGGGTGACCCTCGGCAAAGTCACTTAGCCTCTCTCAGTCTGTTTGCTCATCCATAAAATGTGGATGATAATAGCATCTATCTCAGAGGGTTGTGAGGATCCAATGAGATGATGTATGTAATGTGCTTTGTAAACCTTAATGTTATATATAAAGGCTAACTCTTATTACCATTAATGATCCCCACGCCATTATTAGGCCTTAGAGGAGAGCTTTAGTGGAAGGGTAAGCTTGTAGTCATGGGTTTAGAGATATGGTCTCAGAGCTAGGAAGTGCTACTTCTGACACGTGTGCAGTGTGACTGAGAAAGTTACATTAGTTGCTCGAGATTCTAGGCCACTTTCTAAGACTATATATTCAGAGAAGTTGCTGACCCATATTGGTAGAGGGGATTTCCCTCACCTGGAATTTTCTGTGTTAGTGAAATCACAGGTTCATACCCTGCCCCACCCAACCTCAGAATTATCTTTGGCTGTTGGATTAAAATTGTCCTTTTTGGTTACCTTTTGAGTATAAATACTCCAAAGATCATTCTAAGGGGCAACTAGCTGGTGTTTAAGGCAATTGGGGTCAAGTGACTTACCCAGGGTCATACAGCTAGTAAAGGTCCTCTTGACTTTAGGGTCAATGTTCTATCCACTGCACCACCTAGCTGCCCCACTTGGATACTTTAATGCAAAAATCATCAGAGGAGAATGGCAAAAAATAGGTTGGAAATGTGGCTCCTTGAAAAGAGGAGAGATGAAGTCAAGGGCAGATAGGTATCACAGTAGATAGCATGCCAGTCCTGGAGTCAGGGAGACTCCTGAGTCCAAATGTGGCTTCAGACACTTAACTAGCTGTATGACCCTGGGCAAGTCACTTAACCCTGTTTGCCTCAGTTTCCTCCTCTGTAAAAGGAGCTGGCGAAGGAAATGGCAAACCATTCTAGTATCTCTGCCAAGAAAACCCCAAATGGGGCCATAACGAGTCAGACATGACTGAAAATGAGTGAGTAAAGGAAAGTCAAGACCAGCGTGAGTTTAGAATATAGGCTCATTTGCAAATTTTGCACATTTGGGGTCAGGGACCATTTGAATCATATGATCTTAGATCTAGAGCTGGAAGGAAGCTCATATGCCATTTAATCTAATTTCTTCATTTTACAGATGAGGAAACTGAGTCCCAGTGAGCTAAGGTGCCTTGCCCAAAGTCACTCAGGTAGTGAGTGCCAGAAAGAAGCTTGAACATAGTTGCTTGGACCTCAGAGTCACATTCTACCCCCACCCTTCCCCACTTCACCATGCTAAATATGTGTTGTACGCCAAATGTACTCCATCTGTACACCCAAAAATGGCATAGGGGAATGAACTCAGAGAAATCTGGAGACCCAATTCAGCCAGATCTTTCTGAGAGCATGGAGGGATGAAACTGGAGGGAGGACAACAAAGAGAAGAAAAATGGGGGGGGGGAGGGGGTTCCGGGAATTCTCAACAGAAGCAACCTGGTAAAGTGGAAAGAACAAGGTATTTGGAACCAGAAGACATGGGTTGTGATATCAATCAACTCTTTATGCTGTTTATGATCTGAGGGAGCAAGTTGGTTTATTTCTTGGATCTGAGTTTCTTCACCTGTAAAATGTTAAAAGCTGACTTCTAAGATCACCGCCAGCTTTAATAATATGATTTCCCTCCCATTTCTGCCACATGTCTTATACCCAAATCTTTCTCACTATTCCCATGTCTCCTGGATTATTATAGTAGCTGCCTAAGAGACTTACCTGAGATTTTTTTGTTTTTGCTGTCCCTTTTTGGATCATTGCCATCAAAATAAGCTTTCTCATGGTTATGTCATTCTGCCACAGTCCCTGATCCCTTCCCTTTTTTTTTTTTTCAGCAACAAACATTTATTTTATTTTCCAGTTACATGTAAGGGTAGTTTTCAACATTCATTTTCATAAGATTTAGAGTTCCAAATTTTTCTCCCTCCCTTTCCTCCCCCCTCCACAAGATCACAACCAGGTTATATATGTACAATCCACAAGTGTTCTTTTTATCAGTTCTTTCTATAGGGGTGCATAGTAAGCTTCCTCATTAGTTCCTTGGGATTGTCTTGGATCACTGCACTGCTGAGAGTAGTTAAGTCATTCACAATTGCTCATTGAACAATACTGCTGTCACTACGCACAATATCCTCCCAGCTCTGCTCACTTCACTATATATTGATGTTCATTAGTCTTTTCAGGTTTTATGGGGATCATCCTGTTTGTCATTTCCTGTAGCACAAGACCATTCCACCACAATCATATAGCACAGCTTTTTCCATCATTCCTCAATTGATGGACATTCCCTTGATTCTCAATTCTTAGCCTCCACCAAGAGTTGCTATAAATATTTTTTGTACAATTTGCCCCCTCTTCTCTTTTTCATGATTACTACTGTTAACTGTTTCCCTTCCATTCTATTCCCTTCCCCATGATATTTATTCTATTATCCATCTTCTTTCATCCTATCACTCTTCAAAAGGGATTTGCTTCTGTCTGTCCCCTCCCCCACTCTGCCCTTCCTTCTTTTGCCCCTCTCTCTTTATCCCATTCCCCTCCTATTTTCCTGCAGGGTTAGAGAGGTTACTCCACCCAATTGAGTGTGTACATTATTCCTTCCTTGAGCCAATTCTAATGAGATTGAGTGATCCCTTCCCTTTTGACCTATTCAGTACTGACCGGTTCATCTTTGGGTCTCACGTAGCACATTGTTCTGCACATTGATAATGCATTTAAAATACCTTCTTTTGTATTAGGATCATCAGCCTATGTTTCCCTGTCCTCCGCTAGCTTGTAAAATACATGAGGGCAGAGCTGGATATCTAACCCCAGAAACTTGTGCATTCTTAGGTGCTGAACTGGTGATAGTTGAATCAAAGTTAATTTAAAGGGAGAGCCATAAATTTGTGACAGATTATCACCACCATCCTCATCATCCCTATCATTGAAATTACATTTTTTTTGGCAGGTCAGTGAGGGTTAAGTGACTTGCCCAGGGTCACACAGCTAGTGTCAAGTGTCTGAGACTGAATTTGAACTCAGGTCCTCCTGAATCCAAGGCCAGTGCTTTATCCACTACGCCACCTAGCTGCCCCACAATTACATTTTGATAAAGTAAAATTTAAAAAAATTAGCAAACAAAAAATTGCATTTACTCCAAATCTCCTCCTGAATCTGCCTTACTTTTGTGAAAAGCCTTAAGTTTTGAAGTGGAATTAGACAAAATGAAGACGTGGGAATAAAACAGTTGGCTTAAGGTTGGTTACCCTGAATCAACTTAATACAAAGAAGTTAGCTGGGATATATGATGTCTGTGTGTGTGTATAGATGGGATATATATGAGAGTGATTTGATAGTAGTGTTTTTATTTTTTAATAACAAGAATTGACATTTATATAATGCTTTCAAGCTGGTAAAGCACTTAAAAAAATCTACTTGAGCCTCACAACAATCAACAAGGTACAGATATTGTAGATCCCCACCCTCCTCTATTTTACAGATAAGAATAAGAAGTTGATGAGGTTAAGTGACTCACCTATGGTTAATCTAGCCAGCTGGTATCAGAAGGCAGGTGTGAAGCCAGGTCTTCTGGGTACCGTGTTCAGCATCCTGTCTATTATTCTGTGTTCCCTCTCTTGACTTTCTTTTTCTTTTTTAGAGAGAAAACACACACATAATCTCATATCTATATCTATATTGCTATCGATATACATACGTGTGGATGTGAATTGATATATGTACTGCATATGTATATGTACGTATGTATGTATATATGATATATACATACATATGTATTTGTGTGTGTGCATGTGTTAAAGAGGAAAGAAGGAAAAGATAAAACACTATCTACCCTTTAGTATCTTCAGATCACATCCTCATCCTGGTGGCTCATTCTAATCTCCATTGGCTCTCCTAAGTGTTTGTATTCTGTAGCACTTCAGCTTCTCCTTTCAGAATGTGGTAGTTTAAAAAAAAAAAATCCTTGCTAAAAATGATCCTGTGTTCCGAAATCATGTGGTTGCTGAATCTTCTCGCCTCCATTTCCTGTGTGCACAATATTTTACCAGTTTGACCTCTATCTATTGCACCATCGGACGGTTTCACTTTATAGTCAGTTACACAAGGCACATAAACAGCTTGTAAGCCCTGTCTTTCTTTGAGGAGAGCAGCCGGAACATGATGAAGTGATAGGGAACATTTTGACTCTTTAATTGACTTTGCTTTTAACAAAACAGAACACTTGTATTAAGTGAGCTGCTCTGTCTAAGGCCTAAACAGTTCGATTCCGGATTAAAATGACTAGACTTTAGGCCCAGAAGAGGACCTTAGAGATTCCTAGTCTGTCCTGCCATTTTGAAAAAATGGAGATGCAGTGGGGTGTGGCCTCATAAACCACCTCCTCATGCCCATCAGGAAGACAGGAAAATGAGATCTGGTGGGGGTGTGGTAGAAAGGGCACTTCGTGGATGTCAATCTGAGAACCTAAATTTGCTTTCTGGGTCTATCTGCCCTTATTATCTGTGTAAATGACCGAACCTCGATAGGCCTCCATTTTCTTATCTGTAAATGAAGGGATCAGACTAAGTGACCTTCAAGGACCTTTGCCAGCCTTCCATCCAGGATCCCATGATCCCAAATGACTCTCCTGACATCACCAAGCGAGGCTCTGCACTCAATAAGGTCTTGATGACTGACTGCATCAGGGTTAGTATTGGATGAAGCACAAGACTGGACAAAGGTCATAGTTCTCCCAAGATAATTGTCACTGCCTGTCTGCACAGCCTCAGATGAGCCACCTCATTCATCCTGCTGGGAAGATAGGAACTGCCACCCACTTCTGTCCCAGACTGTTGCAGACCTGCTATATCTCAATCCTGGGCAACTCGACAACAGAGTTCTCTTTCTCTGCTCCTCAGTTGTTGAGGAGCAGTGGAGAAAGACATGAAACTGAGCTGTTTTCACTCTCATTCCCTCATAAGGACTGTAACAAACCTAATTCCCTGTGTCCAAGTTCCTAACTGCACTTTGAACGCCAACACTTAAAGGAAATGAACCTGCCCTTCAAATCCTGCTTCTGTCTGACTCTAGGCAAGTCATTTTTTTTTCTTTTTTGGGGGGGGGGTGCAATGAGGATTAAGTGACTTGCCCAGGGTCACACAGCTAGTAAATGTCAAGTGTCTGAGGCCGGATTTGAACTCAGGCCCTCCTGAATCCAGGGCCAGTGTTTTATCCACTGTGCCACCTAGCTGCCCCCCCCCCGGGGCAAATTTTTAAACTGCTATCTGACTCAGTTTCCTCAACTGTGAAATAGGGATAGGGCAGCTAGGTGGTGCACTGGATAGAGTGGTGGACTTGGAGTCAGGAAGACTCATCTTAATGAGTTCAAATCTGGCCTCAGACACTTACTAGTTGTATGAACTTGGATAAGCCACTTAACCCTGTTTCCCTCAGTTTCCTCATCTGTAAAACGAACTGGAGAAGGAAAGGGCAAACCATTCCAGTATCTTTGCCAAGAAAACCCCAAATGGGGTCACAGAGTTGGACATGAGTGAAAAACAAATGAACAACAGTGAAAACAGGAATAATAATAGCACCTACCTTGCAGGGTTTTTGTGTGGATCAAATAAAATAATATTTGTAAAGCCCCTAGCACTTTGTCAGGCACACAGTAAGTGTTTAATAAATGCATACTCTTTCCTTCCCCCTCATAAAATGAGATTAGATTATAAGGTCTTTAAGGGCCCCTTCCACCCTTAAATCTTATGATCCTATAAGTCTTGCTTTAAAAGGGATTCTGTCTTTGCATTAATCTTCAGAGGGAGGAATGGTTCTAGTAACTGTAGCCATGTGGCTCTGCTAGCCAAAACTAGATTGATTGACTTTGCTGTCAGGTTGTGGTTTTGTCTAGACCTGAGCAAATCATTAACCTCTCATTGAGGAACCTATTCTCTGTTTTCACCACAAACTCCACTCCCTCTTCTTCCTACTTTTATGACTATCTCTTTTCAAAATCTCAATCTTGTAAAATCAGATCAACTTTACATTGGCTTCTACCCTTGAATCTCTTTCACTTTTGCCCAGTTCTTGTTCATTGCTTTCCATTTTCTTTCTTTCTTCCTTTAAAGGATAGAGCCTTTATTATTATTTTTTTTAGATCCAAATTCTCTCTCTTCTTGCTCTCTCCAACCCAGTGAGAAGGCAAGAAAAACAAAACCTATTACAAATATCTATAATCATTTCAGATAAATGTATGCATTAGCCATTCCTTCCTCTTCCCCCCAAAAAAGAAGAAAAGAAAGATAAATTTAGTATAGTGCGTGTACACAGTAGGTGCTTAGAAAATGTCTTTGGACTTAAGTTGAGTTTATGTTTTCAATCCCTCCAGTGTATGAGAAAGCCTTTTCATCAGTCCTCATTTCTGACTTCCCTTTGCCTCACTGTTTTCTTACCTTAAAATGTCTTTTGTTTTTATGGGAATAATGGGAGTTTGAAGGGCAGCCCTGCTGTTCCCTTCAAACTAACTTTGTCATTCTCTTGGGTTCTCTTGAAACCAACCCACTTCTGTTCTTCTCCCACCTCCTACTCACCTCTTTAAAAATTTTTTTAAAATTACATCTAAAAGAACTTTATGATTTACAAAGCATTTTAAGTACAACATCTCAGTTGATTCTTGTAGTACCCCTGTGAGGGTAAGTACTGTTATTATTTTTCCAGAAGAGGGAACTGAGATCCAGAAGGTTTAAGTAAACAGACAGAGGTTGGCTTGAGTCCTCTTTCCAATACACCAAGCAGTCAGCTGTGAAACAATGGCAAGCACCATGGTTCAATGGATGAAGTCCACTGGACTTGTGGTCAAAGAGCCTGCGCTTGGGGGGCAGCTAGGTGGCACAATGGATAAAGCACTGGCCCTGGATTCAGGAGGACCTGAGTTCAAATCTGGCCTCAGACACTTGACACTTACTAGCTGTGTGACCCTGGGCAAGTCATTTAACTCTCATTGCCCCACAAACAAAACAAAACAAAACCAAAAAAAAACCCCCAAACCCAAAACACCTGGGCTTGAATTCATTCTGCAGATGAGGCAGATGAAGTTTTTAGGTTGCCCTACCAATATTACTTACATTACTTACTCAGTCAATCCATAAACATTTTTTTTTTTTAGTGAGGCAATTGGGGTTAAGTGACTTGCCCAGGTTCACACAGCTAGTAAGTGTCAAGTGTCTGAGGCCGGATTTGAACTCAGGTACTCCTGACTCCAGGGCCGGTGCTCTATCCACTGCGCCACCTAGCTGCCCCTAATCCATAAACATTTATTAAGGGCCTAGTGATACCAGGCACAGTTCTAGGCATTAAGGATGCAAAGCCCCTGTGCTCAAGGAACTTACATCATGAGTAGAGAAGTAGCTGGTGGCACAGTGGTTAGAGTGCTGGGTTGTAGAGTCAGGAGGACCTGAAGTTCTAATCCTGCCTCATACCCTTACTAGTTGTGTGACATTTAGCAAGTTACTTCACTTCTTCTGACCTCGGTATCCTCATTTGTATAATGTGGGGTAGCTGGACTAGGTGACCTCCAAGATCACATATAGACAGGGGTGTAATGGTAACTATCTGGGCATACTTTAAAATTTAATCTTCATTAGTAATATTTTCTCTATCACTTTCTCAAGTGTAGACACTCAAAAATTAAATGACAGTCAAATGATGAGCAGACAGAGTCAAGAGAAATAGAACATCAAGCCCTGATTTGTAGCATTTGCGGGTTTAGGAGGTCTAAATGCTTGTACTGAAATTTTAACAATTGACTCACTGGAGTTGGTTTCAGCACGACCCTGCTTCCAAATCAGAATCTACAAAGTGCTGACTGTGTGCCGGACACTGTGCTAGGTGCTGAGGATGCCAAGACATAAATCCCTGCCCTCAAGAAGATGACATTTTATAGAGGGAGACAACACATACATAGAAAACCATATACAAAAGATGGAGAGTTGGAAAGTTATCCATGGAAGGGAAAGGAATTTGCAGTAACTGACCCCCAAAATAATGATGTTGTTTTGTTGTTTTAATTGCATCTGACTCTTCATGACCTCATTTCTTGGCACAGACATTGCAAGTGGTTTGCCTGTTCCTTCTCTAGCTCATTTTTACAGATGAGGAAACTGAGGCAAACAGAATTAAGTGACTTTCCCAGAGTCACACCGTTAGTAAGTGTCTGAGGAAGGATTTGAACTTGGGCAATGAGTTTTCCTGATTTCCAAGCCCGGGGCTCTATCCACTGCACTGTACCCAAACAAATGTAAGACATCCCAAAACCCCACATTGCCTCCAGTTAGTCAGCAGCTTAGCCTGGGAAATGATGTAGTCTTTTGACTCAGCAAATCAGTGGTTTATCCATTGCTACTGGTTCCTTTTGCTTTGCATTTGTTTTTTTGTTTTTTGTTTTGTTTTGTTTGTTTTTATTCTGAACAGAATTTTATTTTCCAAAATATATGTAAAAACAAAATTTTAACATCACTTTTTAAAAAACTTTGTGTTCCAACTTCTCTTCCCCCCTCCATTTCCTCCCCCCACCTACAAGAACTCAATCAATTCAAAATAAGTTATACATGAGTAGTCATGGAAAATTTTCCATATTAGCTAGTTGTGAGAGAAAACAGTCAAAAAACCCAAAACTTCAGATTAAGGAATTGTCAAAGAGGAAATGAAAAAAAAATTTTTTAAAATGTGTTTCCATCTGTTTTCAGATACTATCAGTTCTTTCTCTGCAGATGGGCTGCAGTCTTCATAAGTCCCTCAGGGTTACATTGGATCATTGCCTTGCTGAAAACAACCACATGCTTCCCAGCAGATCATCCCCCACTATTGCTGTTATTTTGTATACAATACATTTCACTCTGCTTCAGCTCATGTAGGTCTCTCCAGGTTTTCCCGATAGCATCCTGTTCATCACAACCTCTATATCAACCTTAAGCTTGACAGAGAATCTTCTTCACAAAAGCCCAGTAAAGTAGGTACCATACATTTTGCCATTATAATCAATCATCATAACTATTTCCCTCCATCCCACTCCCTTCCCATGACATTTACTCTATCTTCTTTTTACCTATTCCTCCTCAGAGGTGCCTTACTTCTGACTATCCTCTCCCTTGTTCTGTATTCCCTTTTTTCACCCTTCCTTCCTTGTCCTCTTCCCCTCCTATTTTCCTGCAGGGTTAAATAGATTGCTCCTCCCAACTGGGTATGAAAGCTATTCCCTCCATGAGCCCACTCCAATGAGATCCGGGTCCCTGTCTGCTTTGCGTTTGTATGGAATAGTTAAAACGTTTTCCTAGGACCAAAATATAATAAATACAGTCATACATAGATCTAGTGCTGGAAGAGACTTTGGAAACCATGGAGTTCAACCCTTTCATTTTACACATGAAGAAACTGAAGCACTTAGAGCTTAGCTAGCTAGGTGCACAGTGACAAGGGTTAGAATTGAAGCCAGGAAGACTGAGTTAAAATCCTGACTTGGACACTTACTAGATGTATGACCCTAGGCAAGTTACCACCCCCCTGGCTGCCTCAGTTTCCTCACAAAAAGGAGGCAGGTAGGTGGCTCAGGGGATAGAGGACTGGATCAGGAGGTTGGAAGACTTGAGTTCAAATCTAGTCTCAGTCAAGTCACTTAACTTCCATTTGCCTTAATCCAATGGAAAAGGAAATAGGAAACCACTCCAGTATATTTACCAAGAAAACCCCAAGGATAAGCATTAGTGTGCTTTGGTCCACATGGGGTCAATGAAGAGTTCTATATGATGGAACAACAACCTCACAAAGTTATTGTAGGGATTAAGTGAGATAACATATGAAAAGTGCCTTATAAGCTTTGAAGTTCTATAGCAATGCTATTATTATTGTTGTTGTTATCATCATTATTATTTTATATAACTTGCCCAGGGGCATACAGCTAGTTAGCATCTGAGGCAAGATTTGAACTCGGATGTTCCTGACTCTGTGCCCAGCATTTTACCCACTGTGTGCCGTCTATCTGCCTCTTCATCGATGATTTAAGCTCTTCGAGGACAGGGCCTTTCATTTTGTATTTGTATTCCCAGGGCTTAGTGGCACCGTAGTAGTCACTTAATAAATGTTTATTGATTGATCACGACTTTCTTATCTACATTGGTGTTAGGTACCTTGGAGCTTAGTTGCCTCATCTGCAAGATGGAGTTAAGAATATATTCCCTACATACTTTAGAGAATTATTATAAAATGAGCAAAGGGTAAGCTGCAAAGAGTTATTGTCATTATCATCTCCGCTAGAGTCCTCTTTCGATGTCTCATCGTGGAGTGGACATGAGGTCTTAAAGACTGTTCCAATGAAACTTTGAATACAGACATGAGAATAAACTAGTATCTTTTGTTCAGGAACCAACTGGCCATTCTTATAGAGCTCCATCATCAGAAGCTTGGTCCACTAGGTGGTGAAGGATTTGTTTTTGGCTTTTGGAACATGTTGTGGTGGTGTTTTAGTCATTTAGCCATGTCCAACTCTTCATGACCCTATGGACCTTAGAACACCAGGCTCTTCTTTTCTCTAGTCTCTCAAATTCTCTCCAAGTTCATGTTTATTGTTTCCATGACACTGATTATCCATCTCATCCTCTGCCATCCCCTTTTCCTTTTGCCTTCAATCCTTCCCAATAGCAGGGTCTTTTCCAATGAGTCTTGTCTTCTCATTATGTGGCTGAAGCATTTAAGCTTCAGTTTCACTAGTTGACCTTCCAGTAAATAGGCTGAATTAGTTTAGTTTCTGTTAAATTTTGACTAATTTGACCTCCTTGATGTCCAATGGACTTTCAGAAGTGCTCTCCAGCACCACAATTCAAAAGCATTAATTCTGCGGTGCTCAGCTTTCCTTATTGTCCAACTCTCACAGCCATACATTGCTACTGGAAAAACCATAGTTTTGACCACATGGACCTTTGTTGGCAAGGTGGTGACATCTCTGCATTTATTAAATCATCCTATGGCATGGAGGGACTTTGAGCTCCATCAGCAGAGAGAGCACCATGCTGATGAACTAACAGCCTCTTAAACTTGAAGTAAGAAGTATTATTTACATATTTCCTGTAAGTAAAGGTTCTAATGTTTACATGGGCTAAGTGAAGGAATTCATTGGATGGAATCATTAACCTATTCCTCCCTTTATTTCTTCCTGTAATTTGGAATTTACAGAATTTGGGGTGCACAGAGCATTTACAGTCTTCACTTGCCTCAGTGGCCAGAGATGTGTAGGGCTGGACTGATACTAAGCACTGTTGGATTTTTGACCCTCTGTAGTCTATTGAGTGATCCCAGCTGGTCTATACCAGCTGTTGAGGTTATAAGACCACAGGCGACAAATGTAACTCAAGCTTTTATTTGTGAATGGGCGTGTGTGTATGTTGACATGCAGAGGGGGCACTCTGAGCTGGACTGACAAGGAGGAAAGGATCTATTTACCCTCTCCTCTGGTTACATGAACGTCAGGTGGAAAGTAGTTCCTGAAATGCCTTCTCCCCACCCCTTCCTTTTCTGCAGATGCTGCCTTCATTTTGATTAAGTCCTTCCTTGAATGTGAGCCTAGCACTGATGACAGCTGCTTTGTATGTGACTTGGGGGGAACTTGAAGGAATTGTTGATTACTGGTAGAAATGAATGTCTTCTTTTCTGTTCAATGTGTTCTTTTCCTTTAAGCTGATGTAGGGAAGAATTTTCATGTTGGTTTTGTCTTCTTTTCAGGCACTTTTGGTAAATAACATCACCGAAAGTGAGAAAGTCATCAGGAGCCTGAAAGGTATTTATTTCTTCTGCCATTTGCCCTGAGCCAGAATTAAGGCTGGCCAACAAAGACTAGCCTTTCCTCTTGTGATTTTTTGGGGAGTTTTAGTACTGTCATAAGGCTTGGATATTTTTTGGGACAGTCCTCATTTAAAATAGTCTGTCCTGGGGGCAGCTAGGTGGCGCAGTGGATAGAGCACCAACCCTGGAGTCAGGAGGACCTGAGTTCAAATCCAGCCTCAGATACTTGACACTTACTAGCGGTGTGACCCTGGGCAAGTCACTTAACCCCAATTGCCTCACCAAAAAAATAAAATAAAATAAAATAGTCTGTCTCAGTTGAACTAAATATATACCTAAAAAGAAAAGCAACCTGCCCGTCAAAGAGATTCGTAGTGACACATCCAGTCCTCTATTTCTGTTCTACTATGTTATATGGAAATGCCCATTGGACATTTTGTTTGATATTTAAGTTCACAATTAAAAGTTTTTTAAAAGTTCCATCCCTTTGTCTCCAGAAACCCTCTGGATGCATTAGAAATCCTAGTATTGGTAGAAACTGATTTGAATCCAATCAGTTAGCATCACAATGAAAATATATGGTTCATATGATTAGTTATTTGACCTTAGGCAAAGCACTTGAAACTTGCTGGGCCTCAATTTTATCCATAGAAGGAAGGCGTTGGTAAAGACGATCTCTATGGGCCCTTTTCAGGTCTAAACCATGAACTTTTGTGACAAGAAATTTAAAATCAAGAGAATCATAAGCTGAAGAGACATGCCCCACCCACGAGAAGGGAGGTGTGGCAGTGGTGATACCTTTTCTATTCAGCAAAATAAAATATTATTTGCATTAGTCTGACATAATATAAATGTACATTTATAGCAGCAAGATAAAGTTTATTGTTCTTGCAACCTGGTTTTAGATTTGGAAAATAGGGTCACCATATGGATTGTGTTTATTTTTATGAATTTAAATGATAGAAAATAAGAAATGCTTTTCTTTTCACTTACTAGCTGTGTGATCCTGGGCAAGTCACTTAAACTCTCCTTGTGCCTTATTTTCTTTATCTGTTCAGTTAAGGGGGTTGGATTCAGTGGTCCCCAGGTAACCTACCAGCTCTAAATCTGTGATTGATTTTTTTTCTAGGTTATATATATATATCTTAGAGAAAGAAACTTTTTTGTTTTTAATCAAAATTAATTTTAAGTGGAATATCCTGAACACAAATTATCCTCCTTTTTATTCAACAAGAATTCATATTCTTGTAGGTCTATCTCTTGGTTGCTTTAATTAAATTCTGCTATTTGTAATTCATTTTTCTCATGGCACTTGATGTAATTATGAGGAAATAAATGCATCAAGGGTCTTAACATTTGCTGTTTGGGAGGTGTTTGTTTTGTTTTGGTTTTTTGTTGATGTTTTTTTACCACTGGGTGCTCTTCATTTGACCACAGAAATTTGGAGCTGGAAGGGACTCTAGAGATTTGGGGATCATGGTTCTGTAGCTAAAATGGATTTCGAGGCTATCTAGTTCAAGTCTTGCATTTTACAGATGAGAAAACTGAGGCTATGAGCAATCAAGTGACTTGCCCAAGGCCACCTAGGTAGGAAGCATCAAAGGTAGGAGTTGACCTCCGGTTCTTTGATTCTAGATCCAACAGTCTAAATTCTCCGTTTTTGTGGGAGAAGAAACTGAGAGAACAGAGGTGCAGGGACCTGCCAGGCTTGAGCTTATAAGAATCCTAAGAACACATGGTAGAGGAGAATGGAAAAGTCATGAGGAAATTGTGAGGTTGTGTAGGAGTATGGTTGAAAGCACAATGTTGGGAGACCCAGAAGACCTGGTTCCCTGTGCTAACTCTTCCCCTGATTAGCCACGTGCCCTGGGATTAGTCAGCTCGTCACTCTCTCTCATCTAGAAATTGAGGGTCTTGATCCAGTTGACCTGTAGGGTCCCTTCCAGCTCTAATGACATTTTTTTTTTTTGCTGGAAAATGAGGGTTAAGTGACTTGCCCAGGGTCACACAGCTAGTAAGTGTCAAGTGTCTGAGGCCAGATTTGAACTCAGGTATTCCTGACTCCAGGGCCGGTGCTCTATCTCTCTAATGACATTTTATGGTGCCAGCTCTTCAGTTTGGAGTGCAGGACCCTGTGGATCGCATCATTCCTGAACCTGTCTGTCTTTGTAGCCACCACAACCTACCACAGGAGACATTTACAAGATATTTGGGATTGTGAATTTACAGCTGGGAGGGTCTTTTAAGGGTCATTAAAGCCCAGCTCCCTCATTACAGATGAGGAAACCAAGACCAGAGGAATCACGTGACTTGCCAACCAGCACAATTCAGGTCTTCTTGACTCCAAGTGCAGTGCTGGGACCACCCCACTACCTCGCATATCGTTCTCCCTCTGCCAGTGTGTGACCCCCTCCTATTTTCCCCATGAAGCAGTGTGGCTCTTCTGCAGAGATATTGCTACAAGCAAAGCTTTAGAGAATGGGGGAAAGAAAGGTGATCCATTTCTTTAAGGGAAACATGCCAGCTTCTAGATAAGCTCATTGGGTAAATGATTGCTACCCCAGAACCAGAGAAAAGCTCGGATCTAAATGAGTTGGTCAGTCGTTATCCTTTGTGCCTGAATAAGATCAAAATGACACCACAATGTTGGGGTCAATTTTAATTAGTAAAAGGAGGGCATTTATTTAAATACTCACCTGCAAGTTAATAAATTTATATGGCTTATTTAAATATTGAAATGAGGATATTTAAATATGAATAGACAAAATATTTAAATAAGTAGAAGGAGACTTAAGTGAAGTAAGTGTAGGCCAAAGAATGATTTCTGGTAGTCCTCTCAATGGAGATCGTTGCTTATTTGGCACAATAATAATAAGATGAGAACAACAAAAACTACTGGCATTCCTATAACTCTCTAAGGTTTGCAAATGTTTACATATGCTATCTTTGTTTTTTCTTTTCCTTTTTTTTTTGGTGAGGCAATTGGGGTTAAGTGACTTGCCGAGGGTCACACAGCTAGTAAGTAAGTGTTAAGTGTCTGAGGCCAAATTTGAACTCAGGTCCTCCTGAATCCAGGGCCAGTGCTCTATCCACTGCGCCACCTAGCTACCCCTATATGCTATCTTTGTGAGGGGAGGTGCTGATATTATCCCCATTTTCCAGGTGAGGAAACAGACAAAGAGACAAGAGGTTAATTAAGTGATTTGCCTAGGGTCCTACAACTCCCATGTATCTATGGTGGGATTCAGACTTGCCTCTTCTTAATTCCAAGTCCAATGTTTTTAGCTACCTCAAATCCATTTGAGGAACACACAGAGGAGGATCCCAGTCTGGGATGAGGAGGGAGTGTGGGATTCAGGTTCTTAGGTACGATCTCACTTTCTCCATCCTTTGTAGCATCCAAGTGAAGTTTCCTCATATGCTTTAGATTTGGCAGGAGTAGAAGGGGTGGGCAAAGGTATTTATTTGGAAGAGAACTTGGATCTTTCTGAAAGATAGCTGAATAAAAAGCAGGTGCCAGATTCTCTCCTCTCAAAGCATGAACTCTTAGGAATTTGGTGATTAAATGTGACAAATAGAGATGGCTGGTGGTGTGACTATTATGGTCTACCTTGCCTTCTTTTTCTTGCTTCCTATTTTTGTCTCCTCCTCATCTCCCATCTTCATCTTCCACACTTGTACCTTGCTGTTAGAGTATTGCGGTTTTTCCTTCTCTCTGGCCTTTGTGTGTTTGTTGCCTGGGACCTGTGATCCTCTAGTGATCACTATTCTTAATTTTTGGCACAGAACATTTGAAAGACTTGCAGAAGAACTATGGCAAACTCCAGCAGGACATACTTCAATTTCAGAAGAACCAGACCAACCTGGAGAGGAAATTCTCTTATGATCTGTAAGTGTGTTTATCAACTGCAAGCACAGTTGTTGTTTGAAATTCGGAAGCAATTTTTTTTTTTTGAAAAGTCGCAGGACAGAGAAAGAAATTGGCAGCATACATAGTCTTGCCAATCCATTTGATTATAGCTAGAGTGCAGAAAGAAATGGTAGTATGTTTCATCATGAGTCTTCTGAAGTCTCAGTTGATCCTTGTGCTAATCAGAGTTCTTAAGTGTTTCAAACTTGTTTGTCGTTACAATATTGTTGTGGATGAAGCATTCGCTCAGTTTTGCTCACCTCTCTCTATATTAGTTCATACAAGTTTTGCTGGATTTCTCTGAAGCCATCCCCTTCTTCATTTCTTACAGTACAGCGCTATACCATTACATTCATATACCATAATTTTTGTTCCCCCATTCCTCAATCAGTGGGCACTCCGGTTTCCGGTTCTTTGCCACCACAAAAAGAGCTGCTATGAACATTTGCATACATATGGCTCCTTTCCCTTTCTTTGATCTCTTTGGGGAAATGTAGACCTAGTAGTAGCTTTGCTGGGTCAAAGGGTATGCACAATTTTATAGCCCTTTGGGCATAGTTCCAAATTGCTTTTCAGAATGACTGAAAACTGGTTTCCTTTGAAATCCTCAGTATTTTATTTTTGTTGAGGCATTTGGGGTTAAGTGACTTGCCCAGGGTCAGATTTGAACTCAGGTCTTCCTGAATCCAGGGCCAGTGCTCTATCCACTGCACCACCTAACTGCCTGTATTTCATTTTATTTTAAAACATTCTGAGAAAAGGGCCCATAGGCTTCACTAGAGTTAGAAATGAGTCCATATTACAGAAAAGTGCCTTGTCTTAGGCACTGTAGGGTACATAATGATTGATCCATTCAATACATCCAGGTTCTATGATTGTCATGGTGTTGAGGAATGACTTAACCTTTCTCAGCCTCAATTTTCTCATCTGTAAAATGGGGGTAATAGTAACACCTATCTCCCAGGTTGTTGTGAGGATCAAATGAGTTAACATAAGTGAAGTACTTTGCAAAACTTAGTGCTTTATATAAATATTTTGGTATTTAATATTGATATTGATCCTTTGATATTAAGTCATACTGCCTTTTATTGCTTAAAGCTTCAATTCTGGGGGCAGCTAGGTGGCACAGTGGATAAAGCACCGGCCCTGGAGCCAGGAGGACTGAGTTCAAATCCGGCCTCAGACACTTGACACTTACTAGCTGTGTGACCCTGGGCAAGTCACTTAACCCTCATTGCTTCCCCCCCCCCACACCCCGCCAAAGCTTCAATTCTTAACCACAAAAATACATCCCAAACATTTTGATCAGAATAAATCTTAATCCATTGATGTGTTAGTGAAAACTTGCCCAGCAGATAAGCAATGAAGTTGCATTTTTTATATTGGTAAAGGCTGGTCTTCCAGTGAACACTTCAGCAGTACCTTTTGGATTTAAATAAGGAAGCACCTGTATTCTTCCCCAGTCACCATACTTAGCTCAAGGAGTTGTATACAATGGTCTTTGCTGTTATACATTCTTCCTCACTCCCTTCTCCCTCTCTGTCTCCATCTCCCTGTGTGTATCTGTGTTCTGTGTCTTTCTGTCTGTCTTTCTTTTACTTACCACACCCATACCCCTTGTTTTAAGACTCAACAGGTCTGTGCAGGAAAAGCCAATGAATGTAGAGGTAGAGAACTCACCCCATCTTCTCTGTCTCTCTGTCTCTCTGTTTCTCTTTCTCTCATTCTCTCGCTCTCGCTCTCGCTCTCGCTCCCACTCCCACTCTCTCTCTCTCTCTCTCTCTCTCTCTCTCTCTCTCTCTCTCTCTCTCTCTCACACACACACACACACTCTCTCCCTCTTTACCTCCAAATGGAATTTCTTTTGATTTACTGCTCAGAATGTACTCTGCTTCACTTAATAGATGTTTTTGCCTGAGAAACTGTGTAAGCTATTCTCTCTCTCTCTCTCTCTCTCTCTCTCTCTCTCTCTCTCTCTTTCTTTCTTTCTTTCTTTCTTTTTTTTTTGATGTGCTTCTCTTAAAGAAGACACTGTACCTGCCTTGAAGGAGTTTAGAGGATCACAGAGGGAAATAAAACATAAACCCAAATAACTTTATAGTTATAAATCAGTGATCCAAAATGAGGTATGAGTATAAGGAGGTGTATATAAATGTATGAATACAGAACACTAGGAAACTTCAGGTTTAAAGAAGGATGGGTTTTTATAGTTGGAGCTATTGGGACTATTGAAAGTGCTTAAATTATCTCCCAAATGATTTCTTTTTCATTTGTGCCTCCCCGTGTACTGGGAGGGGGAAGGGGTGGGTTGTGCACCTAGTGGGCTTCCCATCCAGTTCATTGCTACTCTAATAGGCTCCTCTCTCTTTTTTTTTTTTTTTTAGTGAGGCAATTGGGGTTAAGTGACTTGCCCAGGGTCACACAGCTAGTAAGTATTAAGTGTCTGAGGCCGGATTTGAACTCAGGTACTCCTGAATCCAGGGCTGGTGCTTTATCCACTGCGCCACCTAGCCGCCCCTAATAGGCTCCTCTCTTAGGCGGAAGCAGTATTAAAATTGAACTTAGTGCAGACACTCATCAGTTTAGTGCTCAGTAACTCAGAACTCTTGAGCTCAAGGTCCACCACCCTTAGCTTCTGACCCCTAGCTGGGATTGCAAGCATTTGCCATCACAGTGAGCCTTCATGCTTTTTTCTCCCATACCGAGATGAAATCAGCTGAGTGATCAAGAGCTATTACTGGTGGTATATGTTATGATGTGATGCCATATGATGGTTAACATACTCATTTAAGCATCAATTTTTTTTAATACTTTCTACTGATCATTTGTTATACTTTTTCATAGCATACACTGAACCTGTAGTAGAATAGTCACAATATCTAATGACTTTAGAGGCACGGTGGATGGAGTACTGGACTTGGATGCAAGAAGACCTAAACTCAAAATCAGCCTCAGACACTTAACTAGCTACATCACCTCAGGCCGGTCACTTCACTGCTGCCTACCCCAGTTTCCTCATCTATAAAATGGGGATAATGGCACTGCCCAACCTCCCAGAGTTGTGAAGATCCAGTGAACACATATTTATAAAACACTGTACAAACCTTCAAGTGCTATATAAATGTTAGCTGTAATATTCTGCACATTTCACAAATTAGTTCCTTTTAACCAAAAGTAGGTGTTGGGGCAGCTAGGTGGCACAGTGTATTAAAGCACTGGCCCTGGTGTCAGGAGGCCCTGAGTTCAAAACCGGCTTCAGACACTTGACACGTACTAGCTGTGTGACCCTGGGCAAGTCACTTAACCCCAGTTGCGCCCCCCCCCCCCAAATAAATAAATATAATTAAACGAAGAAACAAGAAAACCAAAAAGTAGGTCTCTGGGCCTTTAGGAAACACAAGCTAAATCAGGGACCTGTATTAGGGACTCCTCAGAATTCCTCCTGGCTATCTATTTAGAGCACAGAATATATTGGCAAGCCTGTATAGCTGGTTTGATGCAAATGCCTGATTTAATTCTAGGCTCTCTTTGCCTTTGGAATGTTTGAAGGGCAAGGATAGAATACTCTTATACTTATTCACCATCGGGCTAACACTGATATTGCACTTTAAGGTTTTGCAAAGAGTTTTATATACATTATCGTATTTGACCGTCACAGCAACCCTGGGAGGTAGGGGTAGAGTAGGGGCTGTCATTGTTCCCATTTGATAGTTGGGAAACATGAGGCGTGGAGAGATGAAGTTGTTTGCCCAGGATCACATAGCTAGTAAGCCTCCGAGGCAAGATTCAAACTCAGGTCTTCCTGGATTCAAGTCCAGCATTCTACTCTCTTAGCTGCCAGGCTCTAGCCCTGAGCTCCTATGTAGAAATGTCATTTATTTATGTGTACTATTAAGTGTTTGTCTTATCTCTTTTATTAGACTCTAGTATCAGAGGGAAAGGGTAGCTAGGTGAAGTCATGGTGCATAGAACGCAGGGTCTGGAGTCAGGAAGACTTAAGTCCTTCCTTCCTTCCTTCCTTCCTTCCTTCCTTCCTTCCTTCCTTCCTTCCTTCCTTCCTTCCTTCCCTCCTTCCCTCCTTCCCTCCTTCCCTCCTTCCCTCCTTCCCTCCTTCCCTCCTTCCCTCCTTCCCTCCTTCCCTCCTTCCCTCCTTCCCTCCTTCCCTCCTTCCCTCCTTCCCTCCTTCCCTCCTTCCCTCCTTCCCTCCTTCCCTCCTTCCTTCCCTCCTTCCTTCCCTCCTTCCTTCCCTCCTTCCTTCCATCCATCCATCCACAGGGCAATGATGGTTAAGTGACTTGCCCATGGTCACACAGCTAGTACATGTCAAGTGTCTGAGGCTGGATTTGAACTCAGGTCCTCCTGAATCCAGGGCTGGTGCTTAATCCACTGCACCACCTAGCTGCCCCAAGAATTTCTCAAGTTCTTAAAACACTTCCATATGTGCTGAGGTAAATATTTCAGTTAAATGACTGATTATAAGATTGAGCAATTGAGCAGAGAGTAGTCAGATGACCCCCAGAACTAGTTGTCTATGAATCGGGAAAAAAGGTATTTTATATCAATACCACACAGGGAACAGACATAGATGAATTATTTCCCAAGGTCACATAGCTAATCAATAACTCAGACAGAAGCAGGCCTTTGTTCTAAAAATGTGGGTTTCTGGGTAATCAGACTTGGCTTATTTTAGAACACAATGAATTTCTAGTTCATGAAATAGTTACACACTTAGTAATGTCATTTAATTGTTTCCAACACATATCCTGACCTAACTTAAGTATTATCTTCATGCAAAAGTACCTTACAGGCAGAAGAAAAAAACTGTGTGCTAAATAAAAATTCATTTAGATCATAAATTTAATAACTATCAATAAAACGAAATAATTATGTGGACATACAAAATAAAGAATTAAAAATATTACATAAACCTTAATGTTTCACCAAGTTGAACCTGGTGAATTAACAAACAAAAGTAATATTTTTTTCCCTGAACTTCCTCAGGTCAATGTGAAGTTTTACAACCTTTGGCTTTGCTTTCTCTTTCCCTCCCCCTCTCCCACCTCTCAGTTCTCCTCTCCTGCCTTCATAAGAGCAGACTGAGTTTTGATAGGTAGATAATTCTGGGTTCATGGCTTATGCTTATTAGTTTTGGAAAGCTTTTTTATTGCTTGTATATCTCTTGTCCCTGCAAAATTTGCTGTGCTCTTGATTACTCTTTCTTGGTAAGTGATTCATACATTCATTTTTTTTCTTTTTTTCCTTTTTTGCTGGGCCATGAGGGTTAAGTGACTTGCCCAGGGTCACACAGCTAGTAAGTGTCAAGTGTCTGAGGCTGGATTTTAATTCAGGTCCTCCTGAATCCAGGGCCAGTGCTTTATCCACTGCACCACCTAGCTGCCCCCCGTACATTCAGTTTTGAAGCTTGCATTTGTTTTTCTCTTATTGGTATATAGTTCTGGACTCACAAATGCTACACCTGGGTCCCCTTTGGGTCACTCTCTGTTCAGATCTCCAGCTTCAGCCTCCATCCAGTGTATTCATTCTCTCAGAGATCAAAGCAGATTTGGCATGAAATAATCAGCAGAAGAGGTTTTGTTTTGGTGAGGCAATTGGGGTTAAGTGACTTGCCTAGGGTCACACAGCTAGTAAGTGTTAAGTGTCTGAGGCTGGATTTGAACTCAGGTCCTCCTGATTCCAGGGTTGGTGCTCTATCCAATTCACCACCTAGCTGCCCCCAGAAGAGTTTTTAACAAAGCAGAATAGTGACGTAAATAAGGAGGAACAATTCCTTCACACACACAAGGACACATTCTACCATGGAAGAGAGGATACCAATGGCCTTGGAAGACTTGTGTTGCATGGCTTGCTTTTCTGACTCTTCTCTTTGATTCTACAACTTGTCACTTGGTGCTTCCCCACACAGGAGGAAGCTGGGCTACTTCCTCCACTGTTCCTACTGTTCGTTGGTAATGTTTCTCAGCTCAGCTGCTGTTGCTATCTGTTGTATCTTCACAGAACTATCTCTATGAGGCAGCTTCTTCCCATCCAGAGAGTTTTTTATAGGTCTTTTGTTAACCATTCTTAGATCTGCTTCAACTTTTTTATGAGTCAGTTATAGCTACCTCTAGCCAGGATAGTAAGAGTTATTCCAGTTAAATGTTTTCCTTCCCTCCCTTCCTTCCCTCCTCCCTTCCTTCCTCCCTACTTTCTTCCCTCCTTTCCTCCCTCCTAGGTATGATAAATCTTGGGTTTTTCATTTTCTGGATCCTATCCATTTGTTATTTTTATTTATACTTCACCAGGTTGTTGCTTGGTCACTTTGGGAACATTTTATTTGATTTCCTATAATACAATGTTCAGGTTCTTTTGTTTTTCTTAAATTTCTGGGATGTGAGTAATTCTGAAATTGCTGCATCACAGTCTGAATCTGTCACTTGGAACTACATATTTTCTAATAATTTGGATAATTCAGAGATTTCTTTGAGCTCCTCTCTATTTTCTACCTGTTCTGCATTGTATGAAGTTATGTATAGTAATTTCTCTCTCTCTCCCTCCCTCCCCCTGCCCCTCTCACACACACACCCTTGTTTTTTGGCATCATTTAATTCTTTTAGGTGGGGCATTGAGGGTTAAGTGACTTGCCCAGGGTCACACGACTAGTTAAGTGCCAAGTGTCTGAGGCCAGATTTGAACTCAGGTCCTCCTGAATCCAGGGCCTGTGCTTTATCCACTCCACCACCTAGCTGCCCCATGCATCATTTAATTCTAGTTTGATTTATTCTATGATTTTTATTGGGCTTATCTCATGATCTCTTATTAGACTCAGGATTTCCTTATGAGTGTCAATTCTTGGTCAGCTTCTTTAAGTGTGTTCCTTATCCATTTGAAGACATATCTTGGAATATCTTGAATGGTTTCTTTGTCTGTCTTTGTTGTTTTTAGTACTTTAGCTTATTTAGTTGTTCTGTAGCATTTTAAATTTTATTGGTGCTCTTTCTTTTTGTGTGCTTTTTACTTGTGTTGTCTGATGTGTGTTCTGTGTGTGTGTGTGTGTGTGTGTGTGTGTGTGTGTGTGTGTTCCAGACATATTTCTTCTCTATATTTATCTTTTTGTGGCCTATGTGAGGAGTAACCTGACTCCCAAGTTGCTGTCATGCCATCTTGGATCACTAGTAGATTTTTGAGGTGGATTTCATGGTTGGAACAGAAAAGTACATAAGCTCATCTAATATTATTCCTTAATGATGGATTGTTGTTGTGTTTTGTTGTTTTTTGTACTTTCCTTTTGGACTGTTTTCCTCCTAAAGGAACCAGTGCATCAACCAGATGAAAGAGTTGAAGGAACAGTGTGAAGAAAGGCTAGAAGAAGTCACTAAAAAAGGGAATGAAGCTCCAGCTTCCAGAAACCTCAGTGAGAAAAATGATCCAAACAATCAGGTAAGTCTGTACTTCATCTGTCATGATTCTGATCAATACATTCCCTTGGCATTTTCTGCCTTTTTTCTTTTAGTTTTCTGCTTCCCCATAAACCACAGTGGCCCTAGTCTGTTCTTGTTAACTCAGTACCTTGGGCACTGGATCAAGGGAGCCTAGCCCTTTTTGAGTTTCTGTCATTTGACAAGTTTGTGGCATGGTGCAGTAGAAGGAACTCTGAACTTGGAATCAGAGGACCCGAGTTCTGGGGACAGCTAGGTGGCGCAGTGGATAGAGCATCAACCCTGGATTCAGGAGTTCCTGAGTTCAAATCTGGACTCAGACGCTTGATACTCGCTGTGTGACCTTGGGCAAGCACTTAACCCTCATTGCCCACGCGCCCCCCCCCCCCCAAAAAAAAAAAAAACCACAAAACCCACCAAAATCCAAAAAACCTGCAGAGGACCTGAGTTTAGCCCGCAGTCTGGTTACTCGCTAGCTGTGTGACTTTGAACAAGTCACTTTACTCAGTCAATAAACTTTTATTAAGCACCAAATGTGTTCCAGGCATTGCTGTGCTGAGTGCTGAGGATGCATAGAAAGGCAGTGGACAGTCTGTTCTCTCAAGGAGTTCATACTCTAATGGGGAAGACAACATGCAAATGACTATGTACAGACAAGATTCATAGAGGATAAATCAGAGATAATAACAATAGGAAGGCACTAGTTTAAGGGGATTAGGAAAAATTACCTGGGAAAAGTAGAAAGTAGAATTTTAGGGGGGACTTGAAGGAAGTCAGGGAAGGTAGGAGGGTGGTGAGCATTTGAGGCATGGGGACCCATGAAGATGCACAGACAGAAAAGGAAAAGCAAGGAGGCTGGTATCACTGGACTGCAGGTTACACGATGGCATTGAAGGCAGGAGAAGATTAGAAATTTTGTGGGGAGGGGCAGCTAGGTGGCACAGTGGATAGAGCACTGGCCCTGGATTCAGGAAGACCTGAGTTCAAATCCAACCTCAGACACTTGACACTTACTAGCCGTGTGACCTTGGGCAAGTCACTTGACCTCATTGCCCCATTAAAGAAAAAAAGAAAGAAAGAAATTTTGTGGGGAGGGGGAGGTGATGAAGGTCTTTGAATGCCAAACAAAATTTAATATTTGATCCTGGAGGTAATAAGGAACTACTCTGGCTTTGCTCAATGGAGGAGTAACATAGTTGGACCTGCACATTGGGAAGATCACTTTGATGGCTGAGTGGAGGATAGATTGGAGTGGGGAGAGAATTGCCACAGGCAGACCCACCAGAAGGTTCTTGTAGTAGTCAAGATGTAAGGTGATAAGGACCTGTACCAAGGTGGTGGCAGTGTTAGAGGAGAGAAGGGAACATACAACAGAGATGTTGTGAAGGTGAAATTGTCAGGCTTTGTCAACAGATTTAATATAAGGGGTGACAGAGGGCGGATAATCAAGGACGACTCATTGGTTTGGGAGACTGGGAAGATGGTGGTACCCATCAGAAAGTTTGGAAGCTTTGGAACAGGGAAGGATTTGGGAGAAAAATGAGTTTGGTTTTGGCCATGCTGATTTTATGATGTTCATGGATCATCCAGTTTGAGAGATCCAGTAAAGTGTTGATGTTAGACTGGAGATCACAGCATAGAGGTTCCAGTATTTTACTGTTCTGGAACTCAATTTCTTCATCTCTAAAAAAATGAGATTGTTGCATTTAAATTGATATTACATATGAATTTTAACTTCTCAAATGAGGTAAGGGATGTTCTGAGAGCAAAAATGAGGTGTGGAATATGGTAAAAATTTCAAAGGCTCATCAGGTTTTTCAAGAAGGTGATGGACAGTGTTTAGCAAGAACTAAAATCATCTAAAACTTTTTTTTAAAAATTAGGTAATCCTTCCATCAAATCCAAATGCCATTAAACCTACTTGCCTGGAGTGACCCAAGTTTTATCTAGCGCAGAATATTTCCAAGTTTCTAATATAGTTAGATTTTCCTTCTGTGATTTCATGGGTTTGTAGAACAAACCTAGAGAGATCTCAGAAGCCATTTACTCCAGCCCCTTCATTTTACAGATGGGGAAACTGAGACCCAGGGAGGTGAAGTGATCTGGCCTTACATAGTGAGAGTCAGAAGTGATATTTGAACCCATGTTCTCCAAATCTAGAACCAGAGCTCCTCCCACCATATCATGCCACCGTGTTCAGTTATCTCTATCTTAGAGTTTTCTGGTCCTAAAACATATTCTAGCTTGACCCATAAGATGTTATCTCATCTTGAAAGCCATTCCCTTATTCAGGGTAAGTAGTAATTTGTGAATGATTAAAAAGGATTCCTTGCTTAACTCATTTTTCACCGTAGGGGAAGGCAAATTGCTCTTTAAAAACTAGAACAATATAAAGACCTGGTGGAATTGATCAATTCTGGTACAAATCCAATCTTATAATAACCAAGATAGCATCATAGTTCTTTGGTGCTGTTGGAATTTTTGTTGTGTTGAATAGCTTTTAAAATATGTGGACCATTTTTTCATATGAGAAAGGGTTTTTGTGATATAAATTATACTTATTTAGATAGCTGGTTTACAAGCTCTCGGTCTTTCATGACTCATAAGTTAATCCCAGCCGGTTCTTTAGGGTTATCAGAATTCAGGCTAGTCTTTTCTGTTTCTGAAGGATTTTGTGGTTTCTGATTCTGTTGTTATCACTGTAGAGTTTTATATCAAATTTGACACGTGATGGACCCTTAGAATTTTAGAGTTGAAAGTACCTTAACTGTTACTCAGTTTAATTTCTCCCAAAAGCATGAATCTTTTCTACAATTTTCTTGAAAATTCAAAGGATAGAGAGCTAGGTGCCATGTCCTCCCCACCAAAAGTGCCTTGTGTTTACTTTGTATATCTTTTGGTTTTGCTTCTGTGTATACTTGTTGTTTCCCCCAATAGATTTTACATTCCTTGAGGGCAGGGATTGTTTAATTCTCTCTTTGCATCTTTAGCACCTCAGGCACAGTGCCTGGCACATGGTGGTGTGGTTAATAAATTAATAAATGCAATTTATGTGATTGTGGGTGTTTTAGCTAGCCATCAGTGAGCCAGAGCAAAAGCAACATGAATCGGAACTGAAGGATGTAGAAGTGCAGCATGAGAATGGAAATACAATTCCTGAAGGACCCATCTCTCCTTCTGAGAAGATCCCAAATGTGATGAGACAAGAAGAAAAAGGAGGTAAATTGGATCTAAACAATTAGGTGTCTCCTAACCCTGTTCAGTTAAAAACAAACGTAAGTCCCCAGCAACCAAGTGGAAAGAAACTAGGGCATAGTTATTTGGTGCAGGCTCTTGTCTCCACAGTATACAGGATGGATTCCACTTTCTTTTGTGACTTCTTCCCATAAGTCTACAGTGAAGTAGGGCAACTTATTCTTGGAACAAGGAGCAGGTTGTATCTTAATCAGGTCACAAAGATGGGAAAAAAAGATGACTTTGGGCATAAATCTTGTTAGAAGGTAGATAGTCAGGGCAGCTAGGTGGCACAGTGAATAGAGCACTGGCCCTGGAGTCAGGAGGATCTGAGTTCAAATCCGGCCTCAGACACTTAACACTTACTAGCTGTGTGACCCTGGGCAAGTCACTTAACCCCCCCCCCCCCAAAAAAAGAAGGTAGATAGTCCCATTTAGGGTCTCAATCATTACTGAGGCTACATTGATTGGGTACCTGACTATTAGAGAAGAGTGTTGTTGTGCATTGAAAAACAATATATATGAAGAATTCCTAGAAACATAAGAAGACTTATATGAATTGATCCAGAGTAAAGTAAGCAGAACCAGGTAGATAGTATGCATAATGAAAACAACAGTATAGGTAGAAAGACTATAAAATGGAATTGAACACAATGGAATCATTATAACTAAATGTGACTAGAAAGAGGTGTTGAGAAAATTCATTTCTGTCCTTGTTTTGTAGACATGGGACATTATGTATACTCTCAGACTCCCTACATATATTGGTTAGTTTTGCCAGAGTGCTTCCTCCCCTTCATCACCCCAACTTTTTATAATTGTTTGTTCCAAAGGATGATTTGTTGTGTAGGCGAGGAGAAAGGAAAACATTCAGAAATGAGGGTGATTTTAAAAAGGTGTCAATAATTTTAAAAAATTGTTAAAAATAATATTAATGGGGCCATTAGAAAAAAAAATTAATGTGGCCAACCTATTCCCTAGAATTGACTGATTTTTTAGGTGGCCACTCTCTGGTCGTTCCCAAATGTATTTTGCTCAGTCAGAAGTGATTGGAAAAAGAACAAAACACAAAACTAGCTAAGATGTTCACCTCACTTATGGGCAAGTTACTTTGAGTAGTGGAGACCAAACAGTTCTCCAAAACTAACAATGGAAAAATCCTAGGTCCAGAAAAGGGTGTGTGACATCTCCCTTTTCTTCCCCTGGGTATGCAGAAAAGACAGACTTAATGGTGTAAAGAGTGCCTGGATCTGAACTCACTGAGAAGGCTGTGTGAGGTGAAGGTGGGGTGGGGATTGGATTTGTCTACCAACAAACTGTGTTCTTCCTGCAGAGACCAATAACATCTTGACTCCCAGTGAAGAGGAGGCTCAGAATGAGAACCAGGGAGGTGAGATTTTGTCTCCAGAGCCAGGCAGAGAGCAGAACTCCAACAATAAAAGAAAAGAGAGCACTGAACTCGGAGAATCTCTCCAGACCCAAAATGGGCCTGGTGGCCTTCTGCTCAGCCAGGAAAATCGTGAAGCTGATGAGCCAGAGAGGGATGAGCTCGTCATTAGGGAAGATGAACAACGGGGTGAGCAGGATGGTGCTCAAGATGGTAAGTAAAGAGGCTTTCTGGGTAAGGCTTAGGCTGGCATCTCTTCACCCAGGAACAGGCTCTTCTTTTCCTTATGGTAATGGATTCTGTGAATTTTTCAGAGCATGTGTTCACATATTGGTGGTTCCCCAGGAAGGAAGGAAGCAAGCAAGCAAGATTTTATTGAGTGTTTACTATATGCCGGGCATTAAACTAAGTGCTAGGACACAGATACAAACCAAAAAGACTGTCATTCCCTGCCCTCAAGGAGCTTACATTCTTTTTCTTTTTTGCAGGGAAATGAGGGTTAAGTGACTTGCCCAGGGTCACACAGCTAGTAAGTGTCAAGTGTCTGAGGTTGGATTTGAACTCAGGTCCTCCTGAATCTAGGGCCAGTGCTTTATCCACTGTGCCACCTAGCTGCCCTAGGAGCTTCCATTCTAGTGGGAAAGACAAGGAAGAGTGAGCTGAAAACTGAAGAAAGGGTGGGACTGGGACAGGGAAAGACTAGTAGGGGAGAGGGCTTAGAAAATTTCAGCCTGGTATACCAAAAGCTAAGGTAGTAAGCAGATAAGCATTGAGGGAAAGTGATCGGGGGCACTTCATGCAACATCAATGGGACTCTTGTGGTGGCGGCAGTGTTGGTTGTTCTTAATAACGATAGCGATGTGGTGAACTTGACTCTGTTGAGTTTTCTAAGCTTTCTTTTTGTTTTTTGTTTTTTGTTTTGGCAATGAGGGTTAAGTGACTTGCCCGAGGTCACACAGCTAGTAAGTGTCTGAGGCCGGGTTTGAACTCAGGTCCTCCTGAATCCAGGGCCAGTGCTCTATCTACTGTGCCACCTAGCTGCTCTCTCTAAGCTTTCTTTTTAAGTATTAATTCAACCCTGTCCAGTGGTATGCTGTGTTACGGGCACATGTTCTTAGTTTTCAAATTTTGATTTATTATATTTTAATCCAATTGCCATTTAAAAATGTAGTATGGTTTTACTGTGTCGCTCTCTTACTCAAAAACCTTATAAATTCCCTATTGCCTATAGGATAAAATTCAAATAGCTTAGATTTGCATTTAATGTTCCTCCCAGTCTGTCTTTCCACCCTTATTTTAACCTTGCTCCTCCTTCCCACATTCTCTATGCCCAAACCAAACTGATTTATTCTTCTCAGTCAGATCCTGTCCCACTGCTTTGTATTTGCATAGGCTGTACCCCATGCCTAGAACAGTCTTCTTCCGCACCTTTTCACAAGTGTTACAGAGGATCACAGATTTAGAACTGGAAGAGAGACCTCAGGGGTGATTTAGAATGTTCTTGTGTCATTTCAGTTATATTCAACTCTTCAAGACCCCATTTTGGGTTTTTTTTTGGCAAAGATACTGGAATGTTTTACCATTTCCTTCTCTAGCTCATTTTACAGATGAGGAACTGAGGCAAACAGGGTTAAGTGACTTGCCCAGGGTCACACAGCTAGTACATGTCTGAGGCCAGATTTGAACTAAGGAAGATGAGTCTTCCTGTATTATAGTTTAGTGGCTCCTCTTTCTATTTGAGTTTGTCACCATTGGGTTCATTGACCTCCAAGATTCCTTTTGTCTCTAGATCTTTGATCCAATATCTAGTTTTAAATCTCTTCTTTTTAGAGAAAACGAAGACCTAGAGAGAAGAGATTTGTTGATAGTCCCACAGGGAGTAAGGAGAGAGATCTTGAACCTAGGTCCTTGGACATAAAATCCAGTTCTCTTCCCATTTGACTAGGTTGCCCTTTTTAATTGAATTGGGTTGATGAGAAATAGTCTGTTTTTTAGGTGGAGAATTGGGTTTGAGCACAGGGGCTGCAGCTACATCTTAAGTAATAACCAAGTTATTTAGAAAACCAGAACAGCATAAGATGTAACCCCTTCTTCCCCACCTCACCCCATCCTAACCTGAGTATTTAATACAAGTAGATGCACTTCATTCTCTTTACATTTGCAAGTGTCTTAATTTATATCATGAGCCAATCAGGCAAAGACAGTTTAATCCTATGCTTTGTATAGATTTCTAACCACCAGTGGTCACCCACTGTTAATGACAGGTGACTTGGGTTGACTGTAGAGTCTGACTTGAAGCCAGGAAAGACCCAGATTTGATCCCATCATCAGGACAGTAAAAATGTGACTGTAGGCAAGTTACCTAATTATCTGAACCTGAGTTCCCTCTCATATAAAATTAAGATAACACCTGTAATACCTATCTCATGTTTATGGAAAACCTTTCTCTAGATGCAGATAGTGTCTTCTTTCGTATGTCCATTGCTTTTTCCCTTATCAGAATATAAGTACCTTGAGTGCAAAGACTATCTGAGTTTTTATATTTATATCCCTAGCACCTAGTCCAGTGTTTGGTGTCAAGAAAGCACTTAATAAGTACTTGTTCATTCATTCATTCATTCATTCATTTGAAGAGCTAAAGTAAACAATGAATAATTATTTTTGCTGCAAAGCTCTTTGTAATTTTGCCAAGTAGTTTAGCAATGTCATGCATGGGGTACATTACATGCTAGTAGGCCAACAGTGGCCTGTTCAATCCAGGAAAGACATATCTGCTGTAATGACTGAATTTTTTTTGTTGGTTTTTTCCTTTTGTGTTCAAAGTATACATTCTTCTTCTTCTTCTTCTTTTTTTTTTTTTGGTGAGGCAATTGGGGTTAAGTGACTTGCCCAGGGTCACACAGCTAGTAATTGTTAAATGTCTGAGGCTGGATTTGAACTCAGGTCTTCCTGAATCCAGGGCCGGTGCTCTATCCACTGTGCCACCTAGCTGCACACATTCTTTTAACAGACATTTATTAAACTCCTACTACATACAGATATTATGGTGGTAGGGTGCTGATGGAGATACAAAGTCTTGATAAGACACGATCCTTACCCTCATGCAGCTTACATTCTAGTAAGGGGACAAGACTCTAGCTCATATATAACTATAATCTATTTACATAATGAAGACATTAGAGAGGAACTGAGCAAAGTATTCTGTGATTACATTTAGTGGAATCATTTGGTAAGAAGTTCTAGTGTCTGGAGGTGAGGCCCTAGGCTTTTGACTGTATCTGGTTGTGGAAGATGAGGTTTGATTCATGCATGTCTAGGTCAGTTATTAAGGGCTTCTACCACCTTGATTCTAACCCTGCGCTACCACCCCCATGTTGTAGTTGATATAGTGACTAGCTAATGTGTATAGATAGCTAATATAGCTATTTTTGGGGGGCGGGGGGGCAATGAGGGTTAAGTGACTTGCCCAGGGTCACACAGCTAGTAAATGTCAAGTATCTAAGGCCGGATTTGAACTCAGGTCCTCCTGAATCCAGGGCTGGTGCTTTATCCACTGCATCACCTAGCTGCCTCCAAATAATATAGCTAATTTTGATGGTATGACTAATAACCAAACAGGATTTTTCAACAAAAGGAACACTGCCAATGGGATATCTGGGATTTTTCCCCCCCTTTTAGAAACATGTATGGATCCCATCTTGACATCTTAGCTAATTCAGGGATATATATTTGTTCTCCTATTGATGGAGACCACAGGCCTCCTGCATTTCTTTCTTTCTTTCTTTCTTTCTTTCTTTCTTTCTTTCTTTCTTTCTTTCTTTCTTTCTTTCTTTCTTTCTTTCTTTCTTTCTTTCTTTCTTTCTTTCTTTCTTTCTTTCTTTCTTTCTTTCTTTCTTTCTTTCTTTCTTTCTTTCTTTCTTTCTTTCTTTCTTTCTTTCTTTCTTTCTTTCTTTCTTTCTTTCTTTTTTTTTTTGGTGAGGCAGTTGGGGTTAAGTGACTTGCCCAGGGTCACACAGCTAGTAAGAGTTAAGTATCTGAAGGTCAGATTTGAACTCAGGTCCTCCTGAATCCAGGGCCGGTGCTCAATCAACTGCACCACCTAGCTGCCCCTCCTCCTGTATTTCTTAGACTTTTTGTGAGCTCTTTTTCACTCTCCCTCCCCTCCAAATAATGTCATGTGGTGGTTGCTGCTTTGATTTTTTTGATTTCTTTCTGAATTTAGCTAGGCCAATCAACAAACAAACAAAACAACTATAACTTGTCATTGGGCCTATACCAAAAGTCTTTCCAGTATGGTAGGACTTGCTGGCCCTTACATTCCACTGAGATGACGGGAGAATATGTGATCACCACAGAGCCACAATATGTATGAGAGTAGAGTTGGAGGGTGTTTTGTTTTTTTCAGGTTTTTGTGCATTTAAATAAATGCTCAGATACCACAAATGAACAATGATCAGGGCCCAGAATTGATTTTTTTGTTTGTTTTTGTTTTTTGTTTTTGCTGAGCAATTGGGGTTAAGTGACTTGCCCAGGGTCACACAGCTAGTAAGTGTCAAGTGTCTGAGGCCGGATTTGAACTCAGGTCTTACTGAATCCAGGGCCAGTGCTCTATCCACTGCGCCACCTAGCTGCCCCTCTGTAACCTTTCTGATGGTCCGAAACCACTCTTTGCCACACATACCCATTTATCCTAAGATACATATTTCTTTGGTGATTGTATAGGGCTACTAGTTGTGGAATGTCACAATTTCTGAAGAATCAAAATCGCAGGGGACCCAAAGGGCAGTGGAAAAACATATCGCAAGCATAAGTAGGCTCCTGTATATTCTGAGTGATAGCCTGCATTCAAGAAGTTATCCCCTAGGAAATGCATTATCAGAAAAGGAGGCAGGCAGGTCATCTAGCAAGAACATGGGACAACTGCTTGCAGCTCTAGGACCCCCAAATATTGGAAGGCCTCCGGTGTGTTGAGTAGAAACTCTGTAGATGATTTATGGGAGGAGATGGTAAATGATTGCACAGGAGGAAAAGGCATGGATGGCTTGCACTATGCACCGTTGGAACAATTACACGCTTGAGCGAGATCACAGACCAATTGAAAGTAAACAAATTTAAAGAAAATGAAGCAATCTGAATGTATCCCTTTTATGTGGCTTTTATTCAGGTCTCATTTCTGGATGCTGCTTTTATTATCCCTTTACTTGCAGAAGTAGGGATGCTAAGCACCTTGAAGGATATCATTCCATACAACAATGCCCTTTATCTTTTTAAGAAAAAAGCCCGGGGCCAGCTAGATGGTGCAATGGATAGAGCACTGGCCCTGGAGTCAGGAGTACTTGAGTTCAAATCCGGCCTCAGACACTTAACACTTACTAGCTGTGTGACCCTGGGCAAGTCACTTAACCCCAATTGCCTCACTAAAAAAAAAAAAGAAAAAGAAAAGAAAAAAGCCCAACCTCCAGGCCATTTTACGTATTAATCTCTGTTTGGAGTGAATGGGACCTATTCCCAAAGAGGCAACTACTGAATGGAAATAAAGTATTTCCCAAAGTAGGGTATGCCTCTTTTCCTTAAATTGACTTTCTTCCTCAAAATATTTCTTCAATTTCTGGGTGATTTTTTTTTTTCACTGTCACCCTCACATAGAACATGACTTTTACTTTTGGGAAATTACAAATGCTGGTTTAGAGCTATATACTAAAAATTCACATACAGGATGTCCCAAAAGTATTAGTGCAACTTAAAGCCTTTTTTAAAAAATAGTACTTTTTTGTAATTCCATGTAAAGATAATTTGCAACATTCATTTTTGAGCTCCAAATTTTTCTCCATCCCTTCTTCCCTTCCCAAAGCCAGCAAGTGATCTGATACAGGTTATACATTACTATCATGTTAAACACATTCCACATTAGTCATGTTGTGAGAGACAATCAGAACAAAAGGGGAAAAAAACCCCAAGAAAGAAGAAACAAACAAAATAAAACACACAAAAAACCAACCAAAAAAAAGTGAAAATAATTTTCATTTAGACTCAATCTCCAATCTTCATTCAGACTCCATAGTTCTTTTTCTGGATGTGGAGAGCATTTTCCATCATGAATCTTTTGGCATTGTCTTGGATCATTTTATTGCTGAGAAGAGCTAAGTCTATCACAGTTGATCATTACACAATGTTGTTGATACTTTCTACAATATTCTCTTGGTTCTGCTCACTTCCCTTAGCATCAGTTCATGTAAGTCTTCCTAGGTTTTTCTGAAATCTGCTCATCATTTCTTTTTTTGTTTGTTTTTGCAGGGAAATGAGGGTTAAGTGACGTGGCCAGGGTCACACAGCTAGTAAGTGTCAAGTGTCTGAGGCCAGATTTGAACTCAGGTCCTCCTAAATCCAGGTCCAATGCTTTCTCTACTGTGCCACCTAGCTGCCCCACCCATCATTTCTTATAGCACAATAGTATTCAACTTTAAATAACAAAATTGCAGTGAGACTTTTGGATACCCTGCATATAGATTATTACAGGGTACAGTTATTACAGCCAAGAAAAAGCTGGTATTATAAGATTATTGAACAAGTAGTTTTTATTTCTCAGTATTCTATTTATAGGTAGTACATAACGATATTCCTAACACACAGGTCTGACTCAATTAGTCCATTGCTCACTAGGCAAGTAACAAACAATTATTAAGTCTTTACTGTGTACCAGGCAAGAGTGCTAAGCACTGGGAATATAAATATAGCCAGATGGCAAACTGGGCAGGGCACAGGGCTTGGAGTCAGAAAACATCTGAGTTCAAATCTAGCTTCAGATACTTACTAACTGTGTAGCTGTGTAACTCTGGGCAAGTCACTTAACCTCTGTCTGCCTCAGTTTCCTGAACTGTGAAATGGGGATAATCATAGTACCTATCTCACAGAGTTGTTGTGAGGACAAATGAGATGTTTATGGGGGCAGCTAGGTGGCTCAGTGGATAAAGCACTGGCCCTGGATTCAGAAGGACCTGAGTTCAAATTCGGCCTCAGACACTTGACACTAGCTGTGTGACCCTGGGCAAGTCACTTAATCCTCATTGCCCTGCAAAAACAAAACAAAACAAACAAAGGAGATCTTTATAAAGTGTTTAGCACAATGCCTGACATAGTAGGAGCCCTTTATTATATTTATTTATAAATATATATATAAAAATCCTTATTCCCTTCCTGCTCTTCCTCCTGACCCCCCAAATACAAACAAAGAGAAAGACAGGACCTGCTCTGAAGGAACTTACGTTCTATGAAAGAAGGCAACACATAAAAGGGGAAAATAGGATAGGGTTGACGGAGGTCAGGAGGGAAGGCATCCGTGCCATAGCATGGTGGCAAAATCCAGTCAGGAGCATAGCCAAGAGAAGAAGAATCAAGTCTGACCTGCCTGGAGTTGTCCCTGAATTGGAGGAAGGCCCTGAAAGGAACTCACCAGTGGGAGGAAGGGGTTGGCACGGCAGAGGTTCCAGGATCTTCAAAGGCAATGAGGCCCTGGGTGTTGAGGCAGGGTTCTAGGGTGAGGAGGTGGCTGAGTCACAGGGGCAAAGTCCTTGGTGTCAGCAGGCGAGCCAGGAGGGGAGTAAACCCCAGTGCCAACACCATCCCCTACCTCCATGTTCAAACACAAACATTGTATTTCAGTCCTTTATGACCTGGCTCCAACCCAACTTTCTAGCTTTATTCTCCAGTGATCACCTTAATACACTCAGGGGTCCAGCCAGTTTTCCTTCCCCACCCAGGGCAGTGAAGGTTAAGTGACTTGCCCAGGGTCACACAGCTAGTAAGTGTCAAGTGTCTGAGGCTGGATTTGAACTCAGGTTCTCCTGAATCCAAGGCTAATGCTTTATCCACTGCGCCACCTAGCTGCCCCCCAGCCAGTCTTTCTGCTGTTCTTTTCTTTTTTTTTTTTGGTGAGGCAATTGGGGTTAAGTGACTTGCCTAGGGTCACATAGCTAGTAAGTGTCAAGTGTCTGAGGCCAGATTTGAACTCAGGACCTCCTGAATCCAGGGCTGGTGCTCTATCCACTGTGCCACCTAGCTGCCCCTCTACTGTTCTTTACACATGACTCTCCATCTCCCATCTCTGGGATACCTTCCCTCCTCAGCTCTTAGAATCCCCAATTTCCTTCAAAGCTCTGCTTCAAGGGCCTTTTTTTTTTTTTTTTTAAAGTGAGGCAATTGGGGCCAAGTGACTTGGCCAGGGTCACACAGCTAGTAAGTGTTAAGTGTCTGAGGCCAGACCTGAACCCAGGCACTCCGGACTCCAGGGCCGGTGCTCTATCCACTGCGCCACCTAGCTGCCCCTCAAGGGCCATTTTTTACATGAGGCCTTTCCTTGTCCCTTCATTTTAGTATACTCCCCACCCCCACACACTTTTTTTGGGGGGGGGGTGAGGCAATTGGGGTAAAGTGACTTGTCTAGGGTCACACAGCTAGTAATTGTTAAGTGTCTGAGGTCGGATTTGAACTCAGGTCCTCCTGAATCCAGGGCCGGTGCTCTATCCACTGCGCCACCCAGCTGCACCCCACCCCCCCCTTTTTTTTAAAATTTGCTTTTATATGCACACAGGCTCACAGATTTATAACTGAAAAGTACTTCAGAATACCTTCAAATTCCTTGTTTTTACAGAAGAGGAGACTGAATCTCAGGCTATGTGATTTGCTCAAGGTGGTGCCTTGGTAGAACTAGGATCTGAACTCTGACCTCATGATTCCAAATTCAGCCGGAAAGTTCAGAACTCCCTCCATCAAATCAGGCTTGTTTTTGATGATTGTTTTAATGTCTTTACAGGAATAAATCGACCCAAAACAGGTCCAAATGAAGACTATAACAATGATGAAAATGAAGCTGAGTCTGAGAGAGACAAGCAGGCAGCCCTCGCGGGCAGTGATAACAATCAGAATGGTAAGTGTTGTTAGGGGTCTGGTCCTTTCTCATTTTATCCCCCCTCCTCCTAGGAATGTATGACCATTGTAATCCTAATCTTTATCTTGTCAAGCTTAAATTTTTGGGGGGCAGGGAGTGCCTTCTTTTCTTCAGAAGGCTTTGCAAAGGCCAATTACATTTTTAAAAAATAGATCTATATTGATATCATTCATTTTTACATTGCCTGAACTTCTTCCATTATTCCTCTTGCTCCCAGAGAGTCATGCTTTATAATAGTTTTTTTTTTTTAAGTGAAGCAATTGGGGTTAAGTGACTTGCCCAGGGTCACACAGCTAGTTAAGTGTTAAGTGTCTGAGGCCGGATTTGAACTCAGGTACTCCTGATTCCAGGGCCGGTGCTCTATCCACTGTGCCATCTAGCTGCCCCTATAATAGTTTTTTTAAAGAAAAGAAAAAGGAAGATGGAAAAAAATTCTTGTAAAATCAATCAAAACATTGCAAAAGACATGATATTAAATGTAGTTTTCCATATCTGTGGACCCTGATCTCTGCAAAGGAGTAGGCGGTAAGTATCTTCTCAGATCTCCTCTTTGGAGATTAACTAGCCTAAAAACTTATAATTTTGTAATGTTCAGTTTCAGTTATCTTGTAGTTCTTTCCATTTATGTGTTGGACTGATTACATTTTTTAAAAACAATTTTGGGAAAGGGAGGTAGCATTCAGAACCAAGTTTCACATCAGGGACTTTTATGGAGATTTCATACAGTGCTGAGGTCTCTTTAGAACAGTTCAGCTGCAATTGATGGAGTCACTGAGTGTATTTATCTTCTTTTTTTTTTTTTTTTGGTGAGGCAATTGGGGTTAAGTGACTTGCCCAGGGTCACACAGCTAGTAAGTGTCAAGTGTCTGAGGCCAGAATTGAATTCAGGTCCTCCTGACTCCAGGGCCAGTGCTCTATCCACTGTGCCACCTAGCTGCCCCGAGTGTATTTATCTTGCTAAGTCTACCATAAATGCTCCTCAGATCAGGGAGTGTCCCATAGAGCTTTGTCCTAGGGGACCCTCTTCTCTTCTTTCTCTATACTACTTCACTTGGTGATCATCTCATTGGCTCCCATGGATTTAATTATTATATCCTTGCTGATAATTCTCAGATCTACCCAACTTGCCCATACCTCTCTCCTGACCTGTAGCCTCATGTTTTCAGTTGCCTTTCAAACTAATCACACTGGATGTCCTGTAGACATTCTCATACTCAATAAACTCCAGTGGTTCCCTGACAGCTCCAGGAACAAATAGAAACTCCTCTGTCATTCAAAGCCCTTCATAACCCAGTACCTCCTCCCCCCAGAACTCCAACCTTTCTAGTGTTCTTACACCTTACTCCCTGCCATAAACTCTTCCATTCAGTGACATTGGTCTCCTGCATGTTCCTCAAACAAGACCCTCCATCTCTAGGCATTTTCTCTGACCGTCCTCCTTAACTTTGCCTACTGACCTCCTTGGCTTCTTCCAAGTTCCAACTCAAATTCTACCTTCTACAGGAAGCTTTTCCCAACTTCCTTTATTTCTAGGGCCTTTTCTCTGTTAATTATTTCCTATTTATCCTGTATATAGCTCATTTATACATAATTGTTTTGTTGTTTCTATTAGATTGTAAGCTCCTTGAGGGCAGGGAACACCTTTTGCCACAGTGCTTAGCAGCACAGTTCCTGACACTTGATAAATGTTTACTGACTGACTGGCTTCCCAGAACCTGTGCCCTGTAGAATCAGGGACACAGCAAGACTATTGGAATTCTCTGAGATAATCCAGAGTCTGGCAGCATTTCTTTTGCTGATGTCATAGTAATTTCCATTTGTGACAGGTTTTTTTTTCCTATTGAGAAAAGTCCAGCATTTTAAAAAAATCCACAGACGTGGAAAAAAAAATTTTTTTTTTTGGGGGGTGAGGCAATTGGGGTTAAGAGACTTGCCCCAGGTCACACAGCTAGTAAGTGTTAAGTGTCAGAGGCCAGATTTGAACTCAGGTACTTCTGACTCCAGGGCTGGTGCTCTATCCACTGCACCACCTAGCTGCCCCGAAAAAAATTTTTTTCTAATAAAATATTAGCCATAACCTGTATGGTGCCACAACAGAAAGAAGATCTGATTTGTAGTTAGAAGTTTGAGCCTAGGCCCTAGTCCTAGTTCTTCCTACTTCAGACTATCACCTCTATTAGCCCATTTCTTCCTTTGTGAAATTAGGAAGCAAGGTGGCTGTGAGGCTCAGAAGAGAGAACTGATGGGATAGTGCCTTAAACAAACAAAAAGCCAGATATCTGGTTTCATTGGTCCAGGAACTCTACATGAGGAAACTATCTTCTAATGCTGATCACCACCTGTTCTGCAGCTAGTAGCCACAGAGATTTTCCTGGGCTACTGTGAAGTTTAGTGGGATGGGGGTTAAAGCCAGGTTTTCTTGACACTGTGGCTGGTGCTGCCTTGTAAAGGATAAAAGGGAGACACAGACACAGAGGCAGATATTGCACTTTGTACAGTCAAGATTCTCAAAATAATCATGGTGGTGACAGCCTATTCAAGTTTACACACATTTACACAGAGCTGGAATGAGCTGGAGCTCAGATCTCTTGACTTTCAGTCAGGTGTCTTTTCTCCCCGATAACAATTTCTTTTAGCCTGTAGAAAAGGTATAGAACTGAGTACTATACATGCATGACCAAAGGATCTTGACATTGGGCTGAATTGAACAAAATGAAATTTGATAGGGATAAAACAAATTTGATAGGGACCAAAGTCCATAAAACCAGTTTCACAAACAAAGTGGGAGAGGTAGGGCTGGATAGTTCATTTGAAAAAGATCTAGAGATTTCAGTGGGTTGCAAACTGAATATAACTAGAGGGTGAAGTGGCAATCTTGGGAATGCTAGTTAAGTCTAAAGCTGCATTAAAAGGGCATAGCACTGAGGAATGAGGTGATGGTCTCACTGTACTTGGCCCTTAGTCAGACCATATCCGGAATATGGAGTTTGAGTCTGGGCATTATATTTTAGGAGGGCATTATTGGTAAGTGGCAGAGAATGCAGAAAAGGGCACCCAGGATTATGAAAGACTTAAAGTTTATGCTTTATATGAATCAACAGAAAGAGCAAGGCATGTTCAGCTGAGAGATAAAAAAAAAACCTTTAAGTGAAAATATGGTAGCTGTCTTCAAGTATTCAAAGGGCTGCTGTGTGAAAGGGAAGTGAGTACATTCTTCTTGGTGCCCAACAGGGCAAAACCAGGAGCATTGGGTGGAAGATACAAAGAGAAAGACATAGGCTTGATGTAAAGAAAAGCTTCCAGATGATGATTCGAGCTATCCCAAAGACTGGCTGCTTCAGGAAAAAGTGTGTTCCTCCTCATTAGGAATCTTTAAGTAAGAGGCTAATGGACCACATGTTGTGGATCTTGTAGATGGGAGTTTAAAGCACAAAGGGCTAGAGGCAGAGGTCCTTGATTCAAATTCTCTTTCTGATGTTTTCTTTCTTTCTTTTTCTTCTTTTTTGGTGGGATAATGAGGGTTAAGTGACTTGCCCAGGGTCACACAGCTAGTAAGTGTCAAGTGTCTGAGGCAGGATTTGAACTCAGGTCCTCCTGAATCCAGGGCCAATGTTTTATCCACTGAGCCACCTAGCTGCCCCAAAACTTTCTTTTATATATATATATATATATATATATATATATTTCAGGGCAATAAGGGTTAAGTGATTTGCTCAGGGTCACACAGCTAGTGTCAAGTGTCTGGGGCTGGATTTGAACTCGGGTCCTCCTGAATCCGAGGCCAGTGCTTTATCCACTGCACCACCTAGCTGTTCCTCTTCTGATGCTTTCTATTTGCTTGCCCTTCAGGAACTCAATTCCTTGAGCCTCACCTTCCTCCGACTGTAAAATGACACGGTCTTTAATATGTCCTTTCCAGCTTTAAATCTGCAACTAGATGGCCTGACGTTGGACCTTTTCAACTCTGATATTTTGTGTCTTGGTGTTTTGATGATGGTTATTTCATAGATTATAAAATAACTATAACAGAGCATGTTCTCTTTTTACCAAACTAGACTTGTAAAGCTTCTCCTCAATGCATTACGCTTTGAGTCAAAGCATATAACCGAAGTGCTTCTACTCAAATGGAGCTTAGGAATTTGAAATCTGGGCAGTTCCCACCTTTCCTTGGCACGGAGTAGATATTATGAGAGCCTCGTATTCACTGCCTCATTAACACACATATAGCTCCATTCTCTAAAGTGCTTTGCCAGAACACAAGAAAGCATCACACCAGGAATTGGGATCCTGTGCTATGTCTATCACAGTAATTCTGCAGAAGATGTTTGGAATGTCCCTCTAAACGTGAGCGAGCAGTGACTTTTATAAAGCTTCTTTCAGAAGGCTTCTGAAACATCCTTCTGAGAGCTGCCGCTTGTGTGCTGGCGCTCTTTATTTAGTCTGAGATTAAGTATAATAAATTGGAGGAGGCAGAAGCAAAAACAAAAGCCCTTCCAGAGGTGCTTCTTGGTGGGAGACATACTTTGATCATCAAGTAGAGTTGTATTTGTTCACCTACTGTGATCTTTCCAGGCAGTTCTAAAACCTACAGAAGGATTTGGAAGAACCAAACAATGCAATAGAGATCATGTTGGACTTGGTGTCAGAACTTTGATGTAGATCCTGTCAGAGGCTCTGAAACAATCTAGGTGGCTGTGAGCAAGCCACTTCTCTAAACTCATTTCCCCATCTACAAAATAGGAATGTTTTCAGTACCTGCTCCTGGGGAAATTTTGAGGAAAGTGTTTTTAAATCTTCAAGGACTATAGAAATGAGAGTTATTACAGGAAAGATGAGAAAAAATCATTTTAGAGTATAGCTTTTAGAGGCTTGGACAAATCCCTTTTAGTGGTGAATATAATTATGAAATGTCTGATTAATTTTTGATAGGGCTGGTCTTAGTCAAATTCATGATGTATTATAAGTGTAGGTGTATATTGTATGCACCTTTAAGTCTTTCACACTCTTGGATTCCCTCTTGTGCATTCTCTGCAGCTTATCAGCCACCCTAAAATGTAATGCCCAGACCCAAACACCACAGTGAGATGATCACCACATTTGATAATACAATGAAGACTCTTGTGGAATTAACATAGAATATGCTTGTTTTTAATACTTATGGAGGTTAATAGTTATTGCATGATAGCTGTTGTGACTTGTTGGTTATATCTGTGGGATTCATTTAATTATATATAGAGATAGATATACATATATATGTGTGTGTATATACATATATATGTATATATACAGAAATATACACACACACACAAATATTCCTGATTAAGGATATATATATATATATATATATGTGTATGTATGTATGTATGTATGTATGTATATACACACACATACATATACATACACACACATAAGGGCTAAAATTCTAGCTAAACTGTCTAAAATATCTAATGAGTGGTCGCCAATAAATTATAAGCTTTAGCAAGAGTTAGACTTTTAAGCATTTATTAAGGAGAATAAGAATTTGGTAAAGAGAGAAGAAAAGGCCTTGATTCCTATCTATTAAAGGGAAAGTGCATTTCTAGCTCCCTTCTCCACCAGGGTCCTCAGGAAAGAGCCCGACAGAGCGCTAGTCCCTTCCTTCCCCCTCTCCCCTCCCTTCCCACTAGCCAATGTCATTTCCTGACGCCAAAGAAAAGACTCCTGGTCTTGCCCTCAAAGACCTTCGCTTCATGGGCGGAACTCTTCTACAGTAAGTCTCCAGCAGGTGGCGTCATTCTAATTGTTATACACACACACACACACACACACACACACACACACACGTACACATATATCCTTAATCAGGAAACCTCACTTCCATTACATTGTTGCTCCTATGGGAAAATGTAATAATCTATTTTATAATACAGTTTGTGGGAATTTATCTATCATGGTGGAAAATGGTTGTTGTGTATGCCAGTTTCTAAAAATGTTAATACAGGAAATTCCTTTTCCTCTTAGAACTAGATACTGAAGACCAGAACAAAGACAACACCAATGATAACTTAGTTGAAGAACGTGAAAAGTGAATCCAGGGTTACAGAGAGCACTCGCAACAGAAGATCCCTGTGACAACGAAATATTCTTAAGTATGAAACAATCTAATGTGTGCACTGGGAGATCAGTGTTGGGAAATTTTAATATGTACACAAGATTCCAATAATAGGGGGGAAAATAAGAATGTCAAATGTTAAGACAAGATTTGGGTTTGTTTGTTTTTTTCCCCTGGGATCAGCTTCAAGGTTTCTAAACAGGTAGAGATTTTTAGAAAGGAAAAACTGACCACCTTTAAAAAAAAAATTGGAAAAATGGAGAACCCATGAAAATACTGTCCTTGAAATAGCCCAGGAGTCATATTTCAAGTGCGATTCTTAATGTGGCACCATGGCTCCAAGTATTCTTAGATGTTATTAAAAACTGTCTGACATGAGTCCAGCTTCTGGCCATTAAGAGTAAAAGTCCACTGTGCTCTGTGGGATCCCCAGAGCTCAGTTTTTCCTCTTTCTGCTGTGGAGTGCATTTCTCCTTTTGCTGCTCAAGTGTGTCACTCTTACATCTGTTTTCAAGGTGAGCAACATAGACAGTGAGAACTGGAAAGCTGGCTCTCTTCTTTTGAGACAGATGCACTTCCTGGTAATTCTGACAATCAGAATAGCCCTTAAATACTGACTGTTAATACACAAACCATTACTAGCAACACTTAAGCAAGACTAAATGGAAAGTTCTTGTTATGATTGTGTATCGTGTGCATTTTATTCTTTTAAAAGTTCATTATATGACACTGTTTTTAAATGATTATAACTTACTGAGTATGTGTATTTCCTTTCCAATTAGGGACTTCTCTAATAACTCAATATTATGAACAAAGGAGAACTATGATTAACCTATAAACAAAACAGGAATCTAAGCATTAATGTCCCATGGGCATTTTTGCATCACAGGACACAAAGACAGAAATATGGAGTTGTCACTAAAGTTAATTTGATCTTGAAGTGACTCCATGTCTATGCGGGTTAAAACAAAATTAATAGGGGCGGCTAGGTGGCGCAGTGGATAAAGCACCGGCCCTGGAGTCAGGAGTACCTGAGTTCAAATCCGGCCTCAGACACTTAACACTTACTAGCTGTGTGACCCTGGGCAAGTCACTTAACCCCAATTGCCTCACAAAAAAAAAAACAAAAAAAACAAAAAAAAATTAATAGAAAACACACTGTTGTGGATTTGGGAAGGCTTGGAGAGAAAGGCAAAAAGGAGGAAATGAGGGAGGTTTTTGTCCTACATTTAACACATTAGTTTGTATTGGGAAGAAAATAACCTAGGTAACAAAATTTCTTCTAATCTGAATAATTTAGTTAGATGATGTTTATTTTGGAAATGAATTCACCTTCTTTTATTGTTTAATAATTAAAATGACTACTTTGTTATAACACAGACTGTGAACATAGGTAATAGATTTGATGTCTGTGCTTAATATTTAAGGGAAAGAGGCATCCAAAACAACTGTCTATAAAATCACTTTTTGAATGCAAATTTCCATAATTAAGAAATCTCTAAAATATTACATGGCATATAATAAATTAAGAAAATAGAGAAAATAGTTTGCCTTTAAGATGTAGTTAGAAACATAGTTTTAGATTTGGAAGGGGGCATTAGGCATGATTTCATCCCTCTCCCTAATTTTAAACACAAGCAAATAGAAGCTCATTGAGTTTAAATAACCTTTGCAAGGTCACACAGAGCTAGAACAAAAACCCAGGTTTTATGAATTGTGATCCAATGTTCTTTTAATACCACACTGCATTGGGAAGGGACAGGTGAAGATAGAGACTTCTCTTTTCATGCTACAATGTCTTTCTTGTTTAGTCTTATATCTCCCTCCTTACTCAGTTACTAAGACTAACCACTTCTTAAAACCAGGTACTTGTTAAAAAGCACTTCAACAATTCCATGGTTTCACATATTGTGACCTTATTAGATGAGTTGTTGTGGCCCAAAACACTAACCACTTGGCAGCCAGCCTTGGGGTGAAGAGTATCTTTGGACTTTTCAGCTAGGCTGGTCCTTAGAGAATGGCAGAGACTGTGGCTGGGTCCCTACTCAGAGGCTTAGCACAACCTGTCAAAACTTGCACCATGAAGCTTTTGAGAATCCAGGTTCATTTTCCTGCCATGATAGAAAAACAATCCGTAGACAATAAAGACAATTTGAGGGCATAAAAATAGGCTTACAAAAAATAAGGCCTTTAACAAGCTTTTCTCTGTGTCATTTGGTAACTTGCTAATAGAGATGACGTAAAATCTCCCCTGTCTTTGAGATACTGTCTACACAGTCTCAGCCTGCTCTTATTCGTGCAGTGATACGTTCAGGGGTTGAAAAATAAAATCTCCCATTGCCATTTCATTGACTAAAGCCATATTGATAGACCAGGAAAAAATCCGACCCACCATCAGAAAGATAGTGCATTTCACGTTCATTACAATGGTAACGGCTTGGGCTGTCATACACAGTGAATTCTGCGCCCTCTTGTGGCCATTGGCACATATGTATGAGGCAGTAAGTCTGTGATGAAGAATTTTCTTCTTTATATAATGTCAAACAGGCATCCAGTCCATGATTTTAGTTTTAACAGCACCATGTACTAACCAACTAAGGAAGGACTAATTTTCCAAAGTAGCCAGCAAACTACTTGCCCAAGCACACTGTCAATCATAAAAATTATTCTCCTTTATTAAAGTTTAAGGATCTCTTGTTTTCCATAAATCAGTTATATAAAGGCATTAGGAATGTAGTCACCTTAGGGTTCTCTTTTCACAAAAGAGAATCTTAAGGTAGTTTTCCCCTACAATTTCAGTAATGTCCTCTGATCCATTAAGCAACTTATTTTTAAGAGATACCATTAATAGTTTTATTGTGTTAGGTACATTAACTGTACCTTTCTATAATGAAGGGGGTAGGATGGGGACAGAATTAACTCTTTGAAGTAAATCACCAGCTTACCACTATTATGCATTTTGAAGGAAGAATACTTTAGTGTTATTTTTTTTAAATGGTTATTCTTACAACTTGTAGTAACTGCTATTTGTTAGACATTTGCTTGTAGTAAAACCTGGAATGGTGAAATTAAACTGTGAAGAACTTTTAAAATCATGGGTCATTTAGGGTTTAGATCCATTCCTACAGCTTTGTATTTGGCTTAGATTAGTTTGTATTATGAAATAATGAAGGGGATAATGTTTACTGAACTTGGAAAAACTTGTCTAACAGTTTTGTTTTAAATGTTTGCTTTGAAATTGTTTGATTAACTTTAGAAAAATATTTAATACTTCAAAATAAAAATGAATTATGTTATATGCATGGGTTATTGTATTATTTTTCCCTGCTAAACAGTTGCAGAACATTAGTGTCTTTTTTTTTTTTTGGTGAGGCAATTGGGGTTAAGTGACTTGCCTAGGGTCACACAGCTAGTAAGTGTTAAAGTGTCTAAGGCTGGATTTGAACTCAGGTCCTCCTGATTCCAGGGCCAGTGTTCTATCCACTGTACCACCTAGCTTCCCCCCATTAGTGTCTTTTTGATAATGATTTAGTCATTTATAAGACTTTGGTATTACAGGTGGCCACTCATTTGAAACAGGGATTTACATTTAACACATTTGCTAAGCAAATATTGATCTGTTGTTTTCCCCCTTTTTTGATTACTTACCTTATTCTATATGCACTAATTTTATTGGTGCATCATTTTTCCTTTTGTATAATCAAAATTATTCACATTATCCCTTGTTTGGTTAAGAATTCATGCCATACCCATAGTTGTGAATAGCATATGATCTGCTTCTCTCTTTTTTTTTTTTTTTTTTTTTGCGGGGCAATGGGGGTTAAGTGACTTGCCCAGGGTCACAGAGCTGGTAAGTGTCAAGTGTCTGAGGCTGGATTTGAACTCAGGTACTCCTGAATCCAGGGCCGGTGCTTTATCCACTGCGCCACCTAGCCGCCCCCTGCTTCTCTTTTATATGATCTTTAATATTTAGGTTGCTTATCTGTCTTGAATTTATCATGGAATATGGGGTAAGATATTGGTTATTGCCTCAATTTCTGCCAGACTGCTTTCTAGTTTTCTCAAAAGTTATCGAATAGGGAGTTCTCCCCTAAGTAATATAGGTTGATTGCATTACCTTTTCTTTCTTTCTTTTTTTTTTTTGAGACCAGATCTCCCTATTTTGCCCAGGCTTCAAGTGCAGTGGCAACTTATGGACCTCATCCTGCACTTGTTCAGTTATGGAAGCTTTACCTGGTTTTTGTTTCCAACCCAGGCTGCTTCACTCCTCCTTAGATATCCTGGTGCCCTTTATCTTGGTGACTCATTATATTGGTCCTTAACTTAGTATAGACACCTGATTGAATTAACCTACTGCAGCTCAAAACCCCCAAGCACAAGTAATCCATCAGCCTCAGCCTCCTCAGCAATAGGCATTACATGCATGCGCCACCACACCACTTTAAAAGTTGTTGTGCTTGGGGCAGCTAGGTGGCGCAGTGGATAGAGCACCGGCCCTGGAGTCAGGAGTACCTGGGTTCAAATCCGGCCTCAGACACTTAACACTTATTAGCTGTGTGACCCTGGGCAAGTCACTTAACCCCAATTGCCTCACTAAAAAAAAAAAAAAAGTTGTTGTGCTTGTCTGCTTCCTTTTGTTTTCCTTAGTGCTTAAAAAACAAACAAAAAGTTTCAATGGCTCTCTTTTTCTGTGGCATCCCTGTTGCTAATTGCTCCCCTCTCCACCTTCCAATTAAAGAATGGGGAGGGGGTGCATCTTGTAACAAATTAGCATAGTGAAGCTGAATAAATCCATACAAGGCCCATTTCCAGAATGGCTTATCTCTTTCTGCACCTTGAATCCATCACTTCCCTTAGGAGGTGAGTAACATGCTTTATCTGAGATCTTCTAGAGATATGGCTGGCCATTGCATTGATCAGCATTCTTAAGACTTTCAAAGTTTTTCTTCATAATTTAGTTATAGAAGTTGTTCTGGTTTTGTTCACTTCATTATACTTCAGTTTTTTACCAGTGATTTACCAGGATTCTCTGAAATGGTCTCTTTCAACATAATATTTTCATTACATTCATATACTTCGATTTATTCAGCTATTCCCTAGTTGATCAACATTCTCTTAGATTCCTCTCTTCTCTCCTCATTCAGTAAGTTTACTTTGCTTGTGATCATTCCCCTTCTTGGTATTTTCCTTCTTCTTAGACACCCCTTCTCTTTATTCCTGCTGGTTCCTCTATTGAGTTTGATATTTTCCTATACCATATTGTTTGTGTGTTATGTTCAACTGTAAAGAATTAATTTGAGGTTTTTATGACCCCCATCTTTTGACTGGAATTAAAAAAAAAAAAAAACCTCAGCACACACACTGGCCTCTGGGGCTCCACAAACGGCATGGTGCTCCACCCACTGGCACCTCATGTCATCACCACTCGCCCATGCCTACATGGGCCTAGCAAAATTATAATGATTGGAAGCCTAGTGAGGGCAGTCATGTGACTGTCAGAGCAGCCAGCCAATTGGCTGGGGGCTGTCTGGGGTCTGCTGAGAAGAAGGGAGGAAATTCACAATTCTAGCTGGAACCTGGAAGGTGACAGGATGCTGCTGTATATTCTCAGCTGATTCCTGGGTGGTGGTGTTATTCAGGTTGTATAATTTCCCTTTCCCCATTTTATTTCCTTTCCCTTGATCCTACTGATCCTGTTTGTGTGGTTTTTTTTTAAGTTCGTTCTTGTTAAAATAAATCCTGCTCTGTTTTGAGGGAGGCTTGCTGGTCTCCTTCCTTGCCCCAGTATTGCAGGGAGATGCTTAGTTAACACTCCCCAATTAAAAATTGGTCCCCACAAATCATCCTATATATGGTTTAGATATAAGTGGAGTTTGTCTGATCCCTTTTTTCCCTTCCCCTTTTTTTCCATATTTGTATAATCTGTCTCATGTTCCCCAGTTGTGAGAAGTAACAGTTTCCACCTACTTCTTTTTCCCTTCCACACTATTCCTTTTATTTTCCTTTCTCTCTGCTTCTTAAAACTGTCAGAACAGAACCAATCTGCCCCATTAGTTTTTTATTTCTCTCAATACTCTTTAAAGCTATTAAGATTCTGAAGGGACCTTCTCTTTCTTCTTTCCCTATTAAAATCTTAGCACATCCTCATTTAGTCCTTTCTAGTTGCTCAAAAACATTTACCTTTTTGGGGCAGCTAGGTGGCGCAGTGGATAGAGCACCAGCCCTGGATTCAGGAGGATCTGAGTTCAAATCCGGACTCAGACACTTGACACGTACTAGCTGTGTGATCCTGGGCAAGTCACTTGACCTTCATTACCCTGCCCCCCCCACCCCCCATTACCTTTTTAGGTTTCTCTTGACTAATGTTTGTCAAAGTTCCTTATTCAGCTCTAGTTTTTTCATCAGAAATGCTTAAATGTACTATTCCACTAAAGGTCCATTTTTCTCCCTTAGGATTTTATGCTCACCATTGCAAGGTAAATTATCCTTAGTTGGAAGTCTGTATTCCCAATTTTCCTTTCATTTATAGTTGAAGTTGCAAGGTCTTGTGTGATTCTGACTGTAGTTCCTTGGCCCTTTAACTCTTTCTGCTTGCAGTATTTTTTATTTGATATAGAGCAGCTCTGGACTTCAGCTATGTTATTCCTGGGGCTTTGGGGAGTTTCTTTCAGGAGATGGATTCTTCTTCCTCTGGTCATAAGAGATCTGGGAAGTTTTCATGTTTGATTTTAAAAAATATAGTGTTTCAGGATTTGTTTGTTAAAGTATGGTTTTCAGGTTGTCCAGTGGTCCTTTTTTTGGCTATTTTAATTTTTCCCCAATTACATATAAAAACAATTTTTAACATTTCTTTTTTAAATTTTCAAAATAAAAAAAAAATTTCCAAACCCTTTCCCTTCTTTTCTCCCCATCCCCTTCCTAGAGAAGGTAAGCAATTTGATACAGGTTATACACATGCAGTCATGAAAAACATATTTCCATATTAGTTATGTTGTAAGGGAAAACAGACCAAAAAAAACAAACAAAAAATTTTTTTAACTTTAAAAAAAAAGTGTGCTTCAATCTACATACAGACTCCATATAAGTTTCCTGTGGATGTGGATGGTATTTTCATCATAAGAACTTCGGAATTGCCTTCTTTCATTGTATTGCTGAGAAGAGCTAAAGCCATTCACAGTTGATTGTTGTACAATATTGTTACTTTGTACAGAGTTCTCCTGGCTCTGCTCATTTTACTTTGCATCCATTCCTGTAAGTCTTCCCAGGTTCTTCTGAGAGCATCCTGCTCATTTCTTCTAGCACAGTAATATTCCATCACAATCATATACCACAATGTTCAGCCATTCTTCAATAATGAGTATCTCAATTTTTGATCCTTTGCCACCACAAAAAAGAGCTGCTATAAATATTTTTTGTACATATAGATCTTTTTCCTTTTTGTTTATCTCTTTGGGATTCAGACGTAGTAGTGGTTTTGCTGGGTCAAAGGGTATGCACAGTTTTATAGCCCTTTTGGCATAGTTCCAAATTGCTCTCTAGAATGTTTGAATCAGTTCACAACTCCCAACAGTGCACTACTGTCTCAATTTCCCCAACTCTCCCCCATCCCAACATGTCATTTTCCTTTTCTGTCATATTAGCCAATCTGAAAGGTGTTAAGTGGCACTTCAGAGTTGTTTTAATTTGCTTTTCTCTATTCAATACTGATTTAGAGCATTTTTTCATATGGCAGTAGATAGCTTTGATTTCTTCATCAGAAAACTGCCTGTTGTGGTATATGAATACAATGGAATACTATTGTGCTGTAAGAAATGATGAGCAGGAGGAGTTCAGAGAAACCTGGAGGGTCTTACGTGAGCTGATGATGAGTGAGATGAGCAGAACCAGAAGAACATTGTACACAGTATCATCAACATTGAGTGTTGACCTACTGTGATGGACTATATTCTTCTCACCAATGCAATGGTACAGAAGAGTTCCAGGGAACTCATGATAGAAGAGGATCTCCAAATCCAAGAAAAAAAAAAAAGAACTGTGGAGTATAGATGCTGATTGAACCATACTATTTCTTTTGGGTGCTGTTGTTTTTTTTTTCTATTTTGAGGTTTTGCATCACTGCTCTGATTTTTTCTCTTGTAACAGGATTAATGCAGAAATAGGATTAATGTTATTATGTTTATATATATATGTGTGTATATATATATCTATATGTATATGTATATAGATATATAGATATAACCTATATCAGATTACCTGCTGTCTAGGGGAGGGGGGGAGGGAGGGGAGGGAGGGAGAAAAATCTGAAATTGTAAAGCTTGTATAAACAAAAGTTGAGAACTATCTTTACATGTAACAGAAAAAATAAAATACCTTATACATAAAAAAAAAAGAAAGAGTGCCCTAAAAAAAAAAAAAGAAAGAAAAAAAACTGCCTGTTCATTTCCTTTGACCACTTATCAATTTAGGGGTGACATATTCTTATAAATTTGAGAAATGAGGCCTTTATGAAACTTGCTGTAAAATTTTGAGTTATGATTGCCTCCATCCTATTTTTCTACATTTATCCTTTTCTCTCTCTCTCTCCCCCACTCCCTCCCTCCTTTTACCCTGTCCATATTCCAAGGTATTTTGCATCTGATTACCACTTCCCCCCAATCCACTCTCCTGTCTATCAGTTCCCTCCCCTTCTTCTCTTATTCCCTTCCCCTCCTTCTTTCTAGTAGGGTAAGATAGATTTTTATACCCAACTGAGGGTGTATGTTATTCATCTTTGAACCATATCTCAAGCAAGGTTCATTTCGATCCTCTCCACCTCCTTCACCTTTCCCCTTCCCCCATAAAAGCTCTTTCAAGACTCTTATGAGACATAATTTACCCCAATCTACTTCTCCCTTCCCCTCCTCCCACTGCATTCTTTTTTTTCCCATAATTGTATTTTTTGGATATCATCCCCTCATAGTCAACTTGCACCCATGCCCGTAATAATAAGAAAGAGTTCTTAGGAGTTACAAGTATGATCTTCCCTTGTAGGAATGGAAATAGTTTGACCTTATTGAATCTATTAACATTTCCTTTGTTTGTTTACCTTTTTATGCTTCTTTTGAGTCTCGTAGTTGAACGCCAAATTTTCTATTCAATTCTGATCTTTTCATTGGGAACTTCGCTTGAAAGTCCTCAATTTCATTAAGGATCCATTTTTCACCTTGAAGGATTATACTGTTTTGCTGGGTAGATGATTCTTGGTTTTAATCCTAGCTCCTTTGCCCTCCAGAATATATTCCAAGCCCTATGATCTTTTAATGTAGAAGCTGCTATATCTCTCGTTATCCTGTCTGTGACTCCATGGTACTTGAATTCGTTTCTTTCTGGCAATATTTTATTCTTGACTGGGGAATCTCTGGACTTTGGCTATAATATTCCTGGGAGTTTTCATTTCAGGAGGTGAGAGGTTTATTCTTTCTACTTTTACTCTCTGGTTTTAGATACCCTCTGGTTCTAGACTATCAGTGCAATTTTCTAGGCTCTCTCTCTAGGATCATGGCTTTCAGGTAATCCAATAATTCTTTTTTGGCAGGGCAATGAGGGTTAAGTGACTTGCCCAGGGTCACGCAGCTAGTAAGTGTCAAGTGTCTGAGGCCGGATTTGAACTCAGGTCCTCCTGAATCCAGGGCTGGTGCTCTATCCACTGCGCCACCTAGCTGCCCCCAATCCAATAACTCTTAAGATTACCTCTCCTCAATCTGTTTCCCAGGTCAGTTGTTTTTCCAGTAAGAAATTGCACATTGTCTATTTTTTCCATTCTTTTATTATTTCTTTAGGTCTCCTAAAGTAACGACTTTAGTTGCCATTTGCCCAGTAGGAACTATTTTTTTTTCATTAACCTTTTGTACCTCCTTTTCCATTTGGCCAATCCTACTTTAAGTTCTTTTCTTCAGTGAATTTTTGTTTATCTTTTTCCATTTGGCCAGTTCTGTTTACCTGTCATCCCATACACTCAACATGTGGGGCAGCTAGGTGGCAGAGTGAATAGAGCACTAGCCCTGAAGTTGGGAGAACCTGAGTTCTCCCAAGCGGAGCCAGATGGCCCTGGAGGAGAGAGTGAAGCTGGTGACTTTGCACAGCCCTGAATCACTTAAATCCAACTCACTGAAAGTCATGACATCACCTCCCACTGTCACTATCCTCTTCAAGAGCAAAGGACAAACAACAATCCTCAACATGTGACCATCCCAATTTCCTTTATCACATTTTTCCTTAATGATAAATTTTACTCTTAGTTCTTCGGGGTTCCTTATTGACTAAATAATTCATCCTATTTATACCCAACATTCTCCTCTACATTTCCCTCTTTTTAAATTTTTCAGACCCTTTTGTGTTCCATATCTCAGGCATACAGTGGGGTGGGGGGTAAATAGCAACATAGACAAGATGACTGTTAACTAGTGAAACTTGGGGTTATTAATGGAGCTCTGCAATTTCCTGAAGACAATCCCATTCATCTTCCTCTTTTATTCTGGGTCTCACTTATTATCCACTTATACAGTCTATCCCAGGTTACATGTCATAACCTGGGTCCCACGCATTCTCCCCCCCCCCCCCCACACACACACACACTCATTCTCGATCTATTTGTTTGGTCGTTCCTGTAAGGATGTTCAAGCCAAAGCCTTTTGGTTGATGACACATCTCTTCTAGTAGATTCCGCAGTGTTCTAGGGCCTGATGCAAGCAGCACAAGGCCATCTGTATTTAGGGCCACCTAGAAGGCTTATTCATCCACAGCAGAACTCTCTAACTGAATTTTGTGCTACATCTCCATAACAGTGGCAAACATCTTTGGCAAAGGTCGCCTATCTTCCTGTTTTATTCCTAAAACAAAGCCTTATCTGTTCCATCTCTCAAAGAATTTTGAATGAATGTGTAGATGGGAGCCACCTTGTGGAAGAGAACTACTGAAGTCAGCATTTTTGTCAAATGAATTGAATGTGGTTTTCAAAAGGAGCTGAGTGAGCTAGCTGTCACTTACTTCCTGGGTGATACTGGGCAAATGATTTCACTTCTTTGGGCCTTTTATTCATCCGTAAAATTCGGGGGTTGGAATAAATGGTCTCTAAGATCTCTTCCAGCTCTAGATAGATCATCCTATGATAGTGAAAGAGTCTAAGGGTTTATATAAATGATTCCTTTTATAAACAAACACCACCCCCCTTCACAAACCCAAAAAACATCCACCCACCCAGGTAAAAAGCAATCTATAAGGTAAAAAGCAGTCCAGGAAAGTAAAATTTGGTAAAAATCTCCTTAATAAGAAGGTTCCCTGGGGTCTCAGGAGATCCTCCACCAAAATCTCATAATTGCATATCTTTTTTGCCCAAAGGACCCATAGCTGCATCTCAGATCAATTCACCTAGGACAAAATTAACTCACACTGCTCCAGGTTTGCTCCACAGCATTGGCTTATGATAGCCACAGTTGGTATTGTGAAAGTATGAAAATTAGCTCAAGCCTCTGCAGTTCCACTAGTGTCCTGTCCCCCAATACTCACTCATTTTGAAAGCATACTTCCACCATACCAGAGGCCTTCCTCTAGGTAAACAGTTCCCAGTTAATGGTTCAAAAACCCATGTCCAAGTTTCCTGAATTAAGTTGTAACTTTTACTTCTGACACATGATGACTATGACCCTGGGTAAGTCACTCCCCACCAAGAAATTTAGATTATAACTTGTAGAGCAGATGTTGATGTGCACTGGTAAAGGGAATGTCTTTGCTGAGAATTCCCTACACCAACAGAACACAGGTTCAAAACAAGCCCAAATGATGAATTACTATAAATAGTCCACCATTTCACTTAGGACTTTTGAGTACTAAAAGTATATTATTGGGGGGGGGGGGAGCAGCTAGGTGGAGCAGTGGATAAAGCACCGGCCCTGGATTCAGGAGGAACTGAATTCAAATCTGGCCTCAGACACTTGACACTAGCTGTGTGACCTTGGGCAAGTCACTTAACTCTCATTGCCTCCTGCCCCCCCAACCAAAAACAACAACAAAGTATATTATGGAAACCCAGGGGTCAAAGAAAAACTAAGAGGTTAGATAATGTTGGCAAGCAACAGACCCACACCAAAGTATGAGCTCTCCATATTGAAAACATAATTTTGCTAGTTCCAGTTGCTTTTTTAAAGGTCTGTATAGCCTTATTTTTTCCAAGCATGTCTCAAGTAATACAGAAGATAGGACTTGGCTTTTGACCTTTCCATGACCTTCCTATATCTTCTTTCCAGAGTTCCTACTTTAGCCCTCCATTACAGTTTCTTGAGGGATGAAGGCTAGCTGAAGGTTCTGGGCACCAGGCAGCATAGAGAGGCTGTAGAAGCAAGCTTTAGAAAAAGAGGCTGCCAGTGAAGAGAGGAGGGAACCAAGAAGTTACAGTTCAAAGAAGGGGTTGTATCCCATATGCAAAAATCACATCCCTGGGGGTGGGTGGGGGCTCAAAAAGAGGAATTAAAGAAAAAGCAGCTTTTCATAGGTAGTGGTCATTTGTAAGTCAGGGCTACATAGGGCAGAGATTGTACACAGAACCAAAGAATGTTGGCACAGGCATCATGCAAAAGAAAATTATATACTAAACCTTAACCAGAGGGTGGGGGAAGAAATAGGGCAAAAAGTAGAATATACAGTTATGTGAAACCAGCTCCCAAATGTAAGCAAACTCCTTTTTGAAAATGCTACTAATTTGGGAAATTTTACAGTTTTCACAGATTATTTTTATTTGGTTTTAAGATGAAATCATCTTTGTTTTCACCTTCACTAAATCTAAGATTAAAATTTATTGCTTAAAACCACATCTCCCATTCATTGTGCTTTCTCCTTACAGTTCAAAAGGCAAACTGAGATGTAAAGAAAGGAACTAAATTCAACTTTAAGGAGGAACAAGCTTACAAATTACTGACCGGCAAAAGCTACAAATGTTGTTTCTGAATGACCAAACTTTCAACTTTATAATAAAAATAGAATAACTAGTCAAATATTAAAGATCAAAAACATGTCACTCAACCATATATGAACAAAGTGCTATTGTATTTTCTCTCAGGCAGTGCATTTTCAGTCAAGAATTTTATTAACCTTTACAAACACCATTTCACTCAATTCATTCATAAAAAATGATTTATGATTAAATCTGTAACAAAACCATACAATGTTGTTCATCAATAAGATCAGTTTCATCCATGGAACATAACAACAAACCACTTTAAAACAGCAGTTTTCATTCAGGTCACGTGAGGCTGTCAGACTCCAAGTACTTCATATGAAGGTTCTCTATAAAGAAATCCACTTCACCTCAAGTATGTGGTAAAAGACTGATAGATGTCTGTCTGCTCTCTGGTGGAATTAAAAGTTCAGATTCTACCTCTGTAGGGTCAGTTTTTAAAATCCCTTTTCAAACAAGTTTCACAACTGGAAAGTATTTGTGAGCAGTGAAGTCAAACTCAGGGGGAACCTGAAAGGAAAAAACATTAATTCATTCACAAACATGCATCACATACAAGGGCTTTTTATCAGTGTGGTGTCCAGTTTTGATCTCTGTATGAGTCATGACAAGAACTAGAAATGAGAAATGGGTTTTCTGAGAAAAAGTTAAGGGAATTAGAAGCATGATTAGGCAATCTGCATATTGTAAAAACCAGCTGTTTTTCATCTGTGTCTGAACAAGAGAAAATGGGTTGAAATTTAATGAGTTTAGCAACTTATTTATCACTAAAACCCACCAGAAGCATCCAGCAATGCCAGTGAGCAAGTGTTTGATGCATTAAAAAAGGGAAAAGGAAAAATGGGAGGGTATAAACATAGAAAGGAAGAGGAACAGAAGAGGAGAAAAAGGAAAAAAAAAGTACACACAGTGGACAGAGCTACCAAAACTGCTGCAGGTACCAATCGGGTGCATTAATGTAATGTCATAGGTTAAAACTATCTAAATGGTAGAACTTCCCTGTCAGGGAAATTTAGCCCTAGAATCAGAAGAATGTAATCACTTGGAGATCTTTGAGAAAACAATAAACAACTGCTTTATTTAGGTATTCTCCTGCCTAAAGGCAGAAGATATCTTAAAAAATGTCCCTTTCAGCCATGTTTCTATGAATTTTCTTTCACAATTTGCATCCATACATTTTCCTGAAATATAACGTGTCTCCCCCCCCCCCCAATTTATAACTTTATTCTACTAAATTTGTAACCCTCAAAGAAAAATGGCAATCACAAATGTTAAAGGCTAATATTCATAGAGCACTTTTAGGAGTTTGGGGCTAGGCCAAGTGAACGAGTTGGCCCAGGCTACTCAGCCAAAGAAGGTTCAGAGGTGGGATCCAATCCTCATCATCTCTCCTGACTCCAAATCCTGCTTTCTTTCCATTACACCAAATTTGCTTCCGGCTTTGGGACCTTTCTGCTTTTGGTACACACTCTATAAATGTTAAAATAATTAACTATTTTTGGATACTTTTTTTGTGTTCCACATTTCTGAGTGTACATTTAGTGCAACAGAATGTGGAGTGATTACAGGAAAACACAGTTTCACAGAGATAAGGGCATTTCAGGTTTTCTATAATGTGCTTACCTTAGATTCCTTCTTGTGCCCTCCTGCCAACAACTTCATGACCACAATGTTAGGTTTGGCAACTTTTAGAATCCGACTGACCTAAGCAATAAGCAATACAAACTGTCAAAGCACAAGAGTTATAGTCAATGTGTCTTACTTTTTAAGACACGAATCAAAACATTTGCAGTGTGACATCATTAATTTTTCATGAAAAAGGACAAATTCTGCATATTAGTATTTAGAATAATACCTTTGTTAGTAACAGCTCCCAGAAACAATCACTTCCTTAATTCTGATTTAGTATAAAGGTTTCTATAAATCAATGTCTTAATAACTTGTTCCCTCAATAATAAATAAGTATAAAAACTAAAAGTATAAGAATATAAAAGCAGACCAGCAAAAAAGCATGAACAACAAAGGCAACTATCAAATGTTCCATTACACTTAAAGGTGAGATTTTTGTGAAGGACACAAGGTCAACTGTGTCCTGTTCTTTGTTCTGGTGTCAGCATTCAAGACACAGAAGACTAAAAGTGACAGTCCGTGTAAGCTCAATACAAAACACCAAAAGTCCAAATTGTATTTTTAACTCTGGGAAAGATGAATTTATCCAGTCCTTTATTCATCTGATTATTTTTTGCACACTGCACTAATCTACCTCTCATACTGACCCCTTCCATCCTGAAGTCATTCAGTCTTTCATCCCCTGCTCCAAGCAAGCTGAAGGATTCCCTACTTGGGAGGCTTCATTAGCCTTAATTCTTCCCTGATTCACTTAAACCTAGTTGTGCCTTTCTCCTAAATCATTGTTTTCCCCAATGAAATTTCAATAAACTCCTTCTTGACCTTTTTTCCTGCTTCTACTGTTCCTTCTGTTATTCTGTATTACAGTGAAATATCCTACTTTTCATCAGTTCTATTGATGTTGACATAATTCAATCTATTTCTAAACTGTCCTGAATTTTATTAGCCATACCCAGTTTTTAAAAATATAAATATAAGTTTGGCTTTCCATAAAGATACCCAACCACTATACTACAGGCCACTCCTCCTATTCTTGGATTCACAGGGCCAGGAAGGGAAGTTGGTATATTCCTTGTTCCTCTATACCATTATTCATCAATAACTTTTCCCTCTTGGAACTATTTAAACTCTTTCTATCTTGTTACTATTATTTACTGTATTCCACATCACTTTCTAATCATCCAGGACCTGGCTCATGGTCTCCACCATCCCATCTGCTTATGCTCAGGTACTTCACATTAACAACTTCTCTAATAAACTGAGTGCAAAGTGTGATCTCATTGGCTCTAAAGAACTCCTCCACTTCAACTCAATCAACTGTACATAGTCAACAAGCATTTAGGAAGTACTTGCCATGTGTCAGCCACAGTGCTAGGGATAGAAAGAAAGGCAAAATCAGTCCCTGACCTCAAAGAGTTAACATTTTACCAAGGGAGACAACATACAAAGAACTAGGTATGTAAAATATTGTTGGAGTATAGGGAAAGTGAACTCAGCCGAGAGGAAGGTATGTATGGGAAGCTAGGAGGATTAGGAAAGGCATTCTGGTGAGATCTGAGCTCAGTTTTGACACTTGAAGGAGGCAAGGAAGCTAAGAGGTGCAGGTGAGGAGGGAAGGCATCATACTAAATCTATTCTTCACCAAGACAGTGGTTTGGGATACCTCAGTCTCTATCTATTATCCCATGGTGTTTTTTCTACTTTGACTTTACTTATCTCTATATACAGCTTCAACTCCACAGCCTACCACTTTAACATTAGTGCTAGCCACCATATTTAGAATCCTTTCTTTGCCCCTGGATTTTCTACTTTTCCACATTTGCTAGACCTTATCTCTTAGGAATACCAACCATCTAATTACTCCATTATCGTTCCTTCAAACAAAAATCACCAGAGGAAGTCACAAGATCTTTTTTTTTTTTTTTTTTAGCGAGGCAATTGGGGTTAAGTGACTTGCCCAGGGGTCACACAGCTAGTAAGTGTTAAGTGTCTGAGGCCGGATTTGAACTCAGGTACTCCTGACTCCAGGGCCGGCGCTCTATCCACTGTGCCACCTAGCTGCCCCGGAAGTCACAAGATCTTAATGATTTCACCCACTGCTCCCAATAGACAAGTCCTCTGCTCCACTCTTTTTTGTTTGTTTGTTTGTTCTTTTTCAGGGAAATGAGGGTTAAGTGACTTGCCCAGGATCATACACCTAGTAAGTGTCAAGTGACTGAGGCCAGATGTGAACTCAGGTCCTCCTGAATCCAGGGTCAATGCTTTATCCACTGCACCAGCTAGCTGCCCCCCTCTGCTCCACTCTTAATGAAACCCTCTCTTATTCCCCCTCCATAACAATTATATCAGATTGTTCTTCTCTCCTCAAACTCCTACCCATCATACTTAAAGCACACATCCTGTCACCCCACTATACTGTCTCAACAAACAAGAAGGCCTTTTTCAGTCCTCATCCCTCCCTGTAGCATCTGACACTGCTGAGTGACTATGCCTTCCTTCTTTGATTTCAGACAGCCATTCTCTTAGGACTCAGCTATCTCACTATTCCTTTTCTACTTTCTTCACTGGCTTCTTGTCCTTTTTTAACCCCATGAGTATTCCCAGTGTTGTCTTTAGTTCTTCTTTCTGCTGTCATGATCCCTCCTTTCCATCCATCCTTCCTAGTGTTACCACACCAATCTTTCCTATGCACAAATGCACACATTTCATTGTTGAAACTCTTCAGTGGCTCCTAATTGTATACTAAGGGAAATTCATTTTTCTTCTGCCTGACATAAAAACCCTCCACAATTCAGAGCCTAGACCAACAGCCCTACTTTCTCAGGCCTATTACTTTCCTCCAACTATTCCATGTTCCACTCTGTCCCTCCAACATACCATTAATTTTCTGCTGGTGCCACTGTTTACACTGTATTCAGAATGCCCTCCCTCCCACTCACACTCTTTACCTACTGAATTCCTAACCCTCTTACAGTCCAACTCAAATGCTGTCCCCAACCTTTCCCTGAATCCTGCCATGGTAACATCTTAGACACTTGCATTTCACACAGCACTTTGCTCTGTAATTCTTTTTTTTTTTTTTAAAGTGAGGCAATTGGGGTTAAGTGACTTGCCCAGGGTCACACAGCTAGTAAGTGTCAAGCGTCTCTGAGGCCAGATTTGAACTCAGGTACTCCTGACTCCAGGGCCGGTGCTCTATCCACTGCGCCACCTAGCCGCTCCTCTGTAACTCTTTAATGCTATTTTTACACCTCATCCTCCAACTACATTATAAGCTACACAAGGGTAGGTAACATATCTTATCTAAACTTGTGTTCTACCCAGCACTCTACAAAGTAGAAAGTATGCTGAATTAGTTGACTATAAATCCAAAAAAGGTATATCTCATTCCTGAGGCAGAAATAAAAACAACTCCAAAATTCAGCTGGATTTTAAAATCCACATTACAGCAAGCTTTTACCACACATGTATAGGCAAATCCAAATATCATAGATATGACAAGGCAAATCTCATAGTGAATTCATGAAAATAAATTTCTATATGCATATATCTAAATATAACAACGTAGAAATTTACATTATAGGGGCAGCTAGGTGGCGCAGTGGATAGAGCACTGGCCCTGGATTCAAGAGGACCTGAGTTCTAATCCGGGCTCAGACACTTGACACTAGCTGTGTGACCCTGGGCAAATCACTTAATCCCCATTGCCTTGCAAAAAAAAAAAAAGAAAAAAGAAAAAAAAAGAAATTTACATTATATATGTCATATAGGTATGTATGTATATATCTATGATATATATATAAAATGTATATCACCAAAAAAATTTTTTAAGCTTACTGTAATATGTTAAACTAATCTGAAGAGAATTTTGAGCCTAAAGAATTTCCCAAATCCTTTGACGAAATATGTTCTAGAGACTTGGGTAAAAAGGCATTTCCTCTCTGAACCAAAGATACCTATATGAAACCAGAAATGATATAATTTTATTTTAAAATGGTAGTGTTAAAATGTGTAGAAGGTGGTAGTAGGAGGGGGAGAAAAGAAGGGTAAGAGACAGACAAGAGTGTATGTGTGAGAGAGAGAGATCTTTTATGCTGTCCTATTTCAAACCATAACAGTTTTTTACATTTAACAAATTGTGGCATAAGAAGCTGTGGGGATCAGGAACCTGTTTCCAACTTTCATACTGCCTTGCTCATTGCCTTAAGTTGAGTCTACATCTTTGACAAGACTCATTCAGGCTGTAATTTTGGTCAAATTGGTCTACAAGTCAATTTGATATGAGAATAGCCAAAACTTTTGAGCTTCTTGCCAATAACACTGCTGGGTAAGTGAACCAATGCTAACTGGTTTGCCTGAAAATGTTATAGGATTATTTCTGCCACACAAGTATGTACAAATGTCACCTAACATATGGTCATAGTGATGATTATGTCATAGACATAACTGAAGACTAACAAGGTTATAATTGTAGTATCATCTGAAAAATTTGGAAAAAAGTAACAGGTATTTTATCAATAATAATCATTAGTATTCACTTTAATAATTCCATTTTCATCAAGAAACAGGGGGAAAAAGTATTCTGCAAAGTTGAATTGTTTTTACTATGAACATTTCATTTGGTCTTACCTCATGGTCTGGATTTGGGATATTCTCCAGTATCATTTTTGCCTGTTGAAAGTGTTTACTAGCTGCCATATATAGGTCAGCAGACTGAGGAGGTGGGCTGTATTTATTAAGGTCAGACATTTCCTAAATAGAAAAAGAGAATACTGTCTAGAATATGTACAATGTGCAAAACCATAATATAGTCTTTATCGAAGTCAACAAATGTAGACTTTCTATTCTTATGGATCATAAAGAAAACACACGACACCACCTTATTTGTTTTTCAATACAGAATTCAATTTTCTACCTTTGTAAAATAATATAAAGCAGGCTATTGTTAATTTAAATTAAAAATCTCTAAATAGACGCAGTGTGGCGTAGTGTAGACCTTCAGTAACAATACTTTGGTTCAAATTCTAGCTTGAATTGCTTACTGTTTGACCTCAGGCAAATGGCTTACCTACTCTGTACCTCATATTTCTCCCTCAAGCTCATGCAGTAAATAAAAAATGAGCTGCCATCTGCATTGGTGGCAGGATTTCCATAACAGGACTGCTTATGTATTCATGAATTCTTTTGTCGTCCAGTTTTTTTCATTCATGTCCATCTCTTCATGACCCAATTTGGGGGTTTTCATGGAAAAGATACTGGAATAATTTGCCATTTCCTTCTTCAGCTCATTTTACATATGAGAAAACTGAGGCAAAGAGGATTAAGTGACTTGCCCAGGGTCACACAACTACTAAGTGTCTGAGGCCAGATTTGAACTCAGGAAGATAAGTCTTCCTGATCCCAGGCTCAGTAACTCTATCCAACTGTGTCACCTAACTGTTCCCAATAGATTCTTTAAGATACAATAAATAAAATGTTGCTAAAAGACCAAGTAATTGTCAGGCTATTTAAAATCTTGTCAATGTTATGACAAGATTCCAGATACTACTTATGGTGCTAAATGAAGACGTATGTATACATGCATGTGTGTATGTGTGTACACACATATATAAAAACCTTGCATCTAAAAGCAGGTCTAAGAATTTCATGATAATAGACCATATTGATATGGTGCTTTGAGAATTAGTGATTTCCTCATGGCAACTTCCAGGTAGGTAGCGCAATTATTACCCTTATTTTACACACCAACCCACTGTTGAAGAGACTAGATCACCAGTTTGGCTCCAAGACTAAATTATCTTTCCACTAGGCCAAGCTGCTAGGTATACAGAGTCAAGATTCCCATTCAAATGTAAAAATTTACCTTGAATTGCAAATAGTGCACTGGGGGTGGTGTGATAACACTGTTGAATGGAGCAAATCTGTGTTCATATCGAACCTGTTCACTATCCAACTCAAATTTGGGTTTTCTTACTTTACCATCCATGTCAAAAGCTATCATGGTCTAAAAGGGAAAAGTGGGTGAGAATGGTGATTTCAATATAAAAATATTGATTACAGGAAAACCCCAGCAACATGCTAAATGTAACTCATTACCTGGATAAAAAAAGGGAAAATAATGTGGATTCTGATCACCACTAACTTTGTATTAATAGTTTTTTCTCTCCTCCCTTCTCTTCCAAGCCCCATCGTTTCCCAAGCAGGTTTCCACATTCATTTAATGTACTATTCTACATGAAATTTAATACCAGTTTCCCCCACCCCACCCAAACTTTACTGATTCATAGCTCATGCTTTTTTGACAGTACAGAGTTCTTTAAACGAAAGCCTCTTGTAAGCAAAAACTTTGTAACTTGTTGATGGCAGAGAACAACTGTTTTCCCTATCAGGGAAACTGCACCTGTGAGACGAGCTCCATTTCCCAAGAACATAGATGGGTCTCCATACAAAACAAACCTCATCAGATCTGAGCTCACAGGGCAATGAGGGATGCCCTTCAGGTCTGCCTCTTCACCCACAGGTTCTGTGTTATGCCCATTTTTTTATGTGATCATAATCTGAGCTCACAAGCACAGCAAGATTTTAGATGCTGATAAAAACTTTGGAGACTATCATGTAAAAAAAGCATTTAAAAAATGGAGAATTCTCTCATCCTCTTCCCACAGAGCCAGAATAAATTTCTATGGAAGGGACCAAAAGGTCATCTAGTCCAATCCACACATAAGGAAACTGACCGAAGCCATTTATCTAAAATCAGAGAGGAAGATCTGGCATTAGAACCCTGATGTCAGTGGTCCTCCACTGTGCCCCTGCTACCCTCCCTTTGATTTCATCTACTTACCAGGAATCTGAACCCAGTTCTTCCTGATCCCAAGTCCAGCTCTCTATACAGAGCTACAAATGATATACACATCCTTCAAGAATGGATGTAGCTAATGTCGATGACTCTTAAGTCTTTATTTCCAGTACTGAAATGAAAGGACCCTCCTTTTATATTTGATGAAAATTATATTTGCTATTGCTGTCTATGTAATGTATGTGTGGGGTTATAAAACAGAATTTAAAGAGGTACTTCTCTAAAGACAAATAACTCGGTTATTTGTGAACAGGGCAGGTAGCTAGGTGGGTCCAGTATCAAATGGTTAATTACATTCAAATAGTATGTTGCTCTGACCTGACCGTTGCAAAAAGAGGTAAGAACCAAAGCCAAGCACAGAAGCATCCTGCAACTGAAGCTTGGTGGGCTATGACAAGAAGTGGTGCCAGGTTTGACAGAGAAGAGTCAATGAATTGAGGTGCGATAACATCAGTCCATTCTTTCTGCAGAGTACAGCATGTGTGCAACATGGGAAAGTTAAACTTCCAGGCTAGTTGTATAGAAACAATGACTGAGTCTCCTTTGGTCAGATTAAGACCATTTTTAGGCTACTAAGATGTTTGCCTTCTGTAACTCAGTAATTTTGCAGTATACAGCTTCTCCCCCCCCCCCCCTCCAAAGTTTTAATACAAAAAACAAAACAAAAAACCAAAGTTTCAATACAGTCTCCATTGAAGTCTGATTATGATCCTTAATGTATCTCTGAAGGTGATCCCTTGGCCACTCAAGGGCTCTATAGGCTGAACTGAAGCTCTCACAGAAGGGGCCCAACGAGAGACTGACTCTGCCCTGAGGACCAGCCTAAGTCTGAAAAAGCTCAGCATAAGAGTAGACATGGGCCAAGGAAGTTTTCAGCCACAGCAACTCTCAAATATCATCTAAGTAGTCAAAGTTACAATATGCATTAGTGGAAGAACCTGAAGTATTTTTTTTTTTTTGGTTTTTGGGGTTTTTTTAGGCAACGGGGGTTAAGTGACTTGCCCACGGTCACACAGCTAGTAAATGTCAAGTGTCTGAGGCCGGATTTGAACTCAGGTACTCCTGAGTCCAGGGCCAGTGCTTTAACCACTGCGCCATCTAGCTGCCCCCAGAACCTGAAGTATTAACTAAAGGTTGAGTGGTTTGTCCTTTTTAAAAAAAAGTTTTAGCCCCACATTTCAGCTTACCAGACATTTCTACATGCTGTCTCACTCTCAAATTAAATCGATCTACCAAAAATGGAACTGAATTTTGCCACCAAACCCATTTCTTATAACAACTTCCTTACTGGTAGCATCACCAGTCATTAGGGCTCTAAGACTTCAGGAATCTCTGCTCTTCTTTATATACCACAACCAACCACCAAATCCTATCCATTCTTCCATTCCAATATCCTGAGGCCATTTCCTCCTTTCTGTTCCCACTGCTACTACTTGAGTTTAGGTCCTTTTGGCTAGAATAAAGTATCTTAGCATTTCCCTTTCTCCAGTCTTTGTCCTCTTTCATCAATTTGCCATACTGTCACCAGATTAACCTTCCTAAAACATACTGATGTCAGCTTCCAGTGCTCAAAATTTTTAGATGGTTCCTTTTTTTTTTAGTGAGGCAATTGGGGTTAAGTGACTTCCCCAGGGTCACACAGCTAGTAAGTGTTAAGTGTCTGAAGCCGGATTTGAACTCAGGTACTCCTGAATTCAGGGCCAGTGCTTTATCCACTGCGCCACCTAGCTGCCCCATAGATGGTTCCCTTTTGACTACTGGGTCAAGTATAAACATCTTAGCTTGACATTCACAGGATGGTGCATTTATATATTTAGATCTGGAAGGGAGATCAAGGTTATGTAGTCTAACTCCTCTGTTTTACAGATGAAAAACTGAGTCTCAGAGATATTAAGCAAACTGTCCAAAGTCACCCAGGCAATAAAAAAACCTCAGAGGGAGGATTTGAACGTAGGTCCTTTGCCTCCAGTACTCTTTCCACAACATCTCCCAAATATGTTATTCAATCTTTCCTTGAAGAATGCTGGCAAGAAGGACCCCCCTAGCCCCAGAAGCCACACAATTCTAAATTGGCCTCTTTGCCATTTTAACCTATGGCCCTTAGTTCTGACCTCTGGAGCCATAGAACAAATGTAATTCCTCTTCCACATGAGACTGTCCTTCAAATTCTTGAAGACAACAAGAATCTATCACCTGCCCCCAACTCTTTTCCTGGATAAGTTCTCCCCAGTTCAAGGCACAGTACTGAACTCTCAAACTATCTTTTTTCGGCTTTATCCAGTACTACTCCCCAACAAAAACCCTGGACTCTGGCCCAAATACCCCTTGCACCCTTTGTCAACTTTGTGACTTTCCACACCTTCTACCTGAAATGCCGTGGAGTGACCATTTCCATGCATCCTTAAAGGTATAAATCAAGTCCCAACTCCTCCAAGAATTGTTCCCTAATCACTTCAGCTGGAAATATTTTCACCTTTGAATTGTTTAAGCAACTCATATGGCACTAAACTACTATATAATATATAAGAAATATATCAGGCATATGACAATTATAATATATACACTTTGTTTCCCTAATTGGACTAAACAATTTCAGGGTAGAGACTATCTTTTTCATTTTTTAAAACCTTCTACCTTGATACAAAATAATATTGGGCATAGGACATTCAAACATTTGTTGAGCAACGAAATGAATATACAACTGTGGCTGACTTCCCTCTCAATTGCTGAAGAAGCCACAGTTTTGAAAAAAAAAATACTCCAAGAAAAAGAGAAGCAAATGTTAAGTGCAAAGAATCGTGTGTACAATAATCATAACAACTGCTGTATACAAAGAAAAAAGAAAAAGCAACAACTTCATATTCACCGAATTGCCAATTACCTTATACATTCCAGCACACATGTTCTGATATGCTTGACTCATTGTGATTTCTCTGCTCAATGGGCGAACTATAACATAGAAAAAAAATTCTGATGTATACAAATACCTTGTTAATAAAAAAAGAAAGTTTACTACTCAAGGTTAAATTTCATTTTATAACAAGAATTTTTGTGTAAGATGGACAAGAATTTGGATACAAGGGGGCAGCTAGGTGGCACAGTGGATAAAGCACTGGCCCTGGATTCAAGAGGACCTGAGTTCAAATCTGACCTCAGACACTTGACACATAACTAGCTATATGACCCTTGGCAAGTCACTTAACCCTCATTGCCCCCCCCCCCACCCTCCCAAAAAATGGTCTGGGGCACTGGTGCTCATTTTCTATGATATTCAATATAAGGAGATTACAGTATAAAATGATTTGGATAGAACCTCTGAGTTCACTATGATATTTGCCTTAATAATAAAAATAACTCACATTGGATTACCTGAGGGCAAGGATTGTTTCGTTTTCACCTTGGTAATAACCATGGGTGCCTAGTTTGGTATCTTGTGCATAGTAGCTACTTAATAAATATTTGCTGAATTGAAAAAACAATCTTTTTTTTAGTTTATAAATGAATCTATCCCCAATATGTAAAGTAGTCCCACTTGGACATTTAAAAAACAACAAACAACCAGTCAACTTCCTACCCCCTAGGGAGGCTAAATCTTTAAGAAAAGCAAAAACATGGAGCCTCTCATATAGACTTCTGAAAGCTTCTTGTGCTTCCTAGCCAAATTTTTTTTTTGGCGGGGCAATGAGGGTTAAGTGACAGAGTCACACAGCTAGTAAGTGTCAAATGTCTGAGGCTGGATTTGAACTCAGGTCCTCCTGAATCTAGGACCGATGCTTTATCCACTGCATCACCTAACTGCCCAGGCAAACTTTTTTTTAAGTCCTAAGATGTCCAGAGCATTCCAGTGGCACACAACTCCTTCCTATATCATCAGTCAATTCTGTATCAAGAGGTGATAGGGGGCAGCTAGGTGTCGCAGTGGATAGAGCACCAGCCCTGGAGTCAGGAGGACCTGAGTTCAAATCCGGCCTCAGACACTTAACACTTACTAGCTGTGTGACCCTGGGCAAGTCACTTAACCCCAATTGCCTCACTTTAAAAAAAAAAAGAGGTGATAGACTGGGGAGTCTCAACCTTTTTTGGTGTGGTGGGACCCTCCTATAATTCCTATTAGTGGAGAAGCTGAAGCTAGCAAATCACTTGAAACTGGGGCTCTGAGCTGCAGTAGGGCTAAAAGTGATTGAGTGTCCTTACTAAGCTGAGCACCAATCTGGTGAGCCCCTGGGGTGGCCACCAGACTACCTGAGATAGGGGGAAACAGCCTAGGTAGGAAAGAGAGAAGGTCAAAGCTTCTATGCTGATCAGTAGTGGGATAAGGCCCAGAACAGGGAGGGAAGGAATAAGAATCTATTAAGTGCCACAAAGAAATCTTATTTTTAAATCTCATGCCATAAATCTTTAGTTGTTCTAAAGTTTTTAAAAATCACCCATAGTACCTTTCTTTTTTTTCTTCGTTTTTTTACTACTACGACCTTTTTGCTGCTCTTCCATTATTCTTTCCTCTGCCATTTGCGAGCTATCAGCACGACTCAATGTTGACATCAACCAGGCATAAAGAAATTCCGATAGATACCTAAAACCAGTTAATCCTTGGTTATTGCTAATGATTAGACAATTTCATAACTAATTTCGCAGATGCTATTTAGCTATAATCTATTAGGACATATTAAATTATAATCTGTTAATAAATCTTAACTGGTCCTTATTTTAACACTGTAGACCTAAAGAGGCTAATCTTAAAGGGTAATTACTTCCATTTCTTATTTTCACAGCAAATCTGTGCTACTGTAAAATTTCTCAGTTTCAGCCAAACTTCAAAAATTGACATTTCATATTACTTCAAACATATTAATGAAATGAGTTGAATCTAATTAAAATGCTTTATAGGTATAAGCAGATGTTTTATTTTATATATGTTCTATTATCTGAAATAGTTCAACAACAAAGGGTACCTCTAGACATATAAGGTAAAAGAAATGAGAAATGTTTTTCACTATTTCACATTTAAAAACATCACTTTCAGATTTATACTTTATTTCAGTTTACTCACTTCACTGGAGTACTAAACAAGTATATTCTATATATCATCACATTTTGTTGCACTCAAATAGTCTAAACTTTTTATACACTTTAGAAATGGTCTAAACCTCTACAAAACTAAAGTTCAAAATATTTAATCATCTGAAACAGACCAAAGCATTATATTCAAGTTTTTAATTCCTAAAGATATTTTATTCAAATACATTTTAAATTACATTCCATTACCTTCTAGGATGCATAAAATAATTTTCATGATCATAACCCAATGCAGAGGAACCACAAAATGACCAATATAAATCCACAGCCGCTATTCTGGCAAAATCAATATACTGAAAATTTCATTTATCATTGATATCCCTGATTGTAAGTGTGTTATCAACTGTCACAAGATGGCAGTATTACTAATAATTTTTCTATTTTGTTGAATATAACCTAAATTAAGAATTACCACAATAATAGCTAGACCAAGAAAGTGAGTTTTAAAAGCCTAAATTGTTAGCTCTAGCAACTATTTTTCTCCAATCACTATACTTCTATACCTAGAACTTCCCAAACAACATAACTGCTCAGTTTGTCACATCTCTCATTTATCAAAAGAAATGTTATTTTCTGACTCTTTCACACAGTTAACTTAAAATATATTACAATAGTAAATGGTAGTTCTAAGTTAATTAACTGGTAGGATATGGAACTAATCTTTTATTCTAAATAGGAGTAGTTACAAATGAATGTGTAACTTCTTTTAGTAAAATTTAAAAACAAAAAACAAAAAAACACTACTAATTCTAAAAACCTGAAAAAAAATCTATTCACCAGGTCACCTGAATCTGATGGCTTAATAATGGTACTGTAAAATCAGAGCTGGAAGAAAAAGACCAGCAAATACGAGATTAAGTTTTTGGTTCTTTTTATTACTGACTATAATAAACAAATGAGTGGTTACTATAGGAGTCATAATAGCTGAAAGGAAAGAACAACAAAAATATTAACACATCATGAGTAACAGCTATACATTTACAAAGTTCTTTCTTTACACAAATCTATGACATAGTGCAAGTGTTGTCCCCATTCTTATAAATGACAACCATGAGGCTCATAGAAGTTCAATAACTTGCCTATGGTCCCAAACCTCTTAAGTGTCAACACTGACACTTCAACAAATTGATCTATTTTTCAAGATTCTAAGTAAGTCTTCTTGGCTCACAATGAGAGTTCAAATATACTCAGTGGAAAAGTAACTTGCAAAAATAGTCTGCAATGATCTCTTCTTTCCACCTCCTTAACATACAACTTTAAATAGTGTTCCCTTACCAATATATGTAGTAGTATTCATGCATACTGTATAGTTCCAATTCAAAGCCACTTAGAAGATACTGTATCATAATTCGAAGGTTATGATAAAGGACCCAGGTACCTAAACAGGCCAAATGCTGTCTTTGAGGTTCCTGTTTCAACAACATACTGTGAAGTGCAGCATCAACTTTCTCTGCCTATTAGAATAAAATATTTTAAAACACTGTCATAAAATAGAATTTTAATTAAGATAGTGGAGAAACTGAAAAAAATAAGGCAGGACAATAAATGAACAAAATAGAAAATACAATCCTACCTTCCCATCAAAATCATGTTTTTAATGGCCCTTTTGGGTTAAGCTCACACCCCCAAATCCTCACTTAATAAAAACTAAGTTTCCTAAAATGTTTTTGCTATTATCATCACCATTTTATTGTAGAAGATAAAAATATAAAGAGGTAGTTTTAATCAACTCTGTACTCATACCACTAGATAATGCTCTATTCATAGTTACCTATAAAATTTAGATCTTTGAGTATAAAGTAAATGTGGTACAAATACTAAAAACCAATTTATAACTTCCCCTTTTTATGTAAAAAAACAAAACAAAACCCCAAACCTGTTCACTTTTTAATATCAGCTTGCATTGAAAACATTAAATTTAATTTTAAAAAATCAGACTCCTTTCACAGTGAAATATTTTATATTTGCTCTTTAAATACAGGCTATTCTATGCAACAGATTAAAATTAAACTGCTGATTCAGATCTGGGAATGGTTTTAAGAATACAATCACTTTGCTGACAAAAATTTATTTTGTAAACTGTTCTTTTCTAGTGGAAAAAGCTGGTTGGTTCCTACTTACCTCGTCCTGCAAGGTAGCAAATTCCTCAAGAATATGACCCAGTTTATCTCTCTGACGAGCCCTGTTATGCCCATGGATCTGAATAAGACTACAGAATGGCTGAAACACATAACATTTGTTAATCATTAATGTCAAATTCAATCTATATAATTCCTATTATAGACATTTAAAAAAACTTTAACATCTGGTAAATGGTGCCCATTCACACTCTGTGGTGTGTGTGTCTCTCCATATATATTTATATAGTTACCAACTGTGAAAACATAGTAGCTATTTATGAGGCTTCTAGGTCTTCTGTACCGTCCATCAAAATCTATCCTAAATTTTTAAAACTATAGCTGCTATAAAGAGCTGTGAATACTGAAAAGAAGGGCAGAATTTCTTTCCTGCTTATTTCAGGCCAGTCTGTGCTAAGTGCCTTTAAAAGTCTATGTAAATGTATAGCTGTTACTCATGATGTGATAATATTTTTGTTGTTCTATCCTTTTAGGTATTATGACTCCTATAGTAACCACTCATTTGTTTATTATAGTCAATAATAAAAAGAACCAAAAGCTTAATCTCCTATTTGCTGGTCTTTTTCTTCCATGCAAGAGACTTGAATATTGGTCCTTCTAATCCTATTTTCTTTTCCATAAAATTCTTGAATAAATTTAAACTATAAAACTTCCTCATATTCAGATTATAGAATTTGGGGCAGGGCAGGGTGAGGGAGCAGGGAAGAGAAAGAATAGTATAATACTTTTTGAAATAACATATCACTGGGGGCAGCTAGGTGGCACAGTGGATAGAGCACCGGCCTTGGAGTCAGAAGGACTTGAGTTCAAATCTGGCCTCAGACACTTGACACTTACTAGCTGTGTGACCCTGGGCAAGTCACTTAACCCCAATTGCCTCACTTTAAAAAAAAAAAAAAAAAGAAAGAAATAACATACCACTTTACATTTGTATTTTTAAAAACTGTCACAGAAATTATCTCATCTGATTCATACAACAACCCTGTAATATGGGTGAAAACAAGTATGATTACTCTCATTTTGGAAATGGGGAAATATAAGTCAAATGATTTGCCTAGTGGTTACATAGTGAGTCAGTAGCAAGGATGGGATCTATTTCTTGAATTTTAGTGTTCTGTAAACTATAGCATTCAGGCCATCTTACATCCTCTTTTTTTGGGGGGTGGGGGGTGGCATGGCAATGAGGGTTAAGTGACTTGCCCAGGGTCACACAGCTAGTAAGTGTCAAGTGGCTAAAGCCAGATTTGAACTCAGGTCCTCCTGAATCCAGGGCTGGTGCTCTATCCACTGCGCCACTTAGCTGCCCCCATCTTACATATTTTACTGCAATAAGTTGTTAATGCATTATACGACAAGTAGAAATGGTCGCAATATATTAAAAAAAAAAATAACACACAGAATGGAAGGAGGTACTTTTAGCGGGCAAACTCTTAACTGAGTAAAATAAAGATGATCATAAATGATAATTTTAATTATATAAAATAAAAAAAACATTTTCATGAACAAAATCAATTCATTTAGGATACAAGGAACTGTTAATTGAGAAGAAAATCTCTGCAAGAGGAGGCAGTTAGGTGGTGCAGTAAATAAAACACCAGCCCTAGATTCAGGAGGACCTAAGTTCAAATCTAGCCTCAGACACTTGACACTTACTAGCTGTGTGACCCTGGGTAAGTCACTTAACTCTCATTGCCTAACAAAAAAAAAAGAGAAAAAAAGAAAATCTCTGCACAAAATATTCAGGATAAAAGTTTGACAACCAGTATATACAGGGGTTTAACAAAAATATACAGAGTCATTCTTTAATATATAATTAGTCAAAGGATACAAAATGTTTTCAGAAGAAAAAATAAAAATAAAAATAAGCTTATAAAAAAAATGCTCTAAATCACTCAAAGTTTAAAACTCTAAGGTTTCACTTCACACTCATCAAATGAGCAAAGATGATTAAAAACAGAAATAGTCAGAGGAGTTATAAGAAGACAGGAACATTAACAGACTTTTGGTGAAACTGTGAACTGAGCCATATAATGATGCAAGAAAAGTGACTCTAGGGTTTTTACATGCTTTGACCCAATGATCTACTAAATACTCCAGGGAGATTAATAACAATGTCAATGTCAGAATGACATGTCAATGACAAAAAGAACATCCTATATATTGCAAAGTATTCTTATCAGTACTTTGTGATATCAAAAAAGTGGAAACAGAGGTGGCCAATTGATTGAAGAACAGCTGACCAAACTGTGGCACTAGAAAACAGCAGAATAATACTGTACCATAATAAACAATGAATACAAACTAGTCAGAATAACTTGCAAAGACTTGTATAAATTCATACAGAACAGAGTAAACAGGAACAAAAAACCCCCACATATACAATGATCACAGCAAGGCAAAAGAAAACCTCTAACTGAGAAATCGGACCAATACAGGGCCTAATCTTGACTTCAGAGGATTAAGGAAACACACCTACTTTTTGCTTCTATTGGAGAGTGCTACTGGGAAATGGCAGTGGGATTTTTTAAGCATTATAAACAAATGAATGGGGCAGCTAGGTGGCTCAGTGGACAGAGAACCGGCCCTGGAGTCAGGAGTACCTGAGTTCAAATTCGGCCTCAGACACTTAACACTTACTAGCAGTATGACCTTGGGCAAGTCACTTAACCCCAATGGCCTCACCAAACAAACGAACAAACGAAACACCTGTGTGCATGACCAGGAATAAAAATGATCAATACTATATGAGTCTGTATTTACATATAGTATAGTAACCAGAACAAGAACAAAGAGCCACCTAGTAAAATGCTTCATGGGAATTTATTTTAAAAACAGATACAAGTTATTAAGTACAATAAGTATGACCAGCTCCAGGAGGCCAACTGTCTTTTCTAAACTTTTTATTTCCTTAAGCATCTACCAGGAGGCACTTACACAGGAGACTACACATGCTAGATAGGAGGCACTTAAATAAAGTGTCTGTTGATCAATAGAAAGTACTTAAAAAAACTTGAAGATGGCTTTCAAAGAGTTTATGCTTTGGAAATAACCTGAGTATCTAAATTTCAACCTTTTTTCTTACAACCTTATTTGCACTATTACTTTCCTTGGTAAAACTATTTATTTTGAGGTAATATAGTAATAACTGGGAATCGGCAGGTGTAAATTTAACAGAAATCCCACATTAGTGGTGGCAAAATTAATAAAGTGTATACACATGTAAAAATTTTTGAAATAGAAATAATCTGTTATTTCTCAAGTTATTCCTAAATTGTAGCTTGGCTTTAGAATATTATAAGCTAAATTTAAAATTGGTCTTTCTGCCTTGGAGTGAGGTATCCCCATAAAGGCATTGAGATGTTCATAGAAGATGCCAATTATAAGTTTCAGGTTTAGGGGGACTATTTAATTTCAAGTAAGAAAAATATGCTATTAACAGGGTTTTGAAAAAGAAATATAACTGATCAGCAGCATACTTATGCCCTTATTTTTATGATGGAAAATATAATTACTTTAGTCATAGAGCATCTACTTAAGTTCATCAAGTAGGAGATGACAGAAATCTACTAATTACCAATGAAACTGGATGACAAAACAAATTTGCTAACACACCACAAAATACTAATATTGAGAGATTATATCCCACATTGTATTTTTCTCACATCACAGTGACCTGCTGCTGTCTATGCTAAGTGAATTCTTACCCGAACACAGTGAGTAACAAAGGAGTCAATACAGTCCTTAGCCTGGTGATTATTATACAGACAGCACCTGTAAGACAATTGTCAGGAAATTAAATTAAACTGTATCTGGCCTGGGACAAGGGTCAGCAATTTTTAAAAATCTAAGTACCACCGACTGGGTCACATGCCTGTGGGTGCCTCTGGCAAACCTAAAACAGAAGTAGAGGAATAAAGAAAAAAATAATACAAGGAGAGAAAATGGTGGGGAGGGGTAAAATGCCAACAAATGCCACCTTACAAATTGTTATGTGGCACCAGACAAAAAAAATTGTCCTTTGAGACCTTAAGAGAATTTGGGGGATCAAATTTAGAGTAAAAGAAGATGGGGGGTGAGGAAGAACACTTAGGGTAGCTAACCTGGGGAGATGAACTTTCACTAACTAATGCTAACTATACAAGATAGTTGTGCTATCCAAAATATTGTCTTGTTTAGTAAGCTAAATTTTTCACATCAAATTAAACTGTTTGAAATTCCATCAATTTGATGTCCATTTACTTTATGTTTTAAGGAGTCTCTAATCTCATCAATATAGGTACTCTCACTCCAACAATTCAGATCACAATCCATAAACACTTTCTTATCCTGTGACTATCATGTCCAAGTACTCCAAAAAATTCTCCCAAGAGTTCACCCAACAGGTTTTGGGGCCTTCCTCTGGGTCTCAGTATTATACCAATTCTAGTTTAACACACAGAGTGTGTGTGTGTGTATGTGTGTGTACACACATACACATACATATTCCTATTATGTTTTTCTCTCGGGTCAATTGTATTTCTGGTCATAGATCTCTTTTTATTTTACTTCTTGCACACAATCTGTTATTGGTAATATGTGTGCAGACTATTTATGCCCTCCATATATCTCTAACAATGTCTTTTTTTTTTTTAACTTTTGCAGGGCAATGAGGGTTAAGTGACTTGCCCAGGGTCACACAGCTAGTAAGTGTCAAATGTCTGAGGCCGGATTTGAACTCAGGTTCTCCTGAATCCAAGGCCAGTGCTTTATCCACTATGCCACCTAGCTGCCCCCCTAACAATGTCTTTTGAATAACCCACAATTCTGATTCTTGAGATTTTTTTTATTCCATGAACCAAAGCCACCTAATATCAGACTGTGTTTGTAAAAGATGATTTTTTTTTTGTTATCAGGGCAAAGCTTGGAAGTACCCAAGCAATTATCCAAATGTAATTGAGCCCAATATTTTTATTCATTTCAGGACTGACTTTCTTGTACATTTGTACTGAGACATACAAAAAGATAAACAGATATAAACTCTATAGACTGTCCATTCAACTATATGTATAGTCTCCATCATAGATATTTTTCATCCACTTAATTTTTCTTCCATAGACTGTTACATCAAACTCTTGAGTGTTGTAACTCATTCAGGAGATTCTGCAATTGTGTGGGGCTCAATACAATCAACATGTCATCCATAAATAGGAACAGTTGGAAGATCTTATCATTTAAAAGGAAACCCTCATTCAAACTGACTCTGCATTGGTCATCTTTTGTAACTGTCAAACATCATACTTTCTAACTGGCAAAGAGATCTGGCAAGCATACACTTATCTGTTTAATACTTTATTTACAATCAGCAGATCAATGAACCAAGTTATCTCTTGTTTCTATCAAGACATATCAGTATATGACTGTGTAACCTTAATATATGCCTACAAAATAACTCTGAAGGATGCATTTTGTGTTGCCAATTCAAATGCTTAAAAAACAACCTAGCAATCAATAAGCATACTCAGATCTTGTATTCTATGTATCTTTTCATCAACCTTGTAGTTGAAAAAATCCTGTCTGCTATACTAAAACAGCTATTGGTGAAATGTTCAATTGGTTCACCTGTTCTGCTAAACAATTTGGAATTATGTATGAAGTGACTAAAGTATTCATACCCTTTGATCCAAAAATCACACCGCAGAAAGAAAGGCTTCATATTTTGAAGTAAAAATATTCACAGTATAATGTGGAAATATGTTTAATGTGATTGAACATATATAACCTATATCAGATTTCTGTCTTGGGGAGGGGGAAGGGAAGGAAAAAAACTTGGAACTCAAAATCTTATAAAAACAAATGTTAAGAACTTTCTTCACATCTAACTAGAAAAAAATTAAATACTACTAAGATTAAAAAAAATAAAGAAATCAAGATTTAAAAAAAAACAAAAAACAAAAACAAAAAAAATTTCATAGTATCACTTTTTGTGGTAGCAAAGAAATGGAAACAAAGTGGGTACCCATCCTAGAGAATGCCTGAACATATTGGGGTATATGAATATAATTAAATATTACAGTACCATAACAATGAATATGAAAAATTAACAATAAAATAAGAAGACAGGTATGAGTTGATGTAGAATGAAGCACACAGACTAGGAAGACAATATGTATGACTACAATAGTGTAAAAGAACAATGAGATGAGGCCAATCACTCTTTAATTACAATGACCAGATTTGGGCTCTAAAGAAGAGGTGAAGAAATGCTCCAACCATCGGATAGTCTAGCTGTGTGCAAGGGGCTGATTTGGGAATATCTCCAATATTAGTAATTAGTTATATCTGTTAAGGCAGAATAAATTAAATTCTTTGTGATATTATTCAAATATGTCCAGTGCCTTCTGACTTTCTTCTTGAAGAAAATATTTATTATCTATAAGTATGATGGCTTCTATATACCTCAGTCCAACTGCCAGGATGCTTCATGGAAGATCCTTGTCCAATGACTAACAAGTTGACTTATTACTTTAATTCAACTATCATATCAATATTTATATATTCTTACTATATATGAAACCAGAACATAGCAAGGTGCAACTAAATGGAAGGATAGCTCACAGTTTCTTCTTTTTTTTTTGTTTTGTTTTGTTTTGTTTTGCAGGGCAATGGGGGTTAAGTGACTTGCCCAGGGTCACACAGCTAGTAAGTGTCAAGTGTCTGAGGCCGGATTTGAACTCAGGTACTCCTGAATCCAGGGCCGGTGCTTTATCCACTGTGCCACCTAGCCGCCCCCTCACAGTTTCTTCTTGCAAAGGCAGATAAAGAAATTGGCTGAGATGGTTTCATGAAGGATCCAAAGGCAATAAGAATTAATTTCACAGGACACTTGATCTCACTTTGTGGTGCTAGGGATGAACATTAAATAAAAAATGCCATCATGAAGATAATCATGCACCAATTATTCACCAATATTGATCATGGAGGATAGGAAGGTAGGGGAATTCTACAAATAACTTGCTAAGACCTTCCAGATTAAAATCAGTATTTATTTTTATATTCAATGACATTACTGAAGGTAAAGAAGCTATCAGTCACTTATACATTTGTATATATTAATATCATTTTTTTCTCTAGCAACCTAGCTACAAATTAGCTTACTAAGGGAGAAAGTAATTTTGGAGGGAAAGAATTTTGGAGCACAAAACACTTTGGTGCATAAATAAGCCTATATGGGTTGCTACTGTGGGGTAAAAGATTTAGGGCAGCACTAAAACAATGGATACTTGAAGAGAGAACTATGATGTTAGAAACAAGGTATGAAAAAAGAATAAGTACTAATGAAAGGGAGTGTGTGTGTGTGTGGGGGGGGGGTCTCCATTCTTTTTCTTCTTCTCTCCTATGGTAATAGGCTCCCAGGACCAGGGACCAGGTTAATAATATTATTTGGAATTTTGTAGGCTGATCCAGGAAACCATCAATTATAGAGATGTTTCTATACAAGAAAACACCAAAAACACTACTGTATTTACTAATCTTTAGAACATAACCCAACCATAAGTTGTATAATATATGCACTGTATTTACAAAAACATTTCAGTATCATAGTGGTGTCTCTACTCCTGTTTTAAACTCAGTACAAATTTGATTACTTAGAGCTGGAACAAAGGAGATCAAGTTAAAAGGAATAAGTACAATTCCAAGTCTGTTATACTAGTCTTTCATAACTTTGCTCAAACTTGTCCCTGGGGGCAGCTAAATGGAACAGTGGTAAAGCACGGGCCCTGGATTCAGGAGTACCTGAGTTCAAATCTGGCCTCAGACACCTGACACTTACTAGCTGTGTGACTGACCCTGGGCAAGTCACTTAACCCTCATTGCCCTGCAAAAAAAACTCCAAACAAACAAACAAACAAAAAGTTGTCCCTTGTAATCCTTCAAGTGGTCATTTTGATTGTCTGGAGTTAGTAATAATTAAAGAAGATTTCATAAAGAATTTTATCTTTTTCCCAGGTAACAACATATTTTCTCTCTGTACTTTATCATGTCTAATGTGGAAAATATCATCTGTATTGTAGAATATATCACATGTATCTGCCTAACAGATAAACAAAGATAGATGACCATCAAATGGTTGAGTCATTTGCTTTAAGTAAACAATACTTCACAGCATAAGGGATATTACTTAAAAATTCTTAATATACTTACTTAGGGGAAAGCACCGGAGGACTGACAAATGACCGAAGTGCATCTTTCACCATGTCTTGCATGAGATGGGTCCCAAAGACCTTTTTGTTATCCACTAGAAAAGTAGTCTTAAAGAAAATATTAATTCATTAGAAATATTTCCACAATTGTCACATACTGCTATCATACATAGCTGCCATTATTGTGAAATGAAAGACAATTTAAGCTGATCTAAAAAAAGCTACCAGGAGAACAAAGGACAATGATTAAAATACCTAAGTACATGAAAAGATTGTATTATTGATTCATTGATTCGTTACAAATTATTTCCTATCTGAGTCGTAATATACCAGAGGAAGAATTAGAAAATGGGGCTCCTGAGCTCTCACCCAAAATAAAAAACACTAAATGAATAAATAGTTACTATTAACTTTACTAAAAAGTCAGACTATGATCTATGAATTCATTCAACCTAAGTTGAGCAGTGAGGTGACCTGAATATGTTTAAACTCTTCCATAATATTTAGTTATTAAATCTAGTAATAGCAACACCATATTTAAAGCAGTGTTGCATATGTAACAGTGTTCATGATTTTATTTTTAAGGCTTTTTTTTGTTCTTTGTACATGCAAATGTTAATATTTATTAAGTACTTAAGTATTGAATTGATATTTATTAAGTATTAAGTGTTAAGGAAATAAAAAGGAAGTAGTACTTCAAAGTTATTTTCTTAAGGATGCTGAAAGTAAATTTTGAGCAAGTAACAATATTTTGCATGGATTTAAAAAATATTTAGCACACCTTAATAATTTACTGATATTTACATTAAACATTAATTCTTCCAACAAAATTACAGTTTTATGATGATTGAATTTCCTTTAAACATCTACTTTGCTTTTTAAAAAGTATATAACAATAAAAAAAATTCAGTATAAAGGGATATAATTCCAAACTTACTTGTAGCAGGGATCTTGAAAGGACACAAGGTGACTGCTCGCTAAATTCACAGAAAAAATCCTAGTACATATCCGAGGGAAAAATTATAATATTAACAAAAATAATTCAAAAGATCACGTAATTTACATGTAAAAATTAATGACATAGATGTACATAATATTTTTTCATGACCACAACAAAAACATCTCAAGATGACAAATCAGTCCATTTTGCAAGAACTACCAAATTTTATTTAGAGGCACAATGGACAGTTTTAAGTCTTATCTTTTATAAAATTAGCCAAGTTTGCTACAATAACAGATTCCAAAAGTTATTTTTAATCTGTACAAAGTATAAATGTTAATATATCAATAATGACTGACAAATGCCTGCTTATTTCAGAAAAAAACAAAGGACTGGAAATGATTCTATTAAATTCTTATCACTGAAGTTTCTGTCTACAGTAAGACTTTATATGTTTAATAGCATTCTAAGTGTATAACATTTCAATAAAAAAAAACCTTCAGGTTTATAAGGTCTGGAAAAATATACTTTGGGTTTTTGTTGATAATTCAGTAAGGGTGGATAACTAGGCATATCATCCTTGGATGGAAGAAAGAGGATGGAACTCAAATATAAAGTTTCTAGTTTTTTCTCTTGCTAAAAAAGATAACTCTGTACATTAAGGAAGAAATGACTATTATCAAACCAGGAGGTCCCTCATTCCTTCAGTGATTCTTGGGTATCTCAATTTTCAATTAAAAAAAAAATCTGCTTGGGCCTACTTTCACTTCTGTTCAATTTCCCTTCTCCTCCCTCTTTGTCCAATTCCTTGAACCTCTTGTTTATGTATGCATGCTACCTTTACTTCATATAACAAGTCTTCTTCAACCTGACTTCTGTTCCCACATCTGTAATGAAATAGCTCTATGGTGACTACTAACTTCCTTCTTGGCAAAGCCAATGGCTTTTTAGAACTCAACAATCCCTAAAGGCTTAGAGTCCCAGTATAAAAAAAACTCACATTAACTAAAGTGAAGTTCTTTTCCACACCAGAAATTTCTCTACTTACCAGGATACAGTGTAAATTTGTTAGATTGACAACTTCACAGACAGTTTTTATTCTATCTATTAGTTTTGCAAAATAGTTGACCATTTCTTCCCTTTTGATTATTTTTGCATATCGAGGGAAGGTAGGAGGAAGCAATCTCTGGTTAACAAGAGGCTCAAAACCCATCATAATAGGATGATCTAAAAGAAAAAAAAAGATTTTTTTCTTCATCTTTCCTTTTAATTTTAACCTTTGCATTAAATAATTTTAAATATATTAAGTGAACCTCTGTAAAGCAGAGCAAGATGCCAGCTTGAAAGTTTCCCAAACAAGTCTATTATTTTTTCTGTGTATTTTGCAATTTTCTGTTCCTGAACTTGCATAATAAATAAGACTGCTAGATTTAGTAATTTCAGTACATTTGACCTATATTTAACCTCCTCTGGAGGTGTGAATTATATACATGATAGAAGATATATTAGGATACATTCTACCTTTAAGCAGAGTTACAGTCTGCATAATATTTCAAGTACTTCAATTTCATTGTAGGTCTATCTAGTGTTTCTGGAATTCACATTATTTTAACTAAAGACAACCTATATTAAGAATACGAATAAGGAAGAACTGGTCTAACCCCTTCTATAAAAATGCAGTATTACTTTTTGTTTGTTTGTTTTTGTTTTTTTTTTGCAGGGCAATGGGGGTTAAGTGAGGCCGGATTTGAACTCAGGTCCTCCTGAATCCAGGGCCGGTGCTTTACCACTGCACCATCTAGCTGCCCCCTACTTTTTATATTAGATACAAATTGGAGCAGCTAGGTGGCGCAGTGGATAAAGCACCGGCCCTGGATTCAAGAGGACCTGAGTTCAAACCCGACCTCAGACACTTGACACTTACTAGCTGTGTGACCCTGGGCAAGTCACTTAACCCCAACTGCCTTACCAAAAAAAAAAAAAAAAAGAAAAAGAAAAAAAATAGATACAAATCACCCGCCTAAACCCCACTCTCAAACTTAAACCTGAAATGAGGTAAGCTCTTCTTGAAATAAGCTAAATAATCAAGCATTTTAATTTCAAAGGACTTCTCTGCTTATTACAGAGACAGGATTCAAACCAAGTCTTCTACTTCCAGATCTACCACTGCACTTTCCACTACATAGCATTGCTTCTAGTGACTATGTTTACTGTGATAAATACAATAGTTTTTCTGCCTTTATTTTACAAGGTTTTAGAACATCTGAAAGTAAATTTTCTAGTTGGGTGTCTCCCCCCCCCCCTTGCCATTTACCTTGACAAAGGAGAGATTCTTGATGCCTCCTAATTAGCCTCTACTTTCTAATATACATACATATATATATATTCCCATAGCTGCCAAGTTGTATTCTTTCTTTTTTTTTTTTGGTGAGGCAATTGGGATTAAGTGACTTGCCCAGGGTCACACAGCTAGTGTGTGTCAATTGTCTGAACTTGGATTTGAACTCAGGTACTCCTGAATCCAAAGCCAGTGCTTTATCCACTGTGCCACCTAGCTGCCCCAAGTTATATTCTTTAGACTGAGGTCTGATTCAACCACTGTCCTGCTTAGAAACCATCATTGGTTCCCTAGTACCTTTAAAATACAGATTTCTCAGCCTGACAGTTAAAACCTTCCTCAACATAGTTCCCACCTTGTTTTCCAATATTGTTTCATATTATTCCCATTTGCGCATTCTATTTTCTAGTCAAATTAATTTACAAGTTGGTCTCCAAACTTGATATTCCATTTCCAATCTCTATGCCTCTTAAGACTTCCTAGCTTCCTTCAAGGCTTAATTCAGGTGCCCTTTACCTAAAGCCCTTCCTCATCCCCATAGCTATTGGTGTTCTCTCCTTCCTCAAATTATAAAAGTAGCCCATACTTACCAATCAGTACATGTTTTATCTCCTCCATAGACTGTATAATAAAAGCAGGAAATATTTCGATTTTGTCTCTGTATCCCTGGTGCCTATCACAGTGTCTTACATAAATGTAAAGTTGTTGTTCAGTTGTTTTTAGTCACATATGACTCTTTGTGACCCCTTTTTGGTGTTTTCTTGGCAGAAATATTGGAGTGCTTTGCCATCTCCTTCCCATCTCACTTTACAGATGAGGAAATTGGGGCAAAGAAGTGACATGCCCAGGATTACATAGCTAGTAAGTGTCTGAGGCTGAATTTGAACCCAGGTCTTCCTGATTCCAGGAACAGTGCTCGATCCACTGCGCCACCTAGCTGCTTCATATATAAAATGGACACTTTTAAATTGCTTGTTGAACTGAAGGGGTATAAGCATTTTCATTTCCAAAGTATTATCAAATGTACGTCTAAAATGACTAACCATAATTATTCTTTTTTCATCTTAATACCACACTTTTCAGCTTTGAAATATAAGCAGTAGGCTAATAAATAACAAGTCAAAGTAAACTAAAATATGACCATAAGTAAATAAATATTAATGAGAAATGGATATTATTAATGTATTGCTTATATAAGACTTTTCCATGTTTAAATACCACAACAATCCAATTTAACATCCACTTTTGAAGCCAATTCCTTAAAAGTATAAAATCCTCTGTCCTGCTTACCCATCTAGAAACAAATTATATGCTAATCAAAAAAATCTCATGTCTTATATATACAGTTTCACCCTAGTTCAGCTGAAAGATGTCTACATTATTACTCAGTAACAATTATGTGTATATAACTGGCAAAAGAAATAACAAAAGGATCAAAGTTTTTTTATTTGTAATATTTCTAGTAAAAAAAGTTTAATTATCCTTTTAGTTCTCAATTCTTTGGTAAATAGTCACTTAATCCCAAAGTATTAACCAATTTCTTACCTAAATCTTTTTGGTCAATTTTCCAGGCAAATAGTTCATTCGAACTACACAGCTTAGATAAAAAACTGTTCTCTAAGTCCTTAATTAAGAATTCTGTCAAGTTGACATAAACACAAAGTCCAAATATCTGTTGAAAACATCCTAACTAGGGATTAATGTTATAAACAAAGGACAAAAGGAAATGGCACAAATACAAGATATACATACATATACAAGTCTGGTGCAAAATTACCACCAAACTGGAAACAAACAGATGAGGATGAAATTATTTTTTTCCCACTTGGTTCAAAAAATGATTTGAAGCAGAATGATACTTGAGTTTAAGAAAATTTAAAGTAAATTGTATTCAGAGGGTATAAAATCTTCAAGTCAGTTAAGAGTGTATATCCTGTCCCTGGTTAACAACTGTGAAGGGTTTTTAATTATGCAATGACAGTCAAAATAATGCGAGGAAAGCTAGAAGCTTTGTCAGAACTATGTTGTTGGTTTTTTATGGGGGGGGGGATTTATTCTAATGTCTTTCTGTGGGTTTACTGTAAATCCTTTAATGTATATTTACCTGAAAACCCACCCCACCCAACCTTTTGCTCCCCATTCATATTAAATTATAAGCATCTTTGATGCAGGGAATGTCTTCCATAGTTTTTCTCCTCATTAAATTACCTTGAACAGACACTACACATTTACAACAGACATGCAATAAATACTAAACAAGGTTAGAATAAAGTTACAAATAGTCCAGTAGTGAAATTACCAGGGCCTATTTAAAGTGCAAGGAAATGGGGCAGCTAGGTGGCACAGTGAATAGAGCACCAGCCCTGGAGTCAGGAGGACTTGAGTTTCAGATCCGGTCTCAGACACTTGACACTTACTAGCTGTGTAACCCTGGGCAAGTCACTTAAACCCTAACTGCCTCACCAAAAAAAAGTGCAAGGAAATAAAAATAGGGAGAAGGGGCACTGCTGCCGAGAACAAAGTATCTGGGTCTGATAAACCACCACCAAGGATGCTTCTCTATTGGAATGGAAGCATGGTGCATTAAGATTGATGATGTAAGAGTATAACATAGTTTTTTAGTCCTAACTCTGCTACTAACTAGGTCTATGACCTTGGCCAGGTCATAGAGCAACTCCAGCCCTGTGTTTTCTCACCTGTGAAATGAAAAAATTTAAATGGTCTTATTTGCTGTCTGTTTTAAAAATTTTTCTCTTCGATAATAAACATTTTTATTTAAAGTTTTGAGTTCCCAATTCTATCCCCTCCTCCTTCTCCCTCTTTTCCTCCCTTCCTGAGGCAGTAAGCAATCAGATATAGGTTATACATGTTTATTTGATGTTTATTACAAATTCAATGAATAGACTGGAAGCTGCAGAATGAAAGTAAACAAAAAAAATGGTTAAGAGCAAAAATTAGAATTTCAAAGTTAAAAATAACTGGTTCTTGAAAAAAAAAGTCATTTTTCCCTTTGCCTTTTCTTTTTGTGTATGTTTTTTGGAACCCTCTTAAGTTTTTCTTTCTTCTTCTGATAAGATTTTTGATATCTCTGTCATGAAGCCAGTCATCTCATTCAGCTTCCCAATGAAGTCGTTTGAAACTTGCATCATCTTTGTCAGCCACGGTATTAATCCCAACATTACCAAACTTGTATTCAACATTTTCATCCAGCAGCTGGCCAAACACTTCACCAGACAGAAATAAACTGGAATCACTGAAGGACTGACTGCTTCTTTTTCTGTCTTGATCCTTGAAGTGATCCAGCAAAGTCAACATCATCTGATTTTTTCCATTTGCTTTTTTAAAATGCTGACTTCATCATTTAGCTCTGGAAATACTTTCATTTTCTTCATCCAGCACATCCATGAATATACCTTCAGCTTCATTAATCTCCTCAAATTCTTCAACCATATGAACACCAAGGAGATCTCTTCTTCATCCAAATCACTGAATTATCATCATCACTACCTTCTAAGTCTGATCCCTCATACCTATGAGCATTCTTTGTCCCTCTGTTTTTTTTTTTTTTACATTACCAGGGAAATTAAGATCATCCTTGCCAGCAGTGCAAAAGTAATTACTGTCTTCAAATGTGTCAACTATCTTCTCAAACTCTTTATCAACTACATCTCCTATACTTACATTATCTTAACATATCTGATGTTTACATTTTTCTTCATCAACCTTCTAATATCTATAGAAAAAAATTCCCTCTACTGATATTTGGCCTTTTCTTTTGCAAGGAATCCCTAACTGTGCAGGTGTACTCCAAGGTTCTGTCCTGGACCTTCCTTTCTTCTCTCTTCACTTTCTTACTTGAAGCCTTCATCAGATCCTATGGCTTTAATTACCTCTCTGTAGATGACTCCTGGTTCTACATATCCAACCCCAGTCTCTTTCCTGAGCTCCAGTTCTGAAACACCAACTGCCTACTAGACACATTCCCCAAATATCCCATAAGCACCTCAAGCTCAGTATGCCCAAAACAACTAACTTCCCCACCCCTTAAAATCACCCCTCTTGTGAACTTTCCTACATCTGTTAAGGGTTCCACTATCCTCCAGTCTTCCAGATTTGTGACTTCAGCTTCATCTTACACTTCATTCTTCCCTCACCTCAATCAATTGCTAAATCTTGTCTTTTTCACCTCTATAAAATCTCACATTTGTCCCTTCTCTACTCACACAGCTACCAGTCAGTTGAGGCTTTCATCACCTCATGGTAGCTTCACAAATGTTCTCCCTGAATTAAGTCTCTTCCCTGTCCAATATGTCCTTCAGATATCTGCCAAAGAAAGCAATTTCTGACCATGTCATCCTTCTACCCAATAATACCCAGAACGACCAAATATAAAATGCCCTGTTTGACACTTAACACCCCTTACTCAATAAATTCCAGTAGTTCCCTATCACCTCCAGACTAAAAAAATAAAACTGTAGTTGGTGTTTAAAGCCCTTCATAACCTGACCCCCTTCCATTTTCTTCCCCTTCCAACTTTCTACTCTTCCAAGCTTATACTCTTCTACATATTGTACAATCCAGTGACACTGGCCACCTTCCTGTTATTTGTAAAAGAAATCTCATCCTCCAGCTCTGAGCATTTTCACTGGCTGTCCCCTATGCCTGGAATTGTCCCGCTTCATCTCTACCTCCTTACTATCCTGGCTTCCTTCAAGTCCAAGCTAAAACTCCACCTTCTACAGGAAGTTTTTCCTGATATCCCTTAATTCTAATGCCTTATTTTGGTTGATTATCTCCAATTTATCCTCTCCATAGCTGCCTGCATGCTGTCTACCCTATTAAACTGCAAGCTACTTGAGATCAGGGACTGTTTTTCACCTTTTGTTTTATCCCTAGTACTTGATACATGGTAGGCATTTACTAAGTGTTTACTAACCAATCATCTGGCTCTTCTCTACCTTTCCAGTCTTCTTATACTTATTCCCCTCCATGTACATTAAGATCCAGCTAAATCGGCCTATATGTTATCTCCTATATCTATCTCCTGACTGGGCCCCTTTCTCTGAGCACCTTTTTACTGGCTGTCCCCCAAGCCTAAAATGCTCTGCTTCCTAGTTTCTTTACATTCCTTCAAAACTCAGCTCAAATCCTACCTTTTATAGGAAACCTTTCCTATTTCCTTTCCTCCCCCTTCTGTTGTACCTAATGCCTTCTTAATAATACTTACACCTTCCATTTACACTGTATATATCTTGTATATACCTAATTATTTGTATGTTGTCTCTCCCATTAGACTGTGAGCTCCCTAAAGGCAGGGGACATGTTTTTGTCTTTCTTTGTATCCATAGCCCTTAAGCACAGTGCCTGATAATGAGTTTTCATATTCTAATGAAAGATTTTCAGAATTGATGAAATAGGAAGTATTTTATTTTTTCCTAAAGATCTAGTTAGAAGGTTGGTTTTTACTACTAGTAGAAAATAACCCAGACTTCTTGGATAAAAAAGCAAGCTGGTAACAAAATGTTCTGTTTATAGCCGAGCAGAACAAGTCACATTATTAAAAAAAAAAAAAAAAAGATGAAGTGTCAAAATTAAGGATTTAGAAATTGATTATTTAAGATTAAGTTTTAAGTTATACCCTCTTATGAAATAAATTTCTACATATTCAGGTAGAAAATTTATAAAATTAGGCCTGTTATTAAAAACAAAGGATCATATACACTGAAATAAATAAGATGGAAAGGATTTTGGAAAACAGTTAAGAGGCTGCCAAAGCTTCGTTACCTTGCCAGTTCCTGTCTATTTGATTTCTGCCAGAAATTTCTCTTTAATAAATACTCACATGAAAAGGCCAATGTGAAATGACTCAAATTAAATACACAATCCCTAATAGAGGTCAGAATAACCTAAAATATAAAATTATGTACAAAGCCAGATTATATTTGAAGCCACTTTAAATGAATCATTTCCTAAGTCCCAGTTGTTGATGCCCTTTCATTAATATTTTTAAGTATCTTGAGGAATTCTGCTTGGAGCAGTGTGCTGGCAATCAGATATGCACAAGCAAACAGATAGTTTAGAATCATGGGGTATAGTACAGTGACACTCAACCTTCAAAATGATCTTGTCCCATTCTGAGCTAATACACTGTCCATATACTACATATTTCTCTAAGATTGTACAAAATAACACCTCAACTCTTACTAAGCTTTCTTCTGTTCCACAGGCATAGCATCATCCACTCTTATGCTTCATCACAACAATCATAGAGATTTGATTCTTTTGTACAATGGAAAGAACACTAAGTTTAAGAGTCAGGAGTCCCAGGTTCAAATACCTGCTGATACCAACTATGTAATTCTGGGCAAGTCACTTAGCCTTTCTGCATCTGTTTTCTCATTAATGAAGCAAAAATATCCACAGACCATCTCAGGGTTGTTATGAGGAAGGGACTTTATTAAGTTTTAAGACACTATGTGAACCATAAACATAATAATTAGAACAAGCTTTTACTTGTTGACTTGAGCACCTAATGGCTTTTTCATTGTTTCTGTGGTAAAAAGCATCACAAGATCCAAGAAACTTACACATATATGTTGTGTTCCAAAGTATGTTTGTAAATTGAGTACTGCCTGGTATTATGTTCCTGAAAAAGAACAGGAAGAAAAAGGATGATTACCTCCTTTTGTAGTATCATTCTGTGCCTGGATCCCATGATGTAATGAATTGTGAATTGCGGATAGAAGATCTGCTGCTTGAATCATCAGTTTCTGAGCTTCCGCAACAGCACTTGTCTGAAAAATTAGTCACCAATGCAAGAATGTTTCAACTTTTAGAAATAATTAGCATAATTAATCATATTTGTTGCAAAATCACGATTATGTCAACAGATACAAAAAAAAGACAAAATGTAGAAATCATTAATGTTAAAACAATGAATAGCTTTGGCATGGCAGACAGGTCCTTTAATGTAATCAGAAGAATTTATTCAAAGCCAATAAATAAGGAAACAAGCATTTATCAAGTGTCTACTAGGTGCCAAACATTATGCTAGGCATTTTACAAATATTATCTCATTTGACCCTCACAATCCCCACTTTACAGTTGAGGAAACTTAGGCAAACAGAGGCTAAGTAATGTGCCCAGTATCACAGAGATGGTTAAGTTTCTGAGGTCACATTTGAACTCAGGTCATCTTGATTCCCAGGCTCAGAGTTCTCTCCATTGTACCACCTGCTTGTACTAGAACAAACACCACAGGCAATGGAATAATACTGTAAGTATTATTACCAAGTTCAAGGGAAAAAGAAGGCTGTCCCTTTGCTCTACTATTATTTGACATAGTACACACACATATAAAATAATGTATAGACAACATCAAAAGATAACAGAATTCGGATAAAAGGCAATGAACGATATTAGACACAAATGACTAAGTTGGGACATGCTTCCTACCTATAGAAAGGTGTGGACTATGAGTATGGAATGTTATATATTCTCTAAGTCTTGGTCACTGTAAAACAATTTTGCGTATTTTGGAGGCAAAGGTAGGCACACATTAAGTGGGGTTTGGGGAAGTGATTGTGGTATAAAAACAAACCATGACAACAAAATACTTTTAAAAATAAGTCACATATTTTCACTGATATGCAAGGTATCCCAAAAGTCTCTGTGCAATTTCAAGCTAAAACTGTACTAATACTGTTGGGATACTGTGTTTGTTGAAAAAACCTCATTTCATTTAAATGCTTTGGTACCATCTTTGGTTTTTACAAACTAATGATTTAATACAGAGCTATCCATGTCCAGTTAAACAAGAGACCAAATACCTACTTCCATCTTTAGCATCTAATTATTACAAAATCTAATATAAAATACTCTTGGCTTTCCCAGATAAACCTCCATAAAATTTAAAACACATAAGACTGTAGGAAGTTAGCAAACTGAAGTTATAACACTTCTAATTTAGTGTGGATTACAGTTTAAGAAAATTAGGTAAGGTGTATTATTGTCTTCATAAAAAGATTTGGAGAGCCAGGATTAGAACAGTTAGGTAAAAGAGGGCTGGCTCTTCTATTCAATTTTATCAATTGATAACTGATTATTTAAAAAATTTTGTTGTTAAAATAGTAGCTAGTACATCATCAAGCAAATTTAAAGAAAAAAAGTCACCCAAGGTTCACTTTTTGGTCATGGATATTTCAGCTGGGTCTAGTTACTATCATTAAATGATCAAAGAAAACAGTTTGGAGATACAATTTTTCTGGTAAATGAAGATATTTCATTAGAAACAAATAAAATGAAAGTGTCTTTACCTCTTTTTTAGTAAAAGCGATGAGAACTGTCAGTAGCACTCGAGTAAATTTCACTCTGCTAAATACAGCTAAACATTGCTGATGCTAAAACAAAAGAAATCCCTAGTAGTTAGCAGATGCTTTAAGGGTACTTTATTTTAAAATACTAAATATTCCTTTAATTCCTAAAATAGAAAGTCTCTATTTTTCCATTGTAAAAGCTATATTAAAAAGACATTCTTGTATGCTGACTTTAATGCTAACCACATGGCAAACTCTAAAGCCTATGTTTTGATCTATGAGTCCACAGAAAAGATAAGCTTCCAATTTGCAAAACTGATTCTTTCTGTGTGACTTGAAAGTACCAACTTTTTACAAAAACTTAATTCACTCACATTAACAAGGCAATAACGATCAATTAAAAACAACATTGGGCAGGAAGTCAAAAGTTTAGGTTCTTGCCTTAACTTTTGCCATTAACTTTGTGACCTTGTACAAGTTACTAGGACCTTCTATATCTTAGTTTCACTAAGTTTCACAAACATAAAACTTCTTCCTACCTCATAGAGTAGGACATTTGAAACAATTATTTGAAAGTGCTTTGGCAGTCTTTGGAAGAAAATGCTAGATCAACCCAACAGATTATTATTTTATCAATATAAACACAAGGGAAATAAAAGCCCCTTGCAAGGTCCAATTTTTTGAAGAAATACCTTAAAAAGAGCTTCCATATATTACAACGCAGTTCATAAAACTATAACATTAAGAGGTAGACTTCTCTGATATTATCTACCAGAAAATAAGTTCAATTACTTCAAGTTCAACTTCTGGATCTCTTTCTTCTCCTTGTCGACTTCGAGTGCTCTAAAATTTAAAAAGTTTGAATTAAAACTCCAAATTGTGCATCAAGTAGAAAAATAGAAGAAATAAGTAAAAAGTATATAGCTATCAGCAGCTTCCAATTAAATTCCAACTAGCATTAATGAGTATTTAAAAACAAAAACAAAAGATTTTCTTCCTATTAATTCCATGTACAAAAAAAACAGAAAAGCTACCAAAAGTTACCTAATACAAATCAAACAATTAAAATATGAGCTATAGGGGGCAGCTAGATGGTGCAGTGGTTAAAGTGCAGGCCCTGGATTCAGGAGTACCTGAGTTCAAATCCGGCCTTAGACACTTGACACTTACTAGCTGTGTGACGCTGGGCAAGTCACTTAACCCCCATTGCCCCGCCAAAAATAAACCAACGGAAAAAAAAAAAACAAAACAAAATATGAGCAATAACTAGGTAAAAAGTCACAGGAACTGTCATTTTATTTCTTGCTATTCTGAAAATGCAAACATCATAAAAAGTACATCTCACAAATCTCATGAGTAGAAAACAAACACCAAGTTACGTAGTTCCTGTAGCTCTTCAAAACCCAAGAGATCTTTCCAACAACAGGTCCTAACCTATGTCAGGCTCTTATGTGTCTGGGTAGAATAGGATCTTTCTTAACATACCACACTATGAAATCACTGGAAGGGCACTACACAGAGAATCAGTGGAACAAATATGAGTTCTGCTACTCCCTAACAGGTTCTGTTATTTATTACTAGCTGAGTGAACATATACAAATCCTAATGTCTTTGAGCCCGTTTTCTCATTTGTAGAATGGAAATAATATCTGCCCAGTGTACTTCACAAGATTACTGTGGTGATGAAATGACATCACATGTGATATACCCAGAATGCCCACCCCTACACAGCTCCACCCTTGGAAATCCTTCTGTTCCTTCAAGATCCAACTCAGATATCACTTCTCCACAAAATCTTCCCCAACTGCCCCAGTTTTTATCACCTCGAACTTTTTTAGGATTCTGTTTTGCTCTTTCTACTTTTATCAGATTCATTTGTGTACATGTCTCATTCTGCTTCCCCCACATACCATTATTGGAATGGGTTCCTTGAGTAAAGAGACAAGGTCATTTTTCATCTAACACCTAGCACAAGACCACACATAAAGAAGAACGTACTAAGACACTACACAAATCTTGTTAAAAGAACAAAAATACTGTTCAAATTCAAGATAGTATCATGACTAATTATGAAGAGATCACTGATATCAGCAACTTAGTGACAGATGCTTATAAAAATTCTCCTGCTTTCTCTTAAGCACAGAAGGAGAAATAGATAAATAAGTTCCAATGAAATAATCAATGGAGTTTTAAGTTGGCTAAGAACAGGCCAGAAAATTTGCTTTCACAATTGTGACATCACCATTACATCTGGATATCTGGAGTTACAGAAAAGAAGTGATACTTGTGTATTCCATTTTTGCTAAGAGTCTAAAGTTATGAGATGATTTTATTTTTCCTAGTTAAATGAAGGTGAAGTCTTCAATATGAGTTCAGGGAATCAGAATAATTCCGACAATCAGTGATCTTTACTGTTGTCCCTCAGCACCTAGTACAATGCCTTTCATAAAGGAAACATTTAACCAATGTTCCATGAATTCAATTAAGTTGACATTAACATCCTGATGAATACTAAAAGTCATATTACAACAAGACTTTAAAGACATCAATCCATCAGCAAGAATTTATTAAGCACCATGCATAATACTAGGTGTTAAGAGATGTACAGCACAAAAAGGCAGATAGTCCTTGACTTCAAGTACACACTAAAAGGAGGCTGTGATTGCATAGTAAAAGACAGCACCCAGGAAAGGGAGTTTTCATCTAGGCAGGCAGAGGAATTGTGAAAAGAGCCCAAAGAGCAGCAAGATTCACATCCTTCCAGGAGCAGTGGCAGTATTATATGATTACTATTCCCAGAGCAAGATGGAGCAGGACATGCTGGGTGGTGCCTGGTGCCTTAAAAGAGTATCTCCTCAATTGTAACCTAGATGTGCAAGAAGCTTTTCTTTAAAAATGCACTCTAATAATGAGAAAGACAGACATGATGGTGAAGAAAAGGGGAAATGTATACCTTTACTCTTCTTTGCATGTCATCTTCTACATCTTTTAGCATGCCTAAAACAGACACAATGTGGTTAAAAGGTAACATACTCATTTCATGAAGGGATACATATAAAAATATGAAACTTCTTTAGAGTGTCTCACCGGTCACTCGAAGATCTGTCACACTATTCGCCATTTTAAATCCATAGGTCATTGACTGAAAATCTTCCTAAAGAGAAAAGGAATAATGATGTTAAGACTCAAAGATTGAACTGCTAAGCTTTCTTATACAGTTTTTCTTTGTGAAAAAGTAGAACACAGCACAAGGAATCGCATGCTGTTTGCCTAAATATATAAACATTCACCCTAGGAACATACTTGAAATAATGAATATTAATCCTGTGTCTGTCTCTAAATTGTTGTTATTCCTTAGGCAAGTTAAACACGCTTATCATTTAACAGCTTCATCTGCAAAGTACAGCTATTATTAATTCTAATAATTAAAATGAAGTGAGAATTTATATAAATAAGGAATTTAGATATCAGGAGGAAAGGTGAATACACAAGCATTATTGTTACAATGTAAGAATGCAGTTTCAAAGATTACTATGGAGCAGAAATTTCTCAATGGCTAATCAACAAAATGATGATTTAATAAATAAGGCTAATGAAAAGTAAAAGCCAAATGTTAAACTTGGGTGGGAATGAGAAAATTACACTTCCAGTTCATTTCACTGACCCAAGAAAACATTTAAGCAAAATTCGTTTTTTTAAAAAGGCACTCATTCATTCATTTATTTTTGAGGGGGCAATGAGGGTTAAGTGACTTGCCCAGGGTCACACAGCTAGTTAAGTGTCAAGTGTCTGGGGCCACATTTGAATCCAGAAAAGAAATGAACACAATTACAAAACACTTTTCACACAAATAGATTTAAACAACTGGGGAAATGTTAATTGCTAGTGGGGAGGCCGAGCCAATATAATAAAAAATGACAGGCCTATCTAAATTAATTTACTTATTCAGTGTCATATCAATAAAACTACCAATAATTATTTTATAGAGTGAGACAAAATAACTATAAAATTCATCAGAAAGAGCAAGAGCTCAAAAATATTAAGAGAACTAATAAAAAAAAAATGTGAAGGAGGAAGGTGGCCTAGCACTACTAAATCTCAAACTGTATTACAAAGCAGAAATCATCAAAACAATCTGGCTAAGAATAGGATGGAAGATAGCGGAATAGATTAGGTACACAATACAAAGAAATCAATAACCATAGTAATCTAGTGTTTGACAAACCCAAGGATCCAGGCTTTTGGAGCAAGAACTCACTATTTGACAAAAACTGCTGGGAAAACTGGAAAGCAGTTTGGTAGAAAATAGGTATAGACCAACCTTTCACATTATATACCAAGAGAAGATCAAAATGGGTTCATGATTTAGACCTAAAGGGTAATATAAACAAATAAGGGGAGCATGTAAAATTTTACCTGTCGGATCTATGGAGAAGGGAAGAATTTATGACCAAACAAGAGATAGTGAGAATTACGGGCTATAAAATGGGCAATTTTGATCACATGCAATTAAAAAGGTTTTGCACAAACAAAATTAATGCAGCCAAAACTAGAAGGAATGAAGGAAACTGGAGGAAAATTTTTACAGCAAGTTACTCTCTTAGAAATCTCATTTCTCAAATATATAGAGAACTAAGTCAAATGTATGAGAATGTAAGTAATAGCTTAGACAGGGTGTAAAATGAATTTTACCTTTGCTAGGAAAATTCTCTTCACAGTACAAATTAATAAACAAATTTTTTTTCTCAGTAAAAATTATAAATAAGACTTTGGGGAAATGTTTAGAATGCTTAAGAACAATTGATAAAGTACTCAATTATTTCAGAAGTACCCATTTATTAACTGATATATATATATATGGATATGTGTATATATATGTATATACATTACAAATCACTTATACTTATTACTTAAGAACTTTGACCAAACAATATTTTTAAAATTTGAGTCACTCTACATACTATATCTTCTCTTTAAAGATAGTCTGTAAGTCATGTGTTATTAAAACAGGTTTCCTTCTAATTAATTCAAAGTAGTGAGATTTTATTGTATAAGTTATTTTTACATGCATATTCACAAGATTTGCATCTTTATGAATTCTTCACCTGTAATTATATATAAAGTTTGGGAACTTTCAATATCATTAATCTGAAGTTGCCAGTGAGACAGACTACACTCATCATTCTATACTAAAAATAGTTTTATTATAAGAAACTTAAGAGCAACTTAAGCTTAGGAAGACAATATGAAGAAAGATGTCAAAATAAAAGAAAATTTTTGTATGTGTCTAGGACCTTATTTAGGAGAGGGGAGATGACATTTTCACAAACCTAGACCTCTATGTTACCATCTTAGGAGACAAATTCAGTATCAACCCTAAAAACAAAACAAAAACATTCATCATGTCTGATAGTTCTGTTAGACATTTGCTTTCATTAGTTCTCCCTTATATAAACATGATGATAGGAACATTTCTGGATGCCAAGTTACAAGAGCCTTGAAGCCAAAAACTATTTTCTTTGTACAAGAATGGGGATACTAGGGAAGTTGGAGTACCTATAATAGTAAAAAAAAGGATCCAGCTTTACCATGTCTTGCTAGTGATTACCCCAATTGTCATCACCCTGACCTATTAAGATGAAAAATTCCAAGTTAGCTAATGTTCTTTGTTTTAAGAACTAAAATATGTTGCTTAGACATTTTAATTTTAATTCATCAATCAAAAGCATTTATTAAACACCTACTACATGCCAGTGTATAGTAGGTACTGTGGAAATGCTGCTAGATGCTGGAATGAACAGATGACAGTAACAAAAACCCTTTGTTGGATTACTATAGTTATTAGCTTAATAACTAATGGCAACAAAATCTATTCCACAAAAAGCATTTTGTTTACCATTTTTGTACATTTGACAGGATTATCATAAAATCTTTAAAAATATATAGTCTTTTTTTTTTCTTATCTTGTTTAACAAAATAGGTCCTCTCTCCTACTCTGTGTTTCTCAGCTGGGCTAAGGTGGCAATTAGAATATAAGGTATCCTGGTAAAATGGATATGATAGGGTAGAAGTGAAAGGTGGTATATTAGGATCTCCTGGTCAAAGAAGTAATGAGAGCTATGAAAGCTCTTGGGTGGAGCAGGCCTTGAATCTTGTCTTTCCTATGGATTTTCTTGAAGGAGAAGAATAATGAGACACCCCCCCCCCAATGCCATGCCTCCAATGCTTCTTTTGCTTTTGTCCAGAATGGTAGGGGAGACAATAGAGGGCTTCTATCCTTCCTTGGGTCTCTAGCACTTGTTTTTGTAAGTTTATGCTAGTTCACTCAGTTTCAATCAAGCAAAATCGACCCATTTCAGTGCCATCTGGCATATCCTTTATTAATGAATAGCTGGCCTCATTGAGACTGGCCAGTTGCTACTTGAGTAAGGTATCAGATCTTGTTTTACAGTTGAGCCTCCATGTACTACAAAGATGAGGTGAATATGGCCGCATGCTGGTCCAGGACCCATTCCTTGCCTTCTCCTTGGACATCCTCTAGATCATATTTCCCAAGCTCTATTTTCTATCTCCCATTTGCTATCCTCCAAAGCCTGTGGCCATTTATTTGCCAACTATAAGTCCCCAAGAATCTACCAAGAACCCTTGCCTCAACTCTTTCCTTGAAGAACGCCAGCCTGAAAACCTGCAAGTGTTTCTTACCTCAGCCTTGCAGAAGCCAACCTGTTCTGCTATAGAGGCATTTGCAAAAATATGTATAAAGTGGTCCTAAAATGAACTCTTAAATTTCTATGCTAATAAGCACCTACAAAGTAAGCAGCACATATGTGTAGGTGATGTAAAAAACAGAAAACTTACCTCTTCAAAAACAGCAGCTTTATTTACTTTTTCCCTTGCAATGTCACAGATTTTCAGGATACCCAGAGCAAAAGCTTTCATAGCAGGATCTTCTATGAAGTCTGGATTATGGATGTAAAGGCAAGTAAACACTGTCTGTGCCAACGAATGACCTTCTAACCATGTTATCTATAAAGGAACAAGAATGTTTATGTTTTATCTCGATTCAAGTATGAGAAGTCTATAAAATCTAACCTGTTCCTGTGGTTAATGACAGACCTCTCCTCCAAAATAATGACTATTCCTCCAAAATTTAAGATAAGCAGACTCAATATAGTCAGTGTTGATTGCCCTCTATGATTCAGGTTTACAGAAATCTACATACTATGATGAAATTATCTATCTCTAGGAAACACTCTCAAACACAGTACATACTTGACTACAAATTCAGGCTATCTTCTTCTTTAGAATTAAAGTCAGAATCACAGAATCTCAGGATAGGAACAAACCTAACAGGCCATATGGTTAATTCATCAATAAATATGTATTAAATCATTACTATGTATCAAGCACTATGTTAGGTGCTAGGGATACCAAGATAAAAATACAACCAGTAACAAAACAAGAGCAAACCCAGCAAAACATACCAGACAAATGGTCACCTGGCCTTTGCTTGGGAAAAAAACCCCAAGACAAAAACTTCTGAATTCCACTTCTTATTTGCTGGGACAGTATAGATCTACTGTGCCTAGCTTCTCTACCTGTATTCTTTGACCTCTGTCTACCACCTACCTTGAACTTCAACATACCTCACGTTTCCATAACATATATATATATATATATATATATATATATATATCCCATTATTACTACTTTGAAATTTGCTAATCCAGTCTATGTCTTTCCTATTCTGACTCAGATTCTTTCCAGATGCCTACTAATCCTAACCTGCACAACAATGCATATTGTCCAGTATTTTAATTTTTCTCTTCCCAAGCTATTCCTGTAGTAGCCAAGAGCCACCCAGCACAGTTAACCAAACTAATTCGAAATACATTATCTGGGGCAGCTAGATGGCGCAGTGGATAGAGCACCGGCCCTGGAGTCAGGAATACCTGAGTTCAAATCCGGCCTCAGACACTTAACACTTACTAGCTGTGTGACCCTGGGCAAGTCACTTAACCCCAATTGCCTCACTTAAAAAAAAAAAAAGAAAGAAAATGAATTGCCTCACTAAAAAACCAAAAAACAAAACGAAATACATTATCTGTACCTGATTAACAACACCAAATTTCTACTAATATCAGGTTCTCAAAAGCTGTGCAAATAAAACACAACCTTTGATATGTCTTATCAAGCTGAAAAGTCGTTAAATATAAGCCTAGTCAATGTTTCTGTTAAGACCTTCGCTATCTAACCCAACCTCCTCATTTTATAATGACTCACTGAATTCCCCATTGTTTCTTCCTAAACATTTCCAATCTCTATTTTCTAACCTAACTCAGCAAAAGAACCTGACTCCAAATTTAATCAAGACTATCCTCCATAAACTCACTCTACTTCAAAATATTTCAATATCTTTATCTTCCCTCACATTTCAAAGGAAATATGCCTTTACTCATTTTGAGGCCAAGCTCTCAGATTTGCCTTCAACCCTACCCCATCCCCTTACCAATGTAAAGAATTAATTGTTATTTGAGGCAGAAAAACCTCCCTTCTTCCCAGCAGACCCCAGGCTGACCACACACAGCCCCCAGCCAATTGGCTGGCTGCTCTGACAGTCACATGACTGCCCTCATTGGGCTTCCAATCATTATAATTTTGCCAGGCCCATGTAGGCGTCGGCGAGTGGTGATGACGTGAGGTGCCAGCGCCATGGTGACAACTACAACTAGTGGGTGGAGCACCATGAGGTTTGTTGAGCCCCAGACCAGTGCACGTGAGCCAAGGTTTTTTTTTAAATTCTAGCCAAAAGATGGGGGTCATAAAAACCTCAAATAACAATGAATTCCTTACACCTCCTCCCCTTCATTCTCTCCCTTTCTTTCCCTTCTGCTTACTCTAGCCACTTGATTACTTAAAAAGAACAACAACAACAACAAAAAAAAACAACAACAAAAACAAAAACCCCACACCTCTTCCCTAAACTCTGTTACTCTTTTTCCTCTCCTTGCCCTCACTGCTCAGGTTCTCAAAAGAACAGTCTATAATAACTGTCTCCACTTCAATATTCTTCAGTTGCCAATGATTTGAGTTCCCTTTCTACCACTACACTGACAACTACCAACACGAAGCCCAATAGACTTTTCTTGGCTTCTCTGCAGCATGTGAAGAGTCCTGCCTATGTCTGCCTTCTGGATACTGTCATCTCTTAGCTTCTGTAACTCTACAATTACCTGGCTTCCCCCTCCCTGTGTGGAAGCACCTCTTGTCCTTGTCTTCCTGCCCTCTTCACATGGTAATTCCCTGAATTCTCTATTCACATTACTCTTCTCGTTGACCACTCATTCTCAAGGTTTCAATAATCATCTCTATGTAGATGACTCCAATATAGATCTTTAAATTCACTTATCCCCCAGCACGTGTAGCCTCATTTCCCACTGTCTGACGTTTTTACCTAAACTTCCAACACCACTTTAAATTCAACATGGTCGAATCAAAAAATAATCTTTTTCTTATTTCTTTATTCTATTAAAGGCAACCACCTTTCTTTTACCCATTGAAATTTCAATGTCTTTTCTGATTCCTTCTCCCTACCTCCTACATCCAGTATGATTCTATCTACAAACTCTTTTCTCCGTTCTTATTAACACAAACCTAGCATTGGCCTTTAGTCTGGCCTCCCTGGCTCTAATGTTACAATTCACCCTGTAATCTGTTGCCACATCCTAGAACATGGCTTTGACCAGGTCCTCCCCTTGCCCCCACACCTTCAATGGCACTTCCCTGACCTACTAACATTGTCTACCAGGGACAGAGGTTAAGAGATATTCCCCTGACTTTGTTGGTATAGGGAGTTCCCAGTGGGGAACAGCCTCTACCAATGCAGATCAGCACCTTCCCTACAACTTTATTTCATTCATTTATTTATTTATTTTCCCCCTACAACTTAATAGTTTTAAAAGAGCTGCCTAGAGGACTGATTGTAAGTAATCTACTTAGGGTCACACATTTAATGAGTGTCAAAGGAATAACTTGAACTCAGATTTTTCTGGCATTAAGAAATTCTCTATTCAATACACTAGAACTGCCTTTTTCAAATAAATTTAAAAATCATTAGTCTGAAATGCAAGAGTTTCCACAAGTGGGTCTCAGTCTACTTTTCAAGTATTATTTCCTGCTACTCCCCTTCTTTTACCACACACTCCAATCCGACTGGACAATTTACTATTTCTAGACACAGCCCCTTACTTTCTTACCTCCACGCCTTTATTTGTGCTGTTTCATCTGTGTGCTTTTCCTAAACCATCATTCTCAAGGCTCAGCTTTTCTCCATGAATTCTCCTGTAATCACCCTCACCAGAAGTATTCTCTCGCTCCTCTGAACTGCCACAGCCCTTTTTCATATCAAGCATTTTCATATTTTAGCTTGTAGTTAGTGTTGTATATACATCTTATCTCTCTTACTAGATCATAAACTCCCATGGGCTGGGACAGGGCCTGTCCCTTTTTTTGTATCCCTCAAAGTATCTAGCACAGTTGCTCGAACATAGTAAGTTACTTTTAATGACATGTGGTGATATTGTTATTGATGTAAGTAAGGTATCTTCTTACATACCACCAGAAAGGAACCAATCCATGATGTAATTAATTAAAAGCAATCTGTAAACTTGGTAGTTTACATATTACCATAGAATGCTTTTAGATGTCATCTATTTCAACTCTCTCATTTTACAGAATTATAATAAAAATATGTTGAAATGGAGAATAATGAATGAGTTGTTTATTGTTCTAATAGAAGAGTAAGCAAGAAGTGTAGAAAAAGGAGAGTTGGAGAATAGGAATTTTTCATTTATATAATATTGTGTAAGAGATAAAAATGCTACCGAGTGAACATAAACCATTCAGACAAGCATACCCTATAGTACAACAGACAGAAATTTGATCTGGGTATTACGAATTTTCCCAAGATCAATTCATTCCCTCTGCTCTGACTCCACGCTCACCAAAAAACCTTCTCATTTCTAGTTTCTAGTCTAAGGTATTAGGAAGAAGGTACTGTGAATAGAACACAAACATTCTGGACACTGAAATGATATAGTCCCCATTGCAAATTGGCATTTTACTTTATACATCAGTCCTCTTTAAATTTGGATGGAATAAATCCCTGTTCTAGGGTCTGATAATGGTGAACTGTTAAAACAGAGTTTCTGAAACTGCAAAACAGAGTTTAACTGTGTATAGTTGTGACTCCATCATAGCATAGTACTATCCTGAAGCCTAGTCTGATATAGCTCCATAAGATAAACAAGGAAGGAAACGAAAAGGGCTAACCCAAATTTTTGGGGGGCAGTGGAGACAGGATGAATAAGTACTCGCATTTATATAGCATTTTGAGGTTTGCTGAGTGTCTTCCTCAAAATAATCTTGTGAGGTAGAAAGGGAAACAAAGGTGCCTATAGTAAGTATTTTAGAAGTGTAAAATTCAATACACACTACCTTTAAAATATGTAATGTGAAACCATGAATGGGATATTGCCAGGAGTAATTATAATATCCCATGGATGGGGAGGTAAAAGGAAGCCTCCAGCTAAGCCAGTTGAGTGGATGGTGCCCAGGAGACAGTTGTGCAGAACCTGATAAAAAAAAGCTGAGACAGAAGAAGATGGAGTAAGGATCCAGTGGTGGATCCCAAGTGCAGTGACAGCAGTTAGAGCCCCCTAAAATATCCTCAAGGAGGAACAAGACAATATCCAGAATGTTTCACTGGAGAAAATAAATTCTAAGCCACAAAGCAGAAAGAGGTGAGTGAGAAAGAAAGGATTTTACTCTTATGAGAACCAGATGGAGGCTAAAAGACAATAGTTTCCCCAAGAACTGGAACAGCCTGCTCATTACAATTATATTTTAAAGGTCTGGACCTAGAATTGACTAAAAGAGAATTATGAACCTGAAAGGCACTTATGGCCACTGTTTGTAACAATAATAAGAATCCATGCTTTAAACCTGCATAAAGTTAATTAAATAATAAGCATGAACTCAACTCGTGAGATAACTGCATATAGTTTGTAGTCAAAGATACCTTTCATGATAAAAAGGTTCAGCATTAGTATATTTAAATTGCCTTAGGTGCCAGACTACATAAGGAAAAAATGGAGAGGAAGAATACAGTACTGGAGAAGCCAGAAAATGTGGGAGGAAAGGCTGAAACTTAGGTGCTTAGTCATCATTTGGGGAAAAAAACCCAGCCATTTCCCTTCCTCCTTGCTTCTCCCCCACTTTTAACCTGAGGGATCATGGCAACAAAGAAGGAACCTCTGCCTCTGTTCATGTAGTGAAAGAGACAGGATAGAACAATATCCTAAGCTATGACTAGCTTTACCCATATCTTACTGTAGGTCCAATTAGACACTTTATTACCAAAATATGAACATACTTTTGGAAACTGAACTTTAAAAAATTAAGTCCTAGTTTTGAAAGATCAACGAGTAAATTGTATCAAATTCTTACCAAGCAGCAAAAACATGTATCCATAATCCCTATCAACTCAGGTAAAGTTAGGTCTTTAATTTTTATGGTGCCATCCTAAAAAAGGAAGAAAAAAATCAGATGGATAAACAATAACCAAAAATTTATAAAATAAAAAAAACCTGCCCACACAATCAAGTGATTTTCAAGAAACATCTAGAAACCCATGACATGAGAGTCCTTAAGCACAATACTTATGCTGACATATTTTCACATCCATGGTAACCACAGATAAGTCATTTCATTTGAAAACCAATTTAAATGTCTTAAAACAGCAAGCCCACACATATCTTCCAGGATCTGGAGACCACAAAGAATACATTAATTCATGTTCTGGGCTCTCTAGAACATAAGCGAATGAACGATGGAAAAATTCTTAACTTCACAAATCTGAGCTGGGGAGAAAGGCAGCAGATTAGTGAAATGTATAACAAATTTTTCAAAAAGAGAAAGAAATACAGTTACATTACTTTTTTGGGGGTGAGGCGATTGGGGTTAAGTGACTTGCCCAGGGTCACACAGCTAGTAAGTGTTAAGTATCTGAGGCCGGATTTGAACTCAGGTCCTCCTGACTCCAGGGCCGGTGCTCTATCCACTGCGCCACCTAGCTGCCCCTACATTACTTTTATGAACACTGAATAACTCTTTAGCCTTACCTTTTTTTTTTTAAATCCTTACTTCTTAGAAGATAAGATTAATTTGTAATCAGTCCCAGTCACTTGAATGGAAACAATAAGATTTTGCTTAGTGTTTCTATTCAAAACAATTGTTTCCATTCAAGAGAAGAATCTAAGTCCTAAGTTTTTGGTGTAGTGGACTAAATCTTCTAATTCTGACTTAGCTGTGTGACCAGAGGCAAGCAAGCCACAACTTTTCTGAGCCGGTTTCTTCACCTGTAAAATGGACATAATACTTCCAATGCCCTACGTAGTTATTGTGGGAAAAAATGCTTTATAAGTCCTAGAAGTGCTCTATATATGTTTGGCTATTAGTATTTTTAAAAAGTTGAATCCCATAAGCAAGCTAATTTTTTGTCATTGAGTTGTGTCCAACTCTTTGTGATTTCGTTAGCGGTTTTCTTGGCAAAGGTACTGGAGTGCTTTGCCATTTCCTTCTCCAAGTCATATTACAGATGAGAAAAATGAGACAAACAGGGTTAAGTGACTTAGCCAGGGTCATACAGCTAATAGGTGTCTGAAACCAGATTTGAGCTCAAGAAGAGTCTTTCTGATTCCAGGTCCAGCACTCTATCCACTGTGTCACCTAGCAAGTTTAATAGGCTGCTAATTTTGCTAACAATATTAATTTACTTAGTATAGCTATTTTCCATTAATATTACAATGATAGGTTTCACTCTAGTTTATAATTGAATTCAAAATTTTTTTCAAATAGATTTTAATGAGGTCTTATAGTACTTATTATAGTGAAAAGCAAATTTCAAATAAACTGTCATTCTGACATTTTAAATGCATTTTTAAAAAGCAATTAACAAAATTACTGATATAAATTCATCTTATTCTTTTAATGGACATTAAAAGTATTGTGTGTATATTTCAATGGATAGTGGTATCTAAAATTATGTTAAGCAGTACTTATCTAAATGTTTAAAGATACTTGGAAGAAGAGCTGTCCTTTAAAGTAAATATGACAGTAATATCAAGTGACTCTGTTTATCACTTTATTTTAAATTTTGAAATTATAAAAATAAGGGTATAATGATAATCACTCACCTTGATAGCTTGTTCAAAATTGAGAACTTTCCGATTAACCTGGTTTCCAATCATGCCAGCATCCATCTTGGGATCCATCATTTCAATAGCAGACATAGCTTCGAAAAGACCAAAACTGCAGAAAAACACCCAACAAATTACAGTCCTTCAATACATTAGTCTGTCTATAAGCAAGTCATCAATTACAAAGTTGCTGGGTTTTTTTGGGTAAAGGGTTCTTTCAATCTCTGAGTCTTACATTTCAACTGAATGTCATCCACTTAGTTACACAAAAATTATACACAAGTAAACCCTATTTAGCATAATTAACTACGTAAAAACAAAATAGTAGGAAAACAGTTTTCTAGGAGACAATTCCAAAATTTAAAAAAAGGGTTTATACCTCAGTTAGCAATATGACAATGGCAAACAGATTGCTATGATTCAGATTTAAACTCTAACTTCTATTAATTACCAACTCTTCAATGTGAATGTCAAGTCATGTTACAGTAGGGTTTATAGGATCATTAAAGTGGGATTTGGTTAAGATGCTACTGACCAACCTTTCCTTCTGTATGTTTTCCTCCTTTACCTCCCAAGACAGTTCACTCAACTATTCCTTTTCGATCTCCTTGTCCAGATATCAACCACAGAATATTGTTGTTCACCAAGGTTTCTGCCTGCTGCCCTTTCCACTCTTCCCCTTAAAATCACACAATCTAACCTCACACAATCTAACCCCACACTACCTTTCCAGACTTAGTTCATGTTACTTCCTTCTATGGACTCTCTGCAACATCCCCAAAGGATCACTATTTCCCAAGCATATTTGAATTTTCCTACCTCTAGACATTTGCTTATGTATTCCCTATATCTTAAAAGTTCTCTCTCCTCCTATTTATTTATTTAATACTTAACCATTATTTAAAGTCCAACTCAAATGCTACTACTTTCTCTAGGAAGCCCTCCCCCAATTGTTAACAATGAGAAGTATCAGATTATTTTGTAAGGTTAGCCTGTATTACTATACCTAATCTCTCCTTTCCTAGACAATAAACTCTTTATTAAACTTTGTATCTCTGCTAGTGCATGACAAAGGATTCTACACCTAGTAGAAACTTTGCTGAAAAAATGCAAACTATTTTTTGCATGTTTCAGTCCCTAGTCAAAGGAAGACATTAAATTAAATTAAAATATTAAATATGTTACCACTGGTTAAAAAGTATTAGTTAATTTAGAATTTCACATTGTAACCCACAGAATTTCAGAAGAGGGGTGGCAAACAGCTGGGCACGGACACTTTGTTGTTGTTGTTGTTCAGCTGTATACTGGAGCCACCATAAAACCAGATCCTTTTCACTGCCTAATACCCTTATTACTGTGATGAAATAATGGGATTTAGCAGATACTCAAAGACCCACCTGGAGATTAATCTATACTGATTGAATCAAGTGAGAGGGACTGACTGCTGATTAAGCCTACTTCAAGTTAATTGGATTGTAATCACACCTGGCTATCCCTTAAGAAGGTATTGTTCTCAGAAACTAGACTGTGAACTCAACTTGAGAACACCTTCAAAGCCAATGGATTCGGATGACGCCAACCAATCACCTTGAAGCAGTGTGTAAGGACCGCCTCTGTTCCAGATCTATAAAAAAGCTTCCACAAACAACTTGCTAGGGAGTTCCTGATTAAAGCAGGCTCGTGGAGGAGGACTTCAGGAAGAACCCAACCAGGCTGGAACTCTAGGCTACTTAGGACTTCTTTTTCTTAACTCCTTGTGAATACCTCTATGCTTTAATAAATGTTTAATGCCTAAAGACTGGTGCTGAAGCTTCTGATTTAAGGCGACCACAATTTAGATTTTAAACATCACATTACTGTATCACTACCTGTTCCTGGGGCAAAAGAAAGTGAATCACTTACATTCTTAACCCACTTATTTCTACAGACCCCACTTTCTTCCAAGTAAGCAATAGCTATAGGGTCACAGGAAATCCTATAGTGAACATAAGTTGGGTGAGGAAGAAGCTGAAAATGGACTCACTGAATCCAAACAAATCCAATTCCTATGACTAGGAACATGCCTGGTGCCACTAAACAGTTCACTAGATTGTTATTGTTGTTTGTCCTTCATTCTTTTTCTTTTTTTTTAGTGAGGCAATTGGGGTTAAGTGACTTGCCCAGGGTCACACAGCTAGTAAGTGTTAAGTGTCTGAGGCCAGATTTGAACTCAGGTCCTCCTGAATCCAGGGCCGGTGCTCTATCCACTGCGCCACCTAGCTGCCCCGTCCTTCATTCTTAAAGAGGACCATGAAATCAGGGTGATGTCATGACTTGCACTGAATTAGATTTAAGTGAGAAAGGGCTATGAAAGGTCACCAACCTTACTCTCTCCTCCAGAGTCATCTAGGTCCAGTGGCAAGATATACATCAGGATGACTGGAGATATCCCTGGATGTTGTAAGGCAATTGGGGTTAAGTGGCTTGCCCAGGGTCACACAGCTAGTAAGTATCTGAGGTGAGATTTGAACTCATGTCCTTGTGACTCCAGGTCCAGGTGCTTTATCTACTGTGCCACCCAGCTGCCCCTAACTAGGTTGTAGAAATGTTTATAATTAGTGATTTTTTTTAAAGTTCTAAAGAGTATGATTAGATAAACCACTCTCCAAGAATTCATATTAGCTATACATTATCTAAAACAAATATTAAATCATCCCATTCAAAGGCAACTTCAATAATATACTTACAGCTTGTCATGAAGTAGTTCTCCCAACTTCAATTCTAAAAACAAAGTAAAAAATTATTCTTTTGAATAACAAATAGTATTCATCTAGCATTTTAAATTCCAGGGTATAACATTTTTTCATTAAAAGTAGTATCATAAAATAATACCTGCACATTTTAACCTGTCTCATAAGACAGAATTAATTCAATGCCCAGGGTTGTGCCTTACACACAGTAGGTGTTCATATATTGCCCAAACTATACAATATTTAAATTAAGTAACTTAGAAACAAATTTAACAGTTGTGAGAACAATAATTGTCATGGCTCACCTTGAATCCCAACTGTATTCAAATCATTAATACTTCTTTTTTTTTTGGTGGGGCAATAAGGGTTAAGTGACTTGCCCAGGGTCACACAGCTAGTAAGTGTCAAGTGTCTGAGGTCACATTTGAACTCAGGTCCTCCTGAATCCAGGGCTGGTGCTTTATCCCTGTGCCACCTAACGGACCCCATTAATACTTCTTTAAAAAGGATACTATTGGGGCAGCTAGGTGGTGCAGTGGATAGAGCACCGGCCCTGGATTCAGGAGGACCTGAGTTCAAATCCAACCTCAGACACTTGACACTTACTAGCCGTGTGACCCTGGGCAAGTCACTTAACCCCAATTGCCCCACCAAAAAAAACAAAACAAACCAAACAAAAACAAAAGAAAAGGATATTACTATATTTACAACAAACTAAAACTGCTACTTTTAAAAGCTGTTCACAAATTAATTTTTTTGTTTGAATGTACTTGAATTTGACACTTCTTTACAAATATAAAAACTGATCAAATACATTAATACATATCAATGGAAAAAATCTAAATATTGCCTCTTTCCTACAGACATAAAAGTAGTATTAAAATTTAGACAAGATACAGCTTATTCTTTAAGGTTTTAAAAGTATTTTTTAAATAGGAAATTAAGTGAAAATAATAATTCCAAGACTCAAATTACATGTTAAAGAAGGAGGCATTGGTTAAGAAGTAGGAAAGTGGATCAGTGAGCAAATTAATACAGAAGAATAAGAAATAATGAAACTCAATAACTTAGTGTTCAATAAACCTAACACTAACAATTACTTGGGGAAAAGCTACCTATTTGAGAGGAACTGAGGGGATGCCATAAAACCTACCCAAAACGTGAAATGGGCATATAGCCTAAAGGACTAAGGGCTACATTACTTAATAGAGAGGGAAGGGGAGGAAAGAGGGAGAGGGAAGGGAGAACACACGATTATGAAATTGGGAACCTTTCACAATTAGAGTTAAAAGAAGAATTCTTAACCAAAAGGAAGTTATAATCACAAAAGAAAAAAAACAGATAATTTCAGTTACATAAATCTGAAAAGCGTCTGAACAAACAAGATCGACGTGGCTTGGACAAGAAATAAAGGTGTCAATTGTGGGAGGGGGATCATTTGCATCAAATTTTTCTGATAAACAAGATATATAAGGAATTCACATAAGTAAATAGGGATTCTCGGATGAATATTAGGTCAAAGAACAGCAATAAAGTTCCTGAGAATGTCTAACTACTAACAGCAATATGAAAGACTGATCACACTAAAAAGCCACCTCTTTGAAACTCAAAACAACTCTAAGATGCTTAGTAAATTGACAAGATGACATCAAATGGGAAGAGTCATTGTTGGAGAGATCTGAAAGAAAGCACTAGTATACTGATGGTAAACACGAAACAGCTCCCACACTCATCCACCCTTTCTAGAAAGCAATCTTGAATTATGCTAAGAAAGTAAACAAAATGTTGGACACCTTTTAACACAAAGATCCTATTGTGGTCAAGACAGAAGGAAAAGTCCACATTATTTATACCAAATGTTCAAAAGCAGCACTTTTTATGGTAGCAAAGAACTGAAAATAAAAGTTGATACTTTTAAGTTTAGGTCTACACTGTGGGAAGAGCTCAACAAGCTGTGCTACTTACATATAATGGAAGATTACTGTGCTCATAAGATACAATGAATATTAATACAGAGAAGACTTACATGAGAGTTAAGATTTATATGACCTGATACAAATGAAATAAGAATTAGGAAAATACATAATAGCAACAATGAATACAAAAGAAATGAAACTGAGCAGCATATAATTAAAATGGCAAAGCTTGCCCTAGAGAAAAGTTGAGAAAATATATATTTCCTTTTTTTCAGAGTTGGAAGGAAGCTGGAATGGGGGAGTGGGTGTAGTTATAGGTATGGATTATTACATATATCATTAGACCTTATTATGTATTTATTGTTTTTGCTGGGCTGCTTTTTTGCCCTCTTTTTAATATTTATTACAAAGGATGACTTGCTGGGGAGAGATTAATTCTGAAATAAAAGTGATGTTAAAAACAAGATATCAATGTTAAAATTTTTACTCACATATTTCATCATTTTTTATGATTCATAATGCTTACTTTTCTCATTGTTCAATCATCCACATCTCAACCCCTTGTAATCTGGCTTCTAACCTTATCACATAAATGAAAATATTCTCTCCAAGGTTACTAATGATCTCATCTACAAATCTAATGGCCATTCTTTAGTTCCTATCCTTCTCAACCTCTCTGTGGCATGTGACACAGTTTAACATCCCTTCCTTCCCCAGTGGATTTTCATAACTGCTTTTTCCTGTTTCTTCCACCTGTCTGAGCACTCTTTAATTCTAAAAATATGTACTGACAGAACAGCAATATGGGTTGCTAATCCAACTGCACATCATTGTTTGGACAATAAACATTTCAATCTATTTTCTTAAATGTACAGCAAAGCCAAACATATTATTAATCTCATTTAGAAGATTCTGCAATGTTCTGTACTTGATACATAATGTCACCTGCAAGCAGGAGCACCAGGAGAAAAGCCTATTCCACATATACTCTACACTTGATGCTGCCAATGCCAAGATAGTGGCAAATACCTTTAGTATGCCTACTGTACGCTGTTCATGCTTTGATATTAAGTTAAAGGAGTTCTCTCAAGAAATCTTGCATAATTTTTGATATATGCGAGGGAGATACCTGAAGGACAGTCGTTAAGGCCACATTTTGTTTTACTGAAACAAATGCTTTTTTTTAGATAACAAACAATAGGCATAAGAGAATCTAGCAGTTCCTATACTTTTCAAAAGTCAGCTTGTCTCCTTTTCATACTTTCATTTAGAATGCCCTGAGTAATTTAGAGGATCATCAGGAGAAATTCAAAGAAACACAGGAAGGTTAGTAAGAACTAATACAAAGTAAAATAAGTGGAACCAAAAGAATACTAATGACCACAGCTATGTAAAGGAAATGAAACCAAAGAAGGTCCCAGAAAACAAATAAAACACCTGTCCCCTCACAGCAAGCAGCAGAGGAATACACAATATACATTGTTTGTGTATATTGTCAGAGGTGGTTGAAGTATCTGATGTTTTTGATCAATTGTCTTTCTTTGTCCAAAAGGGGGCTTCGAAGAGGGGAGGTGTTGAAATGACTAAGATATAAAAACAAAAGACAATAAAACATTTATGTTTTTAAAAGAAGGCTCTTAATAAGGCTGTAAATTTTTCTCAAAGATTTCCTAAGAAATTATAAAGTAGGCATAAGGGTTGTTAGTTATTGATATTCTCTAGATCACCTTTTTTTCTTTTTTGATAGTAATAAGATTTGTGTCTTTTTCCAAGTGTTTGATGAACACTGTCTTTCTGAAAATTAGACTTTGTTTTTCAATTAACTAGCATTTTTTTTCTACTTCCTGTCACCTTTCCCCTAACAAAGAAGGAAAAATAGAAAAGCAAAACCCTTATAACAACTATGCACAGTCAAGCAAAACAACTTCTCATGTTGGTTGTGTTCAAGACTCTATGTCACATTCTGCATAATGAGTGTATCACCTCTCTATTAGGAGGTGAGTAGCATCTTCATCACTGGTCCTCTGAAATCTTGGCTGGTCCTCACAATGATCAGAGTTCTTAAATCTTTAAGATTTGTTCATTTTTACAATGTTGTTAATATCATGTGAAGTGTTTTCCTGGTTCTGCTCACTTCACTCTGCAACCGTTCATACAAGTTTCCTCAGAATACTTTAACTGTTGGTATGCTACTGTCCCCTCCTTCAGTTATCTTTAAGAACTGATCCCTCAACACTCTCAAGATTACATTGTCTCCAAGATGTATGTCTTCTGAATACACTTGGGTCTAGACTTCCTGAGCTTTTTAAAATTTAATATTATTTCTACTTCCTCATGCGGCTGTAATATTGGAATTCAACTTTGGTGGATTCCCTGTTATTGACAAAAAAATTTCATTGTAGAAATCTTTAAAATCTTTTTGTTCACTGTCCTCCCTCCCCTTTCATCTTTAAATGCGGTTGCAATGATCTGACTTTGCTGAAGCATTTGCCAAGGTTTCTTAACACTTCTCTTCACACCTTCTTGCTGTCTTACAAGACAATGATGCTCATAATCTTCCACCACCTCTGTTTATCAGGCATTTTAAACTGCTGCTTCTCTTGATTGCCACTTCAATTTGCTTAGCAAGGAGAGGGTGCTTTTAGGTTCTTTTGGCTGTTCTCATTATGGTAATTGACTCATTCTGCTAAAAACTTCCTTAGGAAATGGTGATGGTCTCTATTTGCGTCTCTTCTATCACTTCCATTTTCTGATACCAATAGTGGTTATATAGGTCAGCCTGGAGATGTCTTAATTGCATGTCCTATCTTCTATTATTCATCCTTAACCTCTCTGCTAATTTTATATTGAATTTGATCTTTGCTCTAACAAGTAGTTAGTCCCATTTTACAAAGATAGAAAGTCAGAAATAACTTTCAGATCCATAACAAGTTGTTTCATGTCTGTTAAAATATAATCAAATTCATTTATATCTGATATTTTCCATGTTTAATGACCTAACACTTATTTCTTGAAGAAAGTATTCATTATATATACTCATGACATATTGGCAAGAAAATGGGAAAAAACTATAGTACATGAAATCACAAGTCCATTCCAAAAGAAAAAGAAACAATGAAGAGAAACTGAAATATGAAAAGATTTGCATGAACATATATAATGCAAAATAAAGAAAACGAAAACCAAAATATGCAATTAGAAAAATATAAATTAAAAGACTGATCAATACAAGATAAGTGAACTCTAGGTAACTGAAAAACCAATTAAGAACCCCAAAACCCAATAATCAAACACAGATTTCATAGTAGAGAGGTAGAGGACAAAAAAGACAGAATGTCACATTATCATCTCGGTTTCAGTCACTATATCAAATGATTTTTGCTTAATCACTCTTTGTGACAAGGGAGGGTTCAGTCTGCAGTGGGGGGTAGGAGGAAGACGGTTTCTCTCCAGAAATGATCATGATGTAAAGATAAAATATATCAATTAAAATTAATTCCATTTTGAGTTTCATGATATGCCTTAAATAGAGATAGCCTTAGAAGTAATGAAACTAGGATTAAGAAGCTCAGAAACAATCAATGTAAACTACTAAAAAGTAGTGCTCAGTAGTACAATACTCTAAGTTAGTTGGTAAGGTTATTTAAATTAATTTACTTTATTTCTCCAGTTCTTTTGGTTTTTTTTAAAGTGAGGCAATTGGGGTTAAGTGACTTGCCCAAGGTCACACAGCTAGTGTCAAGTGTCTGAGGCTGGATTTGAATTCAGGTCCTCCTTACTCCAGGGCTGGTGCTCTATCCACTGCGCCACCTAGCTGCCCCACATTTCTCCAGTTCTTAAAGCTCCTTTCAGTACTTTATTTGCTCTTAAGGAATGAGTTCTGCCATAAAGAATCTATCAAATAACTTTTGGAATATATTTAGGTTACACAACAAAGGTAAATACCTAAAACTAATACATTAGGTTGGAAAGAACATTTTAGACAATGAACAAAAACATGGAAGATAAGATGAGAAGGAGATTTTCACTAGACTTAAGAGTCAGAACACTTAGATCGAAGTTCTAGTTCTCCTACAAACTTGCTATAAAACCTTGGGTAAGTCACTTCCCTTCCTGGATCTCTTTTCTCATCTGAAAATGAAGGAATCAGATTATCTTTAAAGATCCTCTACAGCTCTCAAATGAATGTGCTCTTCCTTTAAGACTATCTGAGGTAGAATTATAATGTAAAGCTAGGAAAAGTAAAAATCACAGCATAACGGTATCCCTATAGGAAAAAGTACACAAAAGATTCTGGGTCAAAAGTTTTACATTCTGACCACTAGGTAGCACTAGTCCCAGGACAGTTTCGTTGTTACCTAGAAGAAAAACAGGTTGCTCATGTAGTAATCCAAGCTGGATGAGCTGAAAGTAGCATGCAACTGCTCATTAACACAAATTGGATTTTTTTAAATCTAGTAAACACCTACATAAAAAAAATTAGCAAACTGAGATTGATTGGGTATAAAATAAGCTAGTTTAAATCAAGGAAAATTTCTCAAAAAAAGAGAAGCCTTCAATTGTCACAAGAAGGGGAAGAATATAAAATGACAAGTTAAAGGAAGGAAATTTTTTCATGGCCATGAAATACTCTGAATAAAGACTTAAAAGGATTAAAAGGAACAGACTTAAAGCAAGGGCCTCTCACATTCAATTTTGACAGAGCTAAGTATGCATGTTTAATGGAGTGCATGATGAAAAGATAGGTTCAGTGAACTAATTAAGTGTAATACCATAATATAAGAAGGAATATGAGAAGGCATAGAAAACAACTTGGTCTTCATTGTAGAGATTTTGAAACTTATAAAGCAACAGCAATGGATTTATGGGTAAAATTATCAGAACCTAGAAAAATGTTATTACATGATTTATAGGGAGGGAAAGGGGGAATCCACTGCAATAAAGGTTGATTTTAAAGGAAAATACCTCACTATTTTTATCTTAAATGTATTTAAAAAAACAACACACAGGGAAGCTAGGTGGCGAACTGGATAGAGCGCTGGCCCTGGATTCAGGAGGACCTGAGTTCAAATCCAGCCTCAGACACAACATTTACTAGCTGTGTAACCCTGGGCAAGTCACTTAACCCCAATTGCCTCACCAAAAAAACAAAAAACAAAAAAACAAACAACACACACCAAACCACGAGAGCAGTCTTCTGAACTGGAATCTTCACTGTGAACCTGTATGGTTTATTTATTTATTTATTTAAGACCTTTTTTTTTTTTTTTTTTTTTTTTTTAGTGAGGCAATTGGGGCCAAGTGACTTGCCCAGGGTCACACAGCTAGTGTTAAGTGTCTGAGGCCGGATCCGAACCCAGGCACTCCTGACTCCAGGGCCGGCGCCTTATCCACTGCGCCACCTAGCTGCCCCTGTATGGTTTATTTAAGAAGAGGCAAACAATATCCCTTGAAAAGCAAATTCTCAAGGTGACTGGTAGTTCCAGAGCTAGCAATACGCTATAATCCTCATCTAGAAGATGAGTAAATTTCTTCCAGAGGATCCATTTCTTGTGATAATAGTAGAGTCAGCTGGGCCCTAACCCTTGTCATAAGACATCTTCAGAACTCTATTAGGATTGGCAGTTCCAAGAGATATATTATACCAGGTACATCACTGTTCCTAGGAACAAGGATTATATGCAGGCTGACTGTAAAGGTACTGTTATTCCACTGCCTATGTCAGGCATTGATCAGTGCCTTGACAGGCACTAATGTCAGGTAATATTATTCCACAAAAGAGTTTCTTCAGCTAATCAAAACAAAATGATCTTTCCCCTACCAGAACTCAGTTTCTTGGACTTCCTGGAAAACCCAGAGATCAATCAAGCAGCAGCTAAGTGGCACAGTGTATAGAGTACTGGGCCTGGAGTCAGGAAAACCCATCTCCCTGAGTTCAAATCTGGCCTCAGAAACTTACTAGCTGTGTGACCCTGGGCAAGTCACGTCACCCTGTTTGCCTCAGTTTTCTCATCTATAAACTGAGTTGGCAAAGGAAATAGCAAACCATTACAGTATCTTTGCCAAGAAAATTCCAAATAGGATGATGAAGAGTCAAGCACACATAAAACAACTAAATAATAACAAGCAGTAGTAGTAACAGCAGCAACAGCAAGCATTCTCATAGTGTTTGAAGGTTTGCAGAGCACTTGACATCTGCTTCTCTCAGTTGAGGGATTTACTTTACTATGTCCTCAGGCTCTAGGACCAATCCCATAATCTCAGCTGCCAATACCATAGGAACACAATAGGGACTCACCCCAAGTGGCTACTTAGACTGCAGGGGTTGGGCAGGCCTTGGTTTAAATTCTTCCTATAGGAATCTTTAATTTCAAATGGCAATGGAAAAAATCAGCCAGAGTCAAATGAATAAAGGTGGCTTAAAGTCCAATGCAGAGCATCATTTTTACATTCAAAGACAATGGAAGAGAGGAACTCCAGTGAATGGCCTTTCCTCAGTCTCTAGTCCTTGAACTCTTGGCAGTATTTCTTGCCACTGACCAGTCTCCAATTCTGATTTCTTCTCTTTTTCATTTTTTCTTGACTTCCAAATTGTGGGCCTTTCCAAGGGAGGTCTTTAGCTCTCTGCTTTCTTTAAGCCACTCGCTCTCAGTTTCAGCCTTCTTTTGTACCTCACATGTAAGCAGTCATTTAAGTCCTATCCATTCATCTTTTGTAATATTTCTCCTGTGTCTTTCCCTTTCTATTTTCACTCTACAGTAATCAATCAACAAGTATTTATTAAGTACCCATATGCTGCCACACACTGTGCTAGGTAATGGGGATATAAACACAAAATTAAAATAATCCCTGTCCTCAGGAAGTATATGGTCTACATAGAAAAGCATGTAAAAAAATTAAATACAAAACATAACAAATACAAAGTAATAATCACCTACTTAGTCTCTCTCTGCTCCAGTCCATCTTGTACACAGTTGCCAAATTAATTTTATATTATTTTATGCTTTTAACATAGCATTAACCTGCTCAATACTTTCAATGGTTCTCCACAGCCTATACAGTTAAAAGTCTTCAGCCTGGCAATACAATTTACCTTTCCAACCTTATTTTCTACTACCACATGGACCCTTTACATGTGCCAGGATGGTCTATTCACTATTTACTGAACATGTACCTGTAATCATACTGGTTTCCCTCCCCTTCCCCCACAAATTGAAATATCCTTCCTTCTCACCTCTGTTTTTCCAAATTATATGCATCTTTTAAAGTTTAATTAATTGTATGAATAACAAAGGAAAATCATTTAACTTCTCTGAGCTTCAATTTCCTTATCTGTAAAATGGGGACAATAATAGCACCTATTTCATTACATTTTTCTAAGGATGTATGTAAAGTGCTCTGAAAACTTTAAAAGTAGTATAATAATTATAACAACAACAACAGCATTTATATGGCACTTTAAGGTTTGCAAAACCCCACCTTACTCCTTTTTTGCTTCTTAACAACCCAAAACTTAAAAGTGTCTGGCATACAGTAGATGCTTAATTAATGCTTACTGACTTAAAGCATTGGCTCCTAGAGGGGACAATACTGTGAGGTAGGTGCTATTATTATTCCAA